>NC_133794.1:11816845-11888152 GCF_003597395.2 Chelonoidis abingdonii
GGAACCCCACTTGTTATACCTTTCCAGCAGGATTGGGAGCCATTAATAACTACTCTCTGAGTACGGTTATCCAGCCAGTTATGCACCCACCTTATAGTAGCCCCATCTAAATTGTATTTGCCTAGTTTATCGATAAGGATATCATGCGAGACCGTATCAAATGCCTTACTAAAGTCTAGGTCTACCACATCCACCGCTTCTCCCTTCTCCACAAGGCTCGTTATCCTATCAAAGAAAGCGATCAGATTGGTTTGAATGAGGGCTAAAGAGGTGGATGGGGTAAGAGCGCCACCTAAAGGGGCCATACCAGAGTGATGGCTCTAGCATCAGCTTTTAGTGCTGCGTAGGGTTTTTCCTTCCAAACTGGGAAAGCTCCTTCAAACTCAAGGTGCTCCAAAGGGACTCCTCTCCACTATCGATGCCGCCGGAACAGACCCTGCCTGTCCAAATCAAGTGTCTTGCAAACCATCAGTGCGCACCAGAGTGAACGCTTTGAGAACCTGCCATGCCTAGAAACAATCTGCACCATGGCGCTACATCGTGACTTGCCCCTGGGATCCAGGGATGGACTGCGTTTGGGAAACAGACTAAACCCAGGGTTGCGAGTTCAATCCTTGAGGGGGCCACTTAGGGATCTGGGGCAAAATCAGTACTTGGTCCTGCTAGTGAAGGCAGGGGGCTGGACTCAATGACTCTTTGGGGTCCCTTCCAGCTCTGTGAAACAGGTAACCCCAAAAGGCAGCATGTAGCCCTGTCTTCCTGGCTGGATATTACCAGCAGGGCCAGGGAGTTTGCTTCCCCACTCCTGCCACTACTTTGGCAACACGTGCCTAGCTAATCATGCCGACAAAGTCTCACTTAAATGTAAACTCCACCCCACCCAATAAAATTAAACAAATTGTGGAACTAACATGATATTTAGCACCATTGCATTATTCTATTGCTAGAATGTTCTATCCCCTTCCTCCCCCTCCCTGTATATGTCTGTCTCTTCTATTTAGACTGAGTTCTCTGGGGCAGGGACTGTAATACTGTGTACAGTGGTGGCACAATCATAACATGTGTGGTTAATAACTGAACTGAAAGGTGCGCCAACTCAGAAACAGCTGAGTGAAGTGTTTGTGGCTCGAGGGCCTGTTGCAGCAAACTGGGAACATCTGCTCCAAAAGAACCAAATCCAGACTGGATTCTTTTGTAAAATAGAACATCTCTTTATTTTAGGTTCAGGTCACATGTCCAAAGGTAGGTCATCTTCCCCATTTCCAGGAAGATTTTTCAATTAAAATGAAATAGAATTGCTTAGAAACTAATGTAAACTACAGTATTCAAGCCTCAAAAAAGGGCTTACATTCACTCTCCTACTAGGCCATCTTTCCACAAGATGCTAAAATGGTAGAGAAACGAGCTGCATAGTTTAGTACAGGAGACAGGGGGATCAGCATCAGAGTTTAAACTAATCCCTCCAGTAAAGAATTCCCTCTGCCCCCCCAGATTCTGAAGAGTGCAAGCGTCCTGGATTTGCAGCAGCATATCCTGTAAAAACCAGTTACTCTGCTTGTGTACTTCTTAATTTAAACTGTCTATGGGTGGGGATGAGTCATCAGAGGCATTACTTGGATGCAGATTTTTATAAAGTACCTAACCCAAGCACGAAAGTGAAGCAGACAGCCCAGGATAAAAGTGGCACGACATATTTCCCTCGGCTGGCACACGCTCTAAGTTAAAGATGGTAGTATTACTTCATTGCACAAGGAAATCAAAAGCCAGGAGCTTGCTGGATCTCAGGATCTGTGTTGCATGTGGACTGATCCAGTGATTAAAAAAACAATCCTCCTCTCATACTCTGCATGCAATTCCATAATTTTCATTCCAACCACCACCATGATCTCGCAGGTTCAGAGTACCCATCTCTCAAGCATACTGCCACAGTATCAGGCTTTCCCCTGCTAGTCTAGGCTCAGCAGCACCATCACCAGGCCACTTTCCTGCATGGGCCAAGTAAATGACGATTCATCTCTCCTTTGGAGGTTTAACAGCACAGAAAGTCCTTTTTATCTGCAACACAATTAGTCCTACTATCTCCTTGTGCTGGCAAGAGCTGCCCAGGCAACATACAGGTTTCATTGGGTGCAACAGGCTGGGATTTTGCACAACAATGCACCCTGGTTATGTTTTAGATGCACACAGCTATCTCCTTCTTCAGGGTTAAAAATCTCATTAAACAAGAGCCTGGGCTAGAGAGCATGAACATGCTCTCCTGACCGTGACACTGCAATTTCTTCTTGCAGCATCCTGATCTGCCTTTGCATGCAAGCCTATGTGATAACTAGAGGACACCGGGTACTATCTTTGGCATGAGACATATTCAGAGGCCAGCTGGCACTGCTTCTTTGGGACATGTGTTGTATTCAGTCTCATCCCTTGCATTCTGACTGGTTGTGGTCCAATTTTCCGGGGCTTAGGAAGTGAGATTGATCATTCATGCAATTATGGATGTAGTTGGTCCCATGTTATTTATCTTTGGATATGTTACAATATGACACTCACATAGGCTGCAAACAAGAAGTTTGCTTAGTCTCTTAGAAAAAGTGGTACAAAAATCTCCATGTATTACACAGTCTTATCCCAAAGGCACAGAGTAGAATTAAAGGCAACTGTGAAATGCAGCATATTTAAGACGTTAGCTTCTTTTAAATAAAAGGAGAGAGGCTTAGCTTCTGTTTTCCTGAGTGGAATTTGGAATCAAGGTCTCAAAGTGAGATGGGCTGGCACATTTCTTGCTGACACTGGTTTTGTCTTCACTATACATCTTGGGTAAAGAACCACTGCTGATAAGAATCTGAGGGGTTACAGGAAGTCATAGATGGATGCTCATCTCTTGCCGACAAACACATGTTAGAGGCCATGTTTTTAATCAGACGATCCTAAAAACAAATAAATAGAGATACCTTGCTCACATCATCCATTGATCTCAAAGTGCTTTACAAAGACCACTGTTAGCCCCATCATACAGAAGGGGAAACTGAGGCATAGGGAGGTGACGTGACTTGCCCAAGGTCACCCAGCGAACCTTTGGCAGAGCAAGGAATAAAACCCAGGTCTCTGGAGTAGATCTGGGCCAGATTTTTCAGCCAAGACTTTTTTTGGTGGAAAAAAAATTTGGATCGACTAAAACACTTCACAAATGTGTGTCAGTTTTGGCTGAATTATTTTAGTCGGAAAAAATTCAATAGTTTTGTTTTGCCGTTTTCAGAACAAAATGTTTACTTTTCTGATTCAAAATGACTTTTCACTTAAAAAAACTGATTCAATTTTAAATGTTTTTTTAAAAAAGCTCTGAATTTTAACAAAACCGTCTGACCCAAACCAAAATTTTTCAATTTTTTGGAACTACCAGGGAGCCAAAATAAGGTTGGTTATTTGCATGGCTCCACTCCTGAGCCCCAGTCCAGTCCTCTCCCAAGTAGGTCCCGCTGCTTCCCAAAGGAACCCTCCCAGTTTGACAGCAAAGCACAAGACAGGCTTCTGCAAGGCATCCAAGAAACTCTCATCAGAGGTGAGGAAGAGGGAAAGACACTGCTGCTTCTGGGTGCATTGAGCCCCTGTGTTCTTTACTTACGTGGGTCAGTTCCCATTCTTCATTTCCTGGAACATGCGAGTTTTTTCCTGTGAATTGACAGTCTCCCAGCTCCACCGGCCCAAAGGCAGATCGGAGGCAGAGCTGCTTGCCGATGTTGTGCCGCAGGTCCTTCTGGGAGGTGTATTCGAAATACTGAGAACGAAGACCAGGCAGGGAGATTAGACTGCTGCTATCCTTCTCTCCAAACGGTCCCCTATGCTACAAGAAAACAGCCTGCCTTCTCCACAGCACCAACATTAACTCAAGGTGCTAGAATTCACTCTTATGCCAGTTGATAATCAAGTGCACCGCAATGCTGGTCAGTCCCCAAAAGTCTGAAGGATCCACTCCCCTTGACGAGACACCTAATCCCTCAATGAGCTGCACACTGAACAGCATGGATACCGGATGGACAAGAGGCAGCCTGCTCATACCACCAGTGGAGTGAATCCCATCTCCAACTGTGATGTAATGCCGATGGCCCTGGGATTGTCTTCAGCAGTAGGGAAACTGAGATCTCTGGATCTTAATGCAAGAGCCTCTACTGCTCAACTCAAAATATCTGTCTGTTAGACAAGGCTATAGCAGACTCATTGATTCCTGGGCAATCTAGCCACCACTAGAGGGCCACACTGAGCTGAGATGCCAGGGGGCAAGAGAGTGCACTATAGTGGGGCATATTCGAAAACAAAACAGTCAGACACCCAACGGAGCTGGCAGAGTGGGGTAATAGATTTAGTGGTTGGAGCAGAAGACTAGAAGTCAGGTCTCCTGAGCTCAGATCAGCCACTGATGGGCTGCATGAACTGGGACAGAATTATTTTCCCTGTTTTACTCCTTCTCCATCCTCTATCATCCGTAGGGATAACAACCTACTTCATGAGGGAAAAAGAGAGCAGAGCTAAGGTGAATTTTTTGGATGATGGTTTTACTGACAAACAATGAAGATTCAGAGGGCCCAAAACGTTTCATGAATTTGTGCTGAATTCACCAAATTCTTTTGGTAAAAAAACCAAAGAATCAGGAAAAAAAATCTTAATGTTTGTTTCAACACTTTCTAACATGCTTTTAGGATAGAATTTTATATTTAAACCAGCTGAAAGTCAAACAATGTTTGTTTTAGTTTGAACGAAATGGTTTGTTAGACCCAAATCAATTTTTTCCTTCTTCAGTGCTTTGGTTCAGCCCAGAAACAAACGAACAGAAAATTGGGATGGTTCTGAAAGGGGGCTTTAATTCACACTGTAAAGTATTTAGAAATCCTCTGATGAAAGGCAAAGGCGCATAGAGTGTCACTGAAGTGCTATGGACTTCGGCTGTTTGGGGCAGAGACCATTCAGGCTCAGGACTTGAACGGAGGTTATTGTCTTTACCAAAATAAAATAACTTGTTTAAATAAGAAGAGGTACAAAGGAGGGGGAACTGCCCAGATTACATGCATGATTCACATCTTAACTGCGAATGGGGAAAGGCTGGGTTTTCTTTCTTTTCCCAGCTCTGGGCTTTCCTATTTCTGTGGACGTGGGATGGGGTGAAAGCTGGTGGGATATACTCGCACAGACTGCATACCTGATTTCCACCCATCCCATGGCATGGGTACATGATCAGTGGCTTCCCTCCGTGATTGTTCTCGCCAACATCCAGGCAATTCTTTGACCCTTCATTTTTAATCTGAAAGGAAAGAACAAAGCGCAAGCAAGCAAGCAACTCAGGTGACTGCTGCATTCTGGGTGCTCAGTCACAGACCTGACCCAACTCTGTGTGCCTGGCCAGGCATTCAGCTCAAAACACGGCCCAGCAAATCATATTACATCCTGTCAGGATCCCTGGACTGTTCTGTTTTGAAAATCAGGGCTTTGCTGTGGTTTTGTTTTGGTGCCTGGGATCCTCCCTATCTCTCTTCTTTCAGCAGGGGCTTGTTTAATACTCAGTATATTTAGGCTGAAATTTTCAAAGCCACTGGAGATGGAACACTAGACAGAGAAAGGTCTGAGTTACTACAGTGAATTCTTACTCCAAGTGTCCAGCTGGTGGGTTTCTCCAACATTCACAGGGTTGGTTCACTATTTGGGATCAGGAAGGAATTTCCCCCCAGGTCAGATAGGAAAAAACCCTCAAGGTCTCTGCCACCTTGCATTTGCAGCGTGGGGCATAGGTAACTTGTTGGTTTGAACAAGAGCACATGGTGGATTCTCTGTAATTAAAAGTCTTTCAATCATGATTTGAGAACTTCAGTAACTCAGCCAGAGGTTAGGGGATGAGGTGGAGATGGGTCTGTGGCTGTGATGTGTAGGAGGTCAGACTAGATGAGCAAGATGGTCCCTTCTGGCCTTAAAGTCTATGATTGCAGCAACCAATTCACATTAAAATTAATGAGTATTGGACATCCAAAAAATTGCTTCACAATCTGCCTTGGAGCTCTAAATCCTAAGAGGCTGGGACCTTTCCAAGGATGATTATTTTTGGGAGATGGGAAGACAAAGCATTCTGGGGAACATAAGGTTGAGAACTCCACAAACTGAAAACAACCCAGAGCAGGAGTCAAGTAATCTGTAAGGCCAGATAGCTTTAAACTGCCTTCGATATATTAACTTCAGGGAGAAGCCCTTCAGATTAATAAATCATCGGCCAGGCTGACTTCTGGCTGCACCTGTATTCCAGAATGCAAGCAAGGGTAGGGGGGTTCAACCAGCATTAGGATCCTACGCACAATCTGTTTACGTCCAGTCACTCTTCTTCTGCTTACATATCAGTAGATAGCTGGATCAGAGAACTGGAGCTGCAAGTTTTTACCATGCAAAGCAACAACCTTTCTCCAGTTGGCATTTAACTCCGTTGCTGTGAATTGGAAAGAGCTCAGCTGCGTGAGCTGATTTTCCAGGACAAACCCAAAGTGTGTATTTTCCCTGAGGCAACTGACCTTGAATGGCCAGAGAAGCCAAGCACAACAATCCTTAGTGGCCATAAGAGATAAACAGAGCTCTGCACATAACTGATTTTTCAGTTTGGAGCTAATAGCACTGCTGTGTCTCAGAGGGTTTTGTGGGAATTCTGTATGTAAGATTGTGAGGCACTCATATTATGGTAACACAAGCCAGATAAATACCTAAGAGATGCTGTTTTTCTGGACTCACTCGGAAGGTGGGAGTCAAACTCCTTTGTCTGTTGCTCAAAGCCTCAATTGGCTTACCAGTATCCCTTCAGCCAAGAACTGGATTGGCCACGTAGAAGCCTATTACTTGGCCAGAAGTACCGACATGAGGTGTGCCCAGCCCTGAGGCAGTGAGTCATCCTTACTGCACTGCCTTTTCTTGCAGGCCTGGGTGAAAGAGCAAAACCTGCTAAATCAAAGACCAGCCTTTCTAGGCGTTGACACACCCCCACCCCTACCACTTAACCTCCACCGTTCCATTCTTGAGCAGAAGTTGCCAATCATGTAGCTAGCTGGGGAGGAATATAGAGGGAGAAGTCTTTTGAAAGGAGTGAATTTTCATTGTGTTTAACATGAAAATGAAGCTTTTAGTCCTGATGCAAGATTGTATCAGTAGGAATAAAAAGCTCACTTAAAAAACCCATCAAATGCCTTTTCCACTTGGAGGAGGAGAGAGGCACAGTTGTGAGAGTAAATAAAGGGAAATTGGGTTCTCTCTCTCACACCCAGCTAGTATAGACGAGCCCTGAGACAAAGGGGAATGGGATGGGGGGAGGAGAAGAGAGAGATCAGATGACTGAACAGGAGTTTTCCAAGTCTGACAGAGTTGCTCACGAATAACGGAGGATTCCAAGTGCCAGGGCACCATTTAAGACTATATCTATATTACGAGTTAGGGGTGCGAGTCCCCTGCCCATGTACACATGCTCAAACCTACGCTCTCATCGAACCAGCCGTGAGTATAAATAGCTGTGTTTCGCTGCAGCAGTGCCAGTAAGCATACGATAGGTATTCCTGGCTCCTGCTAGGCTGCCTTCATTTGTAGATTCCAAACCCAGAAGGGACCAGCGTGATCTGGTTTGACCTTCTGTATAACACAGACCATAGAACTCCCCCAAAATAATTTCTATAGCAGATCTTTCAGGAAAACATCCAGTCTGGGGCAAAGTCATTTCCCCTTTTTGTGTCCGTCATCTGTTTTGTCTTGGACATTTAGACTGTAATGGGGCAGGGACCGTCACATCAGGAGTCTGCTCAGTGCAATGGCGCCCTGATCTTCGCTGGAGCCTCTTGAACCACTGCTACCATCTCCATTTGTTTCTAGAGAAGGAGGGAATCAAGGGGGGGTTGCCGGAAGGAAACAGGACAACAGACACACTCCCGCACTTACTGCTCCGTAGAAGGTTGGAGTCAAGTCTGGGATGAAGATCTCTGGATAGATAGTTTGTAGATACCAGGTGAAGTTTTTACAGTGCAGTTGCTCCTTCAGTTTGAGCCGTTCTGTAATGTCGCCGTACGTTTTCTATCAAAATCATGCAAGAAAATTAAAACTAACCTCAATAGGGCAGCAACAGAATCCAAAACCTGGTGTTCCCTTTAATAGGTTTGCCTTAAGGCATCAGAGAGGTGGTTTCCATTTGTAATTCACCGCAGAACCTTACGGGATTAAGTTACAACACACTTTCCCTTCTTATCACAGGTAGGATGCAAAACAGCACCGAGGAGCATGTTTCCCAGGATGCTGGTCACTGGAAGTAGAGAGAGAGAGAGACAGGAAACCTGTTTTCCCCTCCAGTAAATCTTTGAGAGTTTGAAATCCCCAACTCCACCCCCAACACCCAAATCATGACAAAAAGTAGAAATCTCAAATATTTTGACTAAAAAACCCCCAGAAAGTTCAGGTTGGGTGAATCAAATGGTTTTCTTTTAAAGCTTTGTTTTTTAAATCTAATTCAAAATGTAACCTAATGATGTTTTGACCCAGAAAACCTGATTTTTTTTTTTGTTCAGAAAATGTCAAAATGAAACACTGATAGTTCTGAAGCTTTTCTATGGTGATTTTTTTTGGGGGAGTCAGGAGGTTTGTCCAAACCTATCCAGTTTTGCAAACAAATTTCAATGAATCAACATTTTTTGACGAAAAACCATCTGTTGAAAAATTCTCTGAGTGGTTCTAATTGAAATGCTCATCTCAGACAGCACAAGGCATTTGGGAGCGATCCTCACTTTGGGTTCTGATCAGTGGCAGAGCTAATAGGGAGGTGGGGGTGTGTCTGCCTGCCCCGGTGGCCTTTAGAGGTACCTGTGGCACCTTTTCAAGACAATAGCTATAGTTGAAGGTGGTATTACCAATAACCCATTGCCCTCAGCTCTAAAACCTAGCTCCGCTACTGATCCAGATCCCACATGGGTTGGCCACTGACCCGGTACAGAGTCTAGTTGACTTCTATGGCATTCTGCACAGGCAGATGGGTCCATCCATGTGGTTCTCTTCATAGGACCGGTGCCTTAAGTGTGACACTAAAAGCCCAGCACTGTCAAGAGGAATCAACCCACTAGTTTCCCTGCATACAGAAACACATCAAAGATGCTTTGATTACTTGTGAGATGCTTTATGGAACTGGGTTCGGTACCTCTCTGGCCATCTTCGAGGCCTGCTGGTTTCTTCTGTAGAAGATTTCCTTATAGTCATCCATCCAGACCTCCGCCAGGCGCACTTGGTTCCTGGAGATGACCTGAGTTCCTTTTGGGAAGGTGTGTGGACTTTTGGAGCGGAACACATGCCCAACCACCGAGCAGGGGATGATCTCCAGCTGGCCACCACACTGCCAAACCTACACAAGGGAGAAGCAGCCCATCCAGTGGATTTCAAAGGGAGCTTTAGTCAAACAAACCCGGACACATAAATGAAAGGGGAAAAATAATTTTTCCTATGTCCAAAGTGTTTTTCTCCATAGTTTGAAGTACAGAACTGGATTGAGTTGAGATCTGGCATAATGTGCTTTGAGCTTCGTTATTTGTATTGCAGTAGGACCTTGAAGCTCCAGTCACAGACCCCATCACGCTAGGGGTTGTACAAACAGAGCTCTGCCTTTCTAGCCACATGCACTGAAAACAAAGGCTCCGGTTTGCAAAGGTTCTCGGCCCCTTCTATCTGGAGCAGCGAGACATCAGCACTTCCGGAATTCAGGCCCAAAGCTCACAGTTAAGGGATTTTGTTGGCCAAGGTTACGAGGCCTTATACTCAATGGCATTTCTCCATAACGTGGTAACTTTTGAATGCTACATCTGATCAATGCCAGAATTTCAGGGAATGTTCTAGGCATTAGTGGGCACAAGCCTATTGATTGCGGGGGAGGGGCAGGGAAAGAATTTCAGAAAATCAGAAGAGGGAAAAACGGAAAACACACAGGGACTGTGTGTGTGTGTGGGAACTCTTGCAACATGACGGGCCTACAGAAGCAACAAAGTGTGTGGGCCCCCTAGTTTTAATTCTGCTAGAAGTTTACGGTCCCTCCCCCCTCACCACTGTGCTTCACTTGGCTCTTACCCTAAAGGACATTTCCACATTCTCCCCACCCCAGATCTCCATCTGGTCATCATAGGAACCAATGTGTTCAAAATAGGACTTGGAGATCGCAAAGAGGCCACCAGCAAAAGTGGGAGACCTGAGGAGAGACAGAAGCAGAGTCAAGAGACCATACTTGGTGCATCACAAATGTTAGTTTAACAATCCTGGCAAACCCCACCATTCATCCTGCTGCAAGACAAATATCCGTAGGAAGTGGCAGGACAAGATCAGAAATGAGGATATTCAAAGCCTAACCCAGCAACTGCCTCCATCAGCACTGGTTTGGTATTGGCAGCTTTCTTGGTTTGGACATACAAGGACAGAAGACCAGGGAATTCTGGAACATGTTTACCACGGAAGGCTGCTACCCAGCCAGTCCCAAAAGCTTTGGTAGCGCAGTAAGGTCACCAAGGATGGACAAACTGAACATACAGCCAGACTGTTTGGGGATCTGGCTAGAGACTGAGCCAGGTGGCATTCAAATCTGTAGGGAGGCCAGGGGTGAATGAAGGTCCCTAAAAGTGTGTGTGTGTGTGTGTGGGTGGGTGCCGGACTGGCACTTGAAACATGGCCCCGCCACTGTGCTGCCCCTTCCCAAGGCCCCACCCCTCCCCACAAGACCCCACCCCACAGTCACTCGCCCTTACAGCTGGTAAAAAGTGATGGGGCCATGATCTCCTGTCCCCACCCCATTCTGGGGCCCTGAGGGAGGCTACGTCCCTCTGGGCTTTGTTATGATGATGCAAATGTCCCCAGCTAGCAGATGGGGAGAGCTACACTGAGACATTAAATAATCTTCACATTCACAGCTCTGAGTCCAGGTATTGCGGTATCCTCCCACGATCAGGAAAAATATTGCTCTGTCATGAGTCTACAACATTAGGATAACAAAGAAACCCTTAGAACGACCATCAGAATCTCTTGCCAAATACTTCAGGTAGGGGATTATCATCCAGACAAGGAGGGTCCAGTGGATAGCACACTAACCTGGAGACTCTGAAGACCTGGGTTCAATTCCTTCCCACCGCCACCATCTCCCTATCTGACCTTAGGCAAATCACTTGATCTTTGTGCCTTGGTTTCCCCATCCGCAAGTGAGGATACTGGTGCTACCTTGCCACACAGGTGTGTTGGGAGGGGAAATACATGGGATTGTGAGGAGCTCAGATTGTCTGGCAATGAGGGCTATGTAAGTACGTAATACAGAGAGAAGTCAAGGAAGCAGCTGGTAGCTGCGACATCACGTGGATGCGGGACCCAGGAGGTTGATCTGATTCAGGAGGAGGAGAAGCCTAGAGTATCATTACTGAATGTCATAGCAGACAGGAAATCCAGGTACTCCGGGCTAAGCTTCTCTCCTTCCATCTCCCTTTATAATCTGTTACATCTGAACTTTAAATGGGGGGTGGGGGGAGAAACCAAAACTGGCTTTTATAAAACGTACTGAACTGCTGTGTTGTCGCCGAGAGGAGCCTGCAGAGATTAGAGGCAGCTGGAAGCCAAGTTACCAGTCCACAGGAAAAAAAGGGACCTTTATTGAGACAGAAACTTCTCCCGTCTGACCTTTCCACAAAGCGGAGCCATACTCCAGGCTAGAGGCCAGGCTTTGTCTCGCTATTGTGGAAAGGGCCAAGAGCAGGCATTGAATGTCTTCACTTGGGAATTCAAGGTTACTCTGTTTCTGGCAGGCTGGCAGGGTTTGAAGGAGACAAAAGACTCTTTTCTATGGAGCTGCAGGAGCAATGCATTTTCAAATGTCAAAGGTAAGTTACCAAAAACAAAGAAAAAACCCGATCTTAGGAACTTATCTGGCTCGTCACTGTCGTATCTTTATTGTATTTATCCGTGCAGCAGTTCAGTGCTGTTCTCCTCCCTTTCACAAATGGGGAACGGAGGCAGAGGACAGGTCTACGTGAGACGAGGTTTGCCGATATCCTACGCTAGCACTGTGGATGGACTTCACACTGGCAAAACTGTGCTTTGGGCAGTACAGCCGATTCCAGCCCTTCTGAACAAAATAAGTTCTCTCAACAATGCTGTGCTTTTACCAGTATGTCAGTCACAAATCACACCTCCTCACGTCTCGGACTCAAACAGCTATGCCAGCAAAAGTTTAACGTGTAGAACGGACCTGAGTTTATATTAGAAAAGATTTGCTGGTAATAGTTATACTGAAAACCCTCCTAGTCTAGACACAGCTTATACTGACCAAAGGAGAGCTTTTGCGGTATAGTTAAATCTCCTCCCCAAATGACAGGAACTGTACTGGCAAAATACCTCTTCTGCTGGTATAAGCTACCTCTCTACTAGGGCTTTTACAGGCAAATCTCTCGTGTAGACAAGGCCTAAGTGGTTTGTCCAAAATCGCATAGGAAGTCAGTGGCGGAGCAAGGATTTGAACCCAAGCCTCCTAGACCATGCTGCCTCCAGCCTACTAGAATTAATTGGAAATTAACCAATACCATCTCACTGGCAAAGAACCCCCCCCCGCCCCCACCATAAGTTTCGTTAAGTCTCAGTATTGCAATAAGCAGGTGCTCCTGTTTTGTGAGGGCCAGCAATTCCTACTAATCTTCAATGCTCCTTCTGTTCAAATGGAAAAGGGCCTTTTCATAAGACTGAATCGGCGGATCGCCCCCCCCCGCCCCCCTTCCCAACCCAGGTACTGAGTGCGTTCAGATGACAGAGTTTTTGAGATAAGTGGAAAGATGAAGACACACAGTAATTAGGCCCTTAATGAGAGACTTTGCCAGAAAGCAAGGTCTGTCTGAAGCCTGAGGTGATTAAGATCTTCTTTTGTAACACCGACAGACCCTGGTCATAGGCAGGCAGGATCAACCCGGGGACCTCTGGCACTTAATGCATGAGCTAAAAGACAACTGGCTGTAGAGCAGACTCATTTTAACTCTCTCGCTAAGTGGCCTCGGTGCCACTAGATGGGACAGAACAGTGTGTGGGTTACACTTTCATTTGCAGAATTAAGTTCATAATGGCCCTCTCTCATTCAAACCCAACCAGAGATATCCTCCCCACCAGCCACCCCACTCCTTTCAGCTAACCCGAACAGAACGCATACCAGTGTCTGATGTAGCTGCATCACACTGGGAAGAGGAAGCTATTCAACTCCTAACAGCCAAGCACCCTAATGGAACATCCTGACACTCAGTTAAGAGGCTGTACGCGGTATCTGAACAAAAGGCCAAGCTGCCAGGAGCTGCCACTGGCTTTGGATGTTGGTTTTTGGGTCCGATTTTCGGATAATTCAAGGACCTGCAGGGCCATGCCCATCCAAAACATCTCAGCACTAGATCTGAGCTGGAAAACAAGAATTCTGTTTTGTGAAAATCGGAGGTTCTGAAACGTGCTTTAGTTTTGCATTGGAATGATGAAACTGAAAATTTCCATAAAAAAATATGAGCCAACAGCTCTGTGGTTAGGTCACTCACCTGGGATGTGGGAGATCCAGGTTTAAGACACTGCTCTGAGTCAGGCTACTGGTTGTTCTGGGAGCCCACACCAACCCCTCAAAACAAAAAATCCATCTCGCATATAACACACCTTTGTGACGAATGTTTAATCAAAACTGCTGTTTCCATTCGAAGTTTTAGTTTTTGACAGATCGGATTTCTCAGACAGAAAAGTGTTTCACTGAAAAATTCCTGGCTAGCTCTGCTGGCATCTTTCAAAGTCAGGCCTGAGGTACCTTGAGTGGCACTCAACATCTGACACATTCAAAATGTGACATGCCCAAATTCAGCAGCTCTGTATGAGAGCTTGGCTGTAGGACGAACTAGGAAGGGTGGGATCAAGGGGCTACCCCTCCCCACAAAGATACATGTTGCATGGTAGATGGTGTTTGTCTTTGCCTCTTTTCTCCCCAAGAAAAATGAAAGATGCCATCTAGAGCTGGGGGGGGACCAAAAACCCCAAACAATTTGGTAAAAAAAGCTTCTTAAATAATTAAAATTTCTTTCATTTTGCAGAGAGTTCAACCCTCCCATATTTTAATTGGTTGTTTTATCCTCTCTGACTCCTTTTTGGGGGTGGGGAAGGAGGTGGAAAGAGTGGCCACTCGATTAAAAAAATTGACTGGAAAAAAGAAAGCAGAAGTCAAGAAATGAAAATAACCCCACCAATATTTTAAATGGGTCATTTTTTAAAAACAAAGATTTTCCAAATTCTGAAAAAGGCTGACAAAAAACGAGAGAGAAAAACCACCCCCTGCAAAAAGCCACCACCACACATCATTTGTCAAGAACGGTTTGGTCCACTCCAATACCCAGGATGATATTTGCAGGTCAGATTTTCCCTCTAACAAAACAGGCCACATTGAATAAACCTCAGACAGATCCGAGGGCTTGTCTGCGCTAGAAAGTTGCACCGCTTTCACTATCCCAGTATAATACCACCTAGCTCTTATCGCTCTTTTCACCAGTGGGTCTCAACATGCTTCACAAACTTTAATGTACTGATTCTCACAGCACTCTTGTGAAGTAGGGCAATGCCATTATCCCTGTTGCACAGATGGGGAACGGAGACACAGAGAGGCTAGTGACTTGCCCAAGTTATGCAGGGAACCTGTGGAGGAGCAGGGAGTTGAAACTAGGTCACGGATCAACTAGGCTACTGCCATCATCACTGGACCAAGCGGTATAACCCTTCTAGTGTGGATTCTGTTACACTATATAAAGGTGCTTATATACCAGTATAGCTTATTACTATATGGGAATAAGCTATACTGGTATAAAGCACCTTTATGTCAACATTACTGTTGCTATCACGGGTTGTACCTCTATTCTGCCAAACCTAGTTATTTTTCTATGGATAATATAAATATTTATTGCTAAGCATTTCCCCCCTGATTTTTATCAATTTAAAGTTTCATAGTTCTGCAAAATTATGGTAGGTTGGACCACAGGTGGGGGTGTGTGTCACACAATTATTTAATGACAGTAGATGCTGAGATTCAGAAAACTAAAGCTTTATAACAGTAAAAAAACAAAATTGTCACCATCACATGTCAAAAATACACACTGACTATCCTTAAACCAAACTTTAGTAAGTTCTCAAGCAGCATTTCCTTTTTTTTTACTTCACCCTTCTGTAAATCTCAGTAATTAATTGAGGGAAATATTTTTCCTTGGTTTGTGTATATAATGGTGAAATTGACATTTACTGATATTTGCCGACAAAAATCTAATCCTTCCAAGCCTAAGGATAACTAAATGATAAAACAAAAACAAAACAAATCACATCCCTGACTGGATGGATATATCTGTTTTTAGACCAGGTCTAAGCAGAAAACCTTGAAGAAACACCCCCCCCCCCCCCCAAGAACTGCTTCTCACATAGAATTATTCTAGTATTTGTTAACTACATCCTTAGCCTGACAAGGAAAACTAAACACTCCTTTCCATTACAGCCTATTGTGGTACTGTATCACATCCCCACAAAGAAAAATAGTGTGTTACCATAACACCCAGAAGCTCCAGTCAGGGCCCCATTGTGTCAGGTACTGTACAAAAACAGCACAAAAGTCCCTGCCCAGAGGAGTTTACACTCTAAGACAAGAGACAACAGATGGCTACTGACAGGGGAAATATATGGAACCAGAGAGACAATACTGGCCAACATGATAAGCAGTGGTCTCAGAAGTCTGCAATATACCACAGGCATATTCATTTTGCACTTACTTGATAGGGGTGGTCTCATCTTTTCTTCTCTGCTTCTCCTTAGGAGGAATGGCCTCCCACCCAAAGGTCAAACTCCAGTCAAAATTTCCCCGACTGTGTTGCTTTCCATATTGGATTGGCTTGGAAAACTCAAAGGTATTCAGGTCGATGGTGGTGATGTCTGGACTCACTACAGCAGTGGGTTCCTCTGCGATCCGGGATAAGAGAGGCTCCAGCCAGCCGTGGAAACACTCGCCTAAGAAACAGCGAGGAAGAGGACCATGAAGGTGGGATTTCATCACTACTGGTTAGACTGCAATAGAAATAGCCTATGGTGCTAACCTAGCCCTCGACACAACAGCCCCCCGTTTCTGGTGGGGCATCATGACACTAATGGAATACAAACGATGAATGATAAATATTCTTGTGAGACCGGCCTCACCCTGGGTGGAGGGAAACAAGTTCTGCTGCCGCCTTAGATGGCTTGAGAATAACAGCCAGAACACACTGTATTTTCAGGAAAACACTGTCATTTCATGGTGGTCCATATATTGCTCGCGTTATGTGCACAGAACAGCACTTTACGCTGCAAGAAATCCCATTCAAACAACTGAAAAAAGGGTTCACGTCGGAACAGCTTTTGGTTTCAGCTTGCACTGCAACTGACCAGATGTTCTGCAGAATAAAGCACTGCTCAGCATGAGCGAGACCCTGTGACACTATTGATTATGTACAGGAAACCAGGAAAAAAGGCAAAAAAAACAATCACGCCCCCCTCTGCCCCGGTAATCCAGGCTGCTTCCAAACGCACGTCTTGTTGTAAAGGGGGTGGGGGGGAAGACCGATCAAAACTGGAGGTAAGTAACTATCCAATCGGCATGACTGAAAACAGGGCTGGATTTAGGGGTAGGTGACCCAGGCGACCATGGGGTGCTGGGTTTGGGGTTCTGGTTTCCTTGTTAATGACAAAGGGGAAAATAGAATGTTTGAAGTAAGATGTTTCAGGGATTCCGTATGTGCCTTCGTAGAACCTTTCAGACTTTCCGAGAACGACATTTTCCTTGAACCTCCTAAATGTTGTCAACCACACCCATGCGGCTATGTAAGGGGCCGGACGTCGCCAGTCAGTGAGATACAAGAACGAAGGGAAGTGAAACAAGAGCCCAGCTGTGATATTGTAAACCGTGTTTTATTGTGTCATGGTGAAAGCATACCTCTTTTAAAACGTGGAAAGTGTCAGTAGCGACGAATAATGGACATATTTAATGAGACGCCAGAGGTATCTGCTGAACCCCTGTCTATGCAACATGCTTAACACATAACGTTTGATGACTTTCTAAGACTGCAGAACGGAAATGAGCTACAAGTACAATACAAAAATGAGGTATTCAAAAGTTTAACAAACGGGGGAGGGCGGACGGAGTGCCAAAGACACACCTTGCCTGGTGCGCCATTTGGCCTAGGGCTGGGGCCTGACCGAAAAGAACCCAAAAAGCTGGAGGAAATGTAAGTTCTTTCTAAGTAACATTTTCAAAAGCAGCTAAAAGCCACACCTGGGGTCCCGAAGCTGACTCAGGGCAGAAAGCCCCAGCTATACTTACAGTGAGCATCCAGGAAAGTAAGCACCTCTCCGCTCGCCACCCCGGCACCGAGTAGTCTTGCGGTTATTAACCCTTTCCTCTCCTGCTGCCGCACAACTCTAACTATCTGCAGCTGCTTCACGTAGAGATCCAGTTGATCTTTTAAATAGTCTGAAAGGGAGAGTTTATCACATGCACAGGAAGTGAGACGGGATCATAATTCAGAAGGTCTGACCGACCTCAAAGCACTTTGCAAAGGCAGCAAGTGATACTCCCATTTTACAGATGAAGACATAGTGGCGGAGGCAGGAATAGAAATCAGGTCTTCTGAGTCCCAGTCCTGTCCCCTATCCACTGAGCAACACTGCCTCTCCAGAGAGGGACTGCCCACCCTAAGGTATCTCCTTACCTCATCCCCCTGCGCCTCTTGCCCAGAGCAAACTTACTAGCTTTGCTGATCATGAAAACGTGGTAGTATCATAGTTCTAAATATACAGAACACACTGTGGGCATGATGCATACAGTACCTGCATCAATACAACCTGAAGTCTGAAAACCCCCAAAATACCTGTTAATTGACCAGGCTGATCCTAGGTCTGATCCTCTCAGAGAGGACTAAATCCATGACAAATTCCAACTTTTTAAAAGTTGTTTTGTCCCCCCCTACCCAGCTGAGACCTTTTCTCTTTCCCGCCCCCTCAGGACAAAAAATAATTGAATCTTTTCTGCAGAGCCCACTGACTCAAGACAATTACCTTGATTTTCTTCCACCTCCCCACTAAGATTCATGTCTAGCCTGAGCTTAAACATGGAAAAACAAAGACACTATTCCCTCCAAAAAGGATTTTTTTTATTTGTTAAAGTGAGAGTGGGCCTTGTGATGAAAGGCATTCTGCAATCTGAACTATGGAGCTCTTCCTGCAGCTACAATCTCTCCAGCTTTCTCCCATCAAAGAGATTACTCTGGGACTCGACAGTACAACTGAAAATTCTCTTGAACTGCAGTTAAAACGTCATCATGACCAAGCAGATGAATTGTCACTGGGAGAGTGTGTGTAGGGGGAGAGGATGGGGGGAGTGCGACTTGCTCAGAGACCAGGCTCCGAGCTGAGTCCACAAAAAGGAGGGAAAACCTAATTCTTTCCTGACACAAAGGCAACAGAGGATGAGCTCAGCAAAGACAAGGAAAGGGATGAAGGAGAAAGAAATATCTTGGTTTACTCTGAGAGAGGCAGGTTTAAGAAATGCAAGTGCACAAAGCTACTCCCATCCCCAACAGAAAGAGAGAGAAAGAAAAAAAAAAAATATCAGGTCACCCAAGCCTCTTCAACATGCAGCCAGGAAATATTCCCCAGTTAACATTTCAGGGGCTAATATCTACCTTAGGTATTTACATGGCCTCTATGTCTGTAGAATCTGGGTACCTCATAACCTTTAACATATTTAATTATCCCAGTATAACAGTACCTGTCTTTTATGTAGTGTTTTTCATCAGGAGATCTCAAACAGCATTGCAATCTGTGATATATTTATTTTCCCAATACCCGTGTGAGGCAAGGCAGTGCTGTTAGCCTCAGTTCCCTATCTGTACAATGGGGATAAGGAACTTGCCCAAGGTCACACAAGGCAGCCTGTGACAGAGGAGGGAACTGAACCCAGGCATCCTAGAATCTCAGGCTAATGACCTAACTGCTGGACCATTTTCCCCAATGATTACAGAAAGGAAATGATTAGTGAGAATCTAGGCATCTGCAGAGTGAAAATGGAATCTCAGATCCGGTCATATTATGGAACAAAGCAGGGAATTACACTCTTCCAGCACCTCTAACTTCTGAACCTGACACATGGCTACCCAAGGACATTCAGGCTCATGTAAACGACAACAACAGAGTCTGCTGCTGCTGCAAGGCTCCAGACAGGAAGTGGTGAAGCAGTTTGCACTTCTGTAAATGTCAGAGTAAAGCAGCTGGAAAAGGCACTCGAGTTACTGGTTACAACTGAGTTCACGGCTCCAGCACCTGGGCCACAACAGGAAACGGCGGCAGAACAGAAAGCACAATCCACATTAGAGCATGTTTTGTAAAGTATGTTGGCCTGCCAGTCAGGATTCCTTCCCCGGCTTTTGTGTCACTTCCGCGCTCTGTGCCTTTTTGTTTTTCCTCCAATACTTTTACTAGTCTATTCAGACAAGCTCTGTAGGGCAAGGCCTTTTTCACATTTTGTACAGCACCTCGCACCAGGGCCCCCTCTTTCCATGGGAAGCCGCTTGGTGCTCCTGTAGTGAATAACAGTTGCTGCTAAAATGCAGGAAGCTCCAGCTGGTAAAAGCCACCTGCAACAAAATTAGGCTGTAAAGTGGGTGATGCAGTTGGGAAGGGGGGGAAATGTAGTGCTGCTTGGTGCTGAAAGAAAATAAAAACCACCACCATCCTATCAGCATCCTTTTCCCCAGCATAAAGACACCAGCACAACAGAGGCCACTGAGCTAGCAAAGCAACTGGAGAGCACATAAAAACGGCACAAGAGACATCATATTTCACACAGTCTACAGCGCTCTTTTAAAAAGGCTGGGTAGTGGGCAGGAAATGGGATCCGCTTAATCTGATAAAGATGAGTTGGAAGCTTTATAACCAAGTGCTAAAGTGTCAAATGCCAGGTCTGTCTTTAGGGAGATCCAGTTTTTCCCCCCATTAAATTAAGAGCATAGAGAGGTCATTGGAGGCTTGAAACATCTCTGGATTAGCAGGGGGCATGCTTCAGCCAACTGACTTGATTTTGTTTGCATTGTCAGAGTGAGGGCTCCATTACTGCTGCAGGGAGTGACTCATAGACTTTAAGATCAGAAGGGACCATTATGATCATCTAGTCTGACCTCCTGCATGATGCACAGTAACACTTCCCTAAAGAGTGCAACAACAAAAAGAGCATCCCCTGTTGCAAAATTTAAACCTCTTCTGAGCACTGAGTGGGAATCACACCACACGGCACATACATGTCCTCTCACCAAACTTCTTAACCAGCCTGCTTGCTGGTGGACATGTGGGTGGTAACGTTCAGCTAGGACACTGGAGAGAGTCATTCAGCAAACCTAGGTTCTATTTTGGCCCCTGCCACTGACCTGCTGGCGTGTCCACGGGCGAGTCACTTCCTGCCTTGGTTTCTCCACCCTTCTTTTATGCATTTAAAATGATAAGCTCTTCGGGGAAGGGTTTCTCTCTTATGATGGCTATCAGAGGTGCAACTGCAGCATGTGTATCCATACTTGCGCTAGCTTTAATCTAGCTATCTTGGTACCAACAACAGTGAATGGCTGAAGTGCAAGCACGCATAGGCGCCGACACCATAGTTGCTCCGGGGCTGGAGCACCCACAGGGAAAAATTAGCCAAGCTCCCCTCACCCCCCGCCTGGAGCCGCCATGTCCCTGGTCTTCTGCCTACTTCCCAGTGCTTGCAGCCAAAGAGCTGTTTGGCAGCGTTAGCACGCTCGGGGAGGTGGGGGGAGTGGGAACGTGGCATGCTCAGGGGAAGAGGTGAGGCCTCATGGAAGGGGTGGAGTGGGGCCGGGGGCAGAGTGGGGATCGAGGACCCATGTGAAAGAGGGGAAGTCAGTGCCTATGCAAGCATGCACTCAGGGTCCCAGGCAGGCTTGTACAGCTCTGATTTTACTATTATCAGTATGGAGGCAGATCAATTAAAGCTACCTTGGGTACATTTACACATGCTACAATCACATCCCTCCTTTGACTGCAGTGTAGATGCACAGGGTCTGTCTACAGAGCATTTATCATAGTGGAGCTTCTTGGACCTTCTAGGTTCTACCATAATACAAACAAAAAGACAATAAAGCCATCCCACAAACTGAGTAAAGCAAATCATAATATAAATTTCACCTCCACTCAGCGTCCACATGCTGTTCATATAAACACACATCCCAAAATAAGGACCCCTCAGCCCTATATGGTGTTCAAAAGGGAATTAGGGTGGTCATCTGTCTGGGTTTTATCCCGATGGCCCCGTTTTTGGCTTGTGTCCAGCTGCCATTTAGGGTTGCTAGGTGCCTGGTTTTTAACCGGAAAGTCCCGTCGAAAAGGGGACTTGGCAGTTTCTGGTCAGATGTACTGACTGGACACCAAGAGTCCAGTTACCGCAAGTAACCCATGCCAGCCCTATTCAGCTGGGGCTGCCTCCTATCTGCAGCAGCTCCTGTCCCCGGAGAAAAGGGAGTCCAGCCAGGGGTGGGAAGGGAAGTGAAGAAAAGATGATCCAGTGAGCAAGGAGGGAAGAGAGGAGTGAGGGATGGGGGCAGGGCCTCTTGAGAGGCGGAGCAAGGGGCAGGGCATCAGGGGTCCAGTTACCAGCAATTAGAAAGGTGGCAACCCTAGCTTCCACTATAGAGGTTTGTGCCACTGCCCATTCACCTGCAGCAAACTGAAGATACTTGTTTATCCCCACCCCCACCATTTGGTCAAAGCTTGATCTTCTCTGGGATCTAAGCTGCAGGCAGATCTGATGCTGAACCATGTGATTAGTTTGTCTTGGTTGCAACCCATTTAGATCGCTAAATGGCAGTGTGCCTTGCAAGTGAGTAATTCCCAAGGATGGAAAGCATAATGTGTTCTGTTTACAGGATATGGGAGGGGTTCCCAGCTTGTTACTTGGTGACAGTTATGTGCAGAGACCAGATTTTAAAAAAAAAACAAAACAAAAAAACCCCCACCAACAGGATTCAGTGCTACCAAGAATCAAAGAATATGCCACATAGGGTGACCAGACAGCAAGTGTGAAAAATCAGGACAGGGCATGGGGGGTAATAGGTGCCTATATAAGAAAAAGCCCCAATTATCAGGACTGTCCCTATAAAATTGGAACATCTGGTCACCCTACTACCACATATACAAAGGGGATCGTCTGAATGTTACCAACTCTTTGGAATTGCACCTCCCCTGCATGTGGGAATGGAAAGCGGCATTTAACCTAAAATAAGGCATGGTCAGGATTGCCAGGCCAAAACATATGATCTCCACTCCCTAACCCCCACCTCCACAATAATAGGTAGGAACCTGTGACTCATTTCACCTCCCCAAAAGAAAAATGAAGTTTGCAAGTCTCCTTTCCTTCTCCGGGGAGCATTAAACAGCCTAGCTCATTTGCCAATTGCTGAGCAGACTGCATCAGTGGAATATGCCACCCATAATTAACCCAGCATTCCACAGACCTTTGGGAACTAAGCTTCCTTTGAGGAAAGTGGAACTAACTCCCTTCAAAACCTGGCACTTCTTGCTAAAGGCTCAAAATAAACCAACAGTAGATTATGAAGCTCTTCCTAATATAATACTTCCTCTCCTTTCATGCTCTGGCAAGCAGTAAAACACTTAACAGTGTTGATATTTCACGTGTCACCCAAGTTAGCACCTGCTGAAGTGAATGGGGCAGTTCACATCTCTCTGAGCTATTGTTTCAGGCTCTCTGCAATCTCAGGCAGATGCTGCTGCGTCTGTTACAGATGGGTCAAGTTAGGTTGCAACCAAGCCCTGAAAAGAGCTACAGAAAAAAGTTAAAGGGCTGAGACTGAAGAGCGGGAGGCCTGTGCCCTCAGGGATGCATGCCTTAACCAGGCCTGCTGTGCATGCCTGTTGTAGTAACATGCAGAACAGGACCATTGTGCATTGTGGGAAGTAGCTCTTCTGGGGGAGCCTTATCGGAAGCTTTCCCTGGCTGAGCCACTAGAAACTCTTCAACGCTCTCATTTCAGCCAAGTCCCTCCTAGTGGGCTGGGTCTTGTCTGGGAATCAACTCTTTGCAGCCCAGCTTCGAAAAAGCTGGCACCTTGGGAACAATTTTGTTACTGCTGGGTGGAAATTAGCTCACTATTATTGGAGTCATTGCAACGGATATTACTTTCCCCGTTTCCTTAATACTGTCAGCTGCGTATGCCGAGTAGCTTAATGCATTTTTTTTTCCTTTTTACTGGCCAAAGATTCCAGCCTCGTAGCCCCAAGGGAATGTCCTTGCAGTTTAATGGGAACTATTTGCAATTGTGCTGAAAGGCCTTTAGGACTGAGCTCTCTTTGGCCCTTTGATGACCAGTTTCACTTGCGTCTGGTGCAACAGACTGTGCTGTATTGTTATTTTTTCTTGAGGATCCTACTGCAGGTGGACTTGTCTCATTTTCACACCCAGCTGTGCATCACAGAAGCGGAAGCAGAAGCCACTTGAGACTAACTAGAGGACAACATCAGAGTTTAGAGCTCTTAATGTAACTTGGAATCGGGCCCATAAAATCTCTTTTGGGGCTGCTATGGCTTTTAAGAGGGTGTAAAACAGCCCCACTAAGAGTGTCCTTTGTGCAAGCAGCTTCTTGAGCCCATAGAACTAATAAGAGCTCTACACCAATGCTGCTTCTAGCCCCCAATACAGGGGCACATGTACTGTGCATGGAGCATGGCTATTCTATATGCTTTACTTCCCAGGGCCTAAGTTAAAGCAGCCCCAAGGCTGCTCTATCTTACACCGGGAACTGGGTTAGCTCCTGCACAGTCCTGGAATAAAGGGAGTTTGCTCTCATGCTAACCCTACTTAAGCCGTGTCCCATGTGCAGAAAGAGTAACTGAGAAACCAGGCCCCAAGCTTCCAGTGGGAGGGGAGGGGCCTTTTAGCAGGCAGGGAGCTAAGAAATTGCCATGTAGGAAGGAGGCTTAATAGACAGAGCACTACACTGAAACTCCATAGACCTGGTTTCAATACTGGGCTCAGACACAGACTGTGTGTGTGACCTTAGGCAAGTCACTTAATCTATTCTGAGCCCCAGTTCCCTATCTCAGAGGGTTGCTGCAAGGGCTAAATTCCTTAATGTCCATGAGGTGTGGTGATGAGGTACATAAGTTACAATGGTATGGGGGAGAGGGAGCAGGGGACCCTCGTATCACCCATAGACACTGCAGTGCATCTTCCTGGATGCGATTCCCACAACCAGTTCCAAGACCATAACTCACCATCTGTGCTGGCGTCGTCCACCAAAATGATCTCCTTCAGTAAGATGGCAGGGGAGGAGTGCAGGACGCTGTACACAGTGCGGAGCAAGGTGGACCAGGCCTCGTTATGAAACACGATGACGACACTGGTGGTGGGCAACGGCGGGCAGCGCTTGAACTTCTGATCAATGCACCTACGAGAAAAAATCGAGCTTAGTTAGTGAGGGCGTTTGTAATGCTCTGGCTGCTCTTGGCTTTGTCTCTCTCCAGAGCCTGGACCTCACAGCTTTATGGATCTGCTACTGTCTACAAGCTAGCAGGCCTGATTTTTTAGCTCAAGCAGCAGCAACCTGTGTGGTTAGATCCAGAGGACCCAGATGGCAGGTTTTCCTGTCCTGCAAAGAGTTAAGATTTCAAAAAAATTCTCTTTCTGCATCCAGAGAAAACAGAGACCTTTTCCCAAGTTTCTCAAAAGAGGAGACCCACCTCAGGATAGCCCAGTGGTTAGCGCTCCTCTGGGATATGCGACAACCAGGTTCAAATCACTGCTCTAAACCAGGCAAAGCAGGGATCCATGTTCCCCCAGGTCCAAGTCCCTGATTCAGAGCAGGGATTTGAAGCTGGGTCTCCCACATCCTAGCTAGGTGCCCTAACCAAAGTGTCATCAAGATGGATACATTTCCGCAAAAAAAAAAAAACAAACCCACACCAAACAAACAAAAAGAAAACCCAACCACACAGGTGTCATGCATCGGCATTTTCTGACGAAAAATCATTTTGTCAAAGAGATTCCCAGCCAACTCTATTCCCCTACTCACTCCCGGCAGCTGACCCAGTCAGGACATTTTCACATGCATATTTGCAGTGCATAATCCAGCATGATTAAGGCTCTCCAGTGGCAAGTTGAACATCTCCTGATATTTCTTTACCTAGGTGTTTAATCCCAACGTTCAGAGACAATATCCAGCTCTCATCATGCCTTATACTTAGATTGCCAAGCTTTTGGGGGCAAAGACCATGAGTGGGGCTCCCAGGGATGACTGCAATACAAGTAATTAATAGAAGGGCAGCTTTTCTCATTAATGTGCAAGGCCATTTAGCAGCCACAATGGGAACTGAGCTCTGAAAATTTGAGAGAGAGAGAGCGCGCGAGAGCGCACATACCCTGTGAAGCAAAGTCCTTCTTCGCCACAGAGCGGCTGCAGCGGGAGGAGAAGATTGCACTAAAGCATCATTCCGGACCAAGAGGGAACGTCATTTTTCAGTGGTTCGCTCAAGTCACAGCCTCTCCAACACAACCAACCAGAGGGGAACATTAAGTGACAAACATGGTGGCGGTTTTTGCCAGACTGAGACTCCTTCGCTTCCCGTAGGCCGCCCTACAGCCATCCCATTTCATTTGCATCTGCTCTCGACATGGGCTCGGCTCTATATCCCGTTTCCAATCCTGCTCCTCCAGTGGGAAAGGTTTACAAACCCCCTTAACAATTAACTCACCTAGCAGTGATATGTTTAAACCAGGTTCCTAAAGCACTTAGACAGCCAGGCTGCAGCCTCCAAAGTTAAGCTTTGCTGAAGCGCTCATCTATTTTAGACTCCTCCATGCCCTCTGTTACTTTAGCATTGGAGCACCTCTGTCTTTTAGTCTATTTAGCCTGCCAACACTCCACTGTACAAACGGGAACAGAGGCACAGACACACTAAGTGACTTTCCCAAGGTCTCACAGGAAGTCTCTGCCAAAGCAGGGACTAGAACTCAGCTCTTCTGAGTCCTAGGCAAGTGCCCTCACCACCCCACCTCCCACGTGTCTAGTACTTTTTGGGTGCCTAAGATGAAACCTTCTAAAGGGGCCTGATTTTCAGGTGGCAAATGCTCAGCACTGTTCCTATCCATCTGAAAATCTTTCATTGTTCAATCAGTACAATGCATATGTAAATAGTATAAATATAAGAATATCTAAATAGAATTACTCTCTTTTTGGAATAAGAAAATAGTTAGCTCCCAGCTACAGCCAGTTCAATATCCATGACATTTGGGATAGGCTGTTCATAAGGATAGCATCAAAGTGAGTCTTGAAATATTTTGGGGCTAGCATGAAAGAAAAAGAAAAAAAACAAACCCCAAACCAACTCCCTTTTC
Organism: Chelonoidis abingdonii; assembly: GCF_003597395.2. NCBI lineage: Eukaryota > Metazoa > Chordata > Testudines > Testudinidae > Chelonoidis > Chelonoidis abingdonii. Next base: position 11,843,331 of record NC_133794.1, read on the forward strand.
TTTTGATTCGACCACACGCGAGCCCCATTCTGAACTTGCTGGAGGGCGTGTGAACGGTTCCCTTACATCCTACATACTTCAGCTGCACATCAAACGGGGAGGCGTTCCACATGGTAGATCAGGTTCTGCATCGGCCTCCAAATCAAACAATGACAGCCCCTTCCAGCTGAGGGGCAGAGCCAATTTCTGCAGCTAGCTGATTTCTGTTCGGTTCTGGAGCGCTTTATGCTTTAATTTAAATTGGTTTATGTCTTTTCAGTTGAGTGAATACCTTTCCTGTGCTTCCCCCTTCCAGAACTCAGCGACCTTCCATTGTCACAGCCACACCTGCTAGCCAAAGATAATTGCCTGCTGGGGGAAACAGTCCGCAAACTGGGTCTGGGCTTCTAACCATTATTCAAAGCCATTTTCTTAAATGCCTTCCCTACAAAGCCTTTCCTAACCCACCTCCCAGCAAGGGGGCAGGCTGAAGTCTCAGAGTGCCTGGCTGAGACCACAGGAAGGTCAAGCCTAGTCTGGCACATCTGACTCTTTTAGCCATAGCAGGAAGGTAGCGGGCTGTTCCACTCAGCTAAGAAAGAAAAATTAGGGCAGGGCTTCCTAGGAATAAAAGGAAAATCGATCAAACCCAAGGGCAGTCTGGGAACAGGGAATTAAGTGTTTTTGAAGTAGGTAGACTTTTCTCTGTCTTTAAGGGGAGGGGCTCTACCTGCACTGGGAGACTTATGTTGGCTGGTTTTTAACAAAGGGCAGCAGGAAGAAGTTGCATAGGAGAGTAAGAGACAGAAGAGGAGAGAAGAAGGAAAGAATTATTGCCCTAGGCTTTCACTTTAAGTCTGCTGTAGGGAGATTTCTTGTGATCTCCCTTTGTCCCAACTAATCAGAGTCAACAGTCAAACTATGGCCACAGTCTCTCAGTATTCCCTACCATCATATCCATAAAAGTCAGTCAAGCAATCATGTGGCTAGGGACTATTTCACATCAGTAACTGGCCGGTCCTAGATGAGGCAGTTAAGCTCAAATCAACTTTCTCCCTGACTTTAATGATTGTCGAGTATAGACCTAGTCTACGTTGCAGAAGTTGCACTGGGGGTAACAAATTGATCTTTTTCTTTTTTCCATCTAGATATACTACAGATGCACTTAAACTGATTTAAACCTAGATTAAACTGCTTTTGTTTCATTGAAATTCAGGTACAGTTGAATTAGTTACTTGAGTGCAACTTCTGTAATAAAGACAGCCCCCTGGAAATCTCACATACCTGGCTCTACCCACATATACCAAGTTGGACTGGTGCCTATGGGCTGAACTCTGCCCTCCAGTGTATATGTGCAACTGACTCAGGTCAATGGGAGGATGTTGGATGTATCAGAGTGTGGAATTTAGCCTAGATACTCAGCTGCAGATCTGGGAGTTGCAATGACTCTGCATCTACGTGAATTTATTTCAGTAACTAAGTTCACCTCATGCACAATAGAGCATTTCTGAAACAATGCCATGAGTCGGGATGCGTGTCCATTCAGAACGTCATCTACCCCGGCGAATATTTACGGCTTGCAGTAGCAACATCAGATTTCAAATGAGAAGTACAGATGCACCTGTCTATGAAAGAAATGGCACAAATTCTATATACGTTGGTTTAACAAAAAAACCCTTTTCAGAAAAACATATTGGTGGCGTTTGTGATTGATCACTTAAGAAGGAAGGGAATGCCAGGCTACACCTGAAATCAAAACTGAAAAGCAAATGAAATGTCAATGAAATACAAACTAGCTGCCTGGACCCTGTAATAGCTACAGTAAAAACCCTAGCGATGGCCTAAGAAAGGAAAGATGCTAGATAAAAAGAGTTTTCTGAAGCACTGCTTAGAGACCTTCAAAAAACACTATTGGGTCACTGCTGTAATGCAGAGAACACTCAGACTGCCGAGATGGGGATCAGACTTTTCAACGCAGTCCACACATCTTCCATGCTCTTAAATTGGAAGATGTGAGGTTAACTCCTCTGGCTTGCTCTGAAAAAAGAAACCTCAACTATAACTCTCCCTTGCCTTGCACTTGGGTCATCATTTACACCTGGGCAAAATGGGTGTAACATTTTTCACATTCATTGTGCACAAATATAAATGATAAAATGCAAGGCGGTGAAGAATCAAGCTCTGGAGACGATAGTAATGAGAAAGACTTCCCCTCTCCACTGGATCTTAGAGCTAGTCTCCATCAGTTGAAACCAGTGCAACTTTCAGGTGTTACTTTAAGGCGATTTAGTTAAACGGGTGCAAAGGGCCACATGGCCATTCTCATTTTAGTTTAACTTACATCAGTTAGGAATGGACTTATGATGAATCCAAATTAAAGTTTACAGGGGTTGAAAGCACAGATTTAAGTTATATTTGTGCAACTTGTGTGTGTAGACGTGGCCTCAGTCCAAGACTTGGGGTTACAGATCCCATCTCTCCTACGGTACTGATTTTTGTGCTGCTATTTACAATAGGCATAAGAGGAGGAAGGGGAAGCTCTTACTCTGGAGGTCGGCTGTCAGGTCCCAGCGCTCTTTGGAGAGAGATCTGGTCGCTGGCAAAGGCATTGAAGCAGTGCTTCTCATAGCCGCGTTCCTTCTCCTTGGTCTCCTGCGGTGTCCACTGGTCCTTTTTAAAAGCTTTGCCCTCAGCTCCTGGGCTGTTGGGGTCTTGGGGCGGTCGTTCCATCAGTGGTTTCAATTCAGCTGGGGTATAGTAGCCTGGAAGGCAGGACTTGCTGCTCTGCAAAGGTACCTCTTGCTGAACCGGAGCCCGGATCTGTAGTTTTGGCATCGAGTCGCGAATGTTATTTACTGCCCCCATCATCATGTCAATCACTTGGTCTTTCCTCTCGACAATATTTTTCAGCCAGGGCTCCTCGGTGTGGTCCCCGTTCCCGACATCCTTCTGTATTATGAAGAGGAAGATCACAAAGACCACACCCACCAAAGCCAGCTTCAATGGGCCATAATTTCGTCGGAATAGCCTCATCTTCAAGAATGTTTGCAAAGTCTCCGCTAAATTAGAGCTATGTGCATTTCAGGGCTTTACATTCTTTGGCTATTCCATGGCTATCTGATGTCTTGTTCTTAACCTGGGGGAAAACAAACAAATAGGTATGAACTCTATTTACTGTAAACTCATGCTTGCCTCACTAATGTGCCACTGAAAGAACCTAGCAGATGGAATTTATTCTAGGTACAATGTGGAATAAATCATTTCATATGAGATGTAAGAGAAAAGACATGACTCCTTGGAATTATTGTGATCCACTGGCAGAGTGTGTAAGGGGAAGTCAGTGGGGGAACAGGACCTTCCATTTCCTGGGAAATTCTACTAATTTTCAAACATGTTTTCATTCCCAATCAGAACAGAACAATGAATTTAGAAATTTCCAGCCAAATGAAATTTTTTTGGGGGGGAAAAAAATAGCTTCAGGTCAACTGAAATATTTTGTTTCAATTTGACTTTTAAAAAAAGTGTGATATTGTAATTTAGAATAGAACATATATTTGAAATGAAAAGTAGTTTTAAAATGAAAAATCAAAATGTTATCAAAATGCTATGTTTTGATTTTTTTTAAACCACACAAAATCAACAAGTTCTCACAGACTGTTTCGCTTTTCTAATTGGCATTTTCCGAACGAAAAAATGTTCTGTCGGAAAATATTCAGCCAGCTCCAGTGTGGAATATTAGCTCCAATATCTTGGAGATATTCTATATGTGGAGATTTTGGTTGTTTCTCTGGACTATCCAAATCTCTTGGGGGTCTGCAAAGCTGGGGTGAAATCTCATGAGTTTGTTCTTGTGAGATTTTCCAGTATTTTCTGCTTCTGATCATGCTGGATATATCATGACAACAGCCCACCTTGGAGTATTTTAGCAATTTCGTGTCCAGTCCAGTACCTAAAACAGCAGCTGCAGTAAATATTAAAAATACCAAACAACAAAACTTTATCCAAACTTTTTTGAATCTCACCACCAGGTTTGAAGACCCACTCCCTATCCAACAGAGGATATTTTGCTCAATCATAGAACTGGAAGGGACCTCAAGAGGTCATCTAGTCCAGTCCCCTGCACTCATGGCAGGACTAAATATCTAGACCATCCCTGACAGGAGTTTGCCTAACCGGCTCCGAAAAATCTCCAATGATGGAGATTCCACGACCTCCCTAGGCAATTGATTTCAGTGTTTAGCCACCCTGACAGTTAGGAAGTTTTTCCTAATGTCCAGTCTATACCTCCTTTGTCACAATTTAAGCCCATTGCTTCTTGTCCTATCCTCAGAGGTTAAGAAAAACAATTTTTCTTCCTCCTTGTAACAACTTTCTACATACTTGAAAACTTATGTCCCCTCTCAGTTTTCCCCAGATCTAAGTGTCATGGATAAAGATCAAAACTAATTTTTATTTTGTATTTTCAGACCCATTTATGAAATACTATATAATACACACATTGTTTTATTATGTACTATAGATCCCAGATATTTATTTCCCACTACAACAAAGATGAGGGAGGATTGAAAGACGCTATGGAGATTGGAATAAAGTTACATGCATGAAGGCTAGCTGACACACAACTTAAATTCTAGGTTAGTTAAATAGTTAGGTAGTCGCAGTTCGATTACTTGCATCGAATCATTACCTACCATGGGATATAAGGCTGGCTATATTAGTTTGGCGGCCTCAGTAGAATGTATTCCTACACAACCTCAGCCTGAATACACAGGATTCCTGGTGCTTTCACCAAGGGTTGGGTCTATTTGCATCATGGATTCATTTGAACTTTTGAGACAGGTGTATCTGTAGGTCAGGAGTGATGGGCATTCATAGGAAAGTGACATGCGCTCTACTTCAATCCAGAAGGGAGTGTCAAATTACACACACACACTTTAGGTATATGAGTATATTTCTGGCACTGGCAGGACAGTTCAGTGGTTAGAGCAGTAACCTAGGTCTCTGGAGACTCAGGGTCAATTCCAGGTTCTGCCATGGGCATCCTTTGCAACCTTGGGCATGTCACTTAATTTCTGTCTCTGTTCTCCCATCCGTACAACGCGGGTATATAGTACTGTCCTGCCTCATGGGGATATGAGGATAAACATTAAAGATTATGAGGTGCTCACATACTATGGAAATAGGGCCCTGATAAGGACTTAAGATCAACAGGAACCTGTACACTTTTTGAGAGCATCATTCACCAGATTCTACCACTTTCTATTCACCTCAGATTTCCAGATATTTTAGTCTTTTTTTAGCTTGTGTAATTACACAGATTCAGGTGGTTAATGTCCTGAAGTGGAATGAGACACCTGCTGTTAGCTCAGAGGGCTGAAGAAGGTTCTCTCTAACTTTCCTGTTTTCTCGGCTGTGTGAGGTTTTATGTGCCAAGAGAGACGTGGCTGCATCTCTAAAGGCAAGGGAAAATCCAATCTATGTCCCAGAGATGTAGAAGTCATTACTTTTAGCTACAAGGAAGACTGTGGGATCAAGGAAACCTTAGCAGGAGAGCTGTAAGCAAGCCTGCGGCCATCCCAATGTTGACTTTCAAGGGTACGCACTGTGTAGAAAGAACAATACTGGGACTGAAATTTGGTGCTATGAGCCTTGACAGATTTAAAGCTGGAAAATACTCATTTATGTTAATGCAAAGAAATCAGTTTTATTTTAATCTCCCTACTGATTTTATTAAGATTTAAAATGATTCAAGACACCTCTCCAGGGCTCTAGGTCCCCTAAAACATTTGCTATATAATAGAATGAAGTACCAGCAGCATTAAAACAATCATTCCACAGGAACTCAGTCAATCAGCCACCAGCAAAAACTCCTTTCAGTCTCTTCTCTTCACTGTTATAGCAAATCCTCAGCCCTTTCCAGAAGCCCTCTCAAAGCAGAGATCTTTTGCAGTGTGCCTGAAAGGTCACCTAATTTGGCCCGTCATTGTGGACGGAGTAAGTTCAACAATCTGGGAATACTCAGAGAGAACACCCAGAGAGGCTTGGACTCTTGAGTCTGATTGTAAGTTTGCTGGGGGCAGAGACATTCTTTCTGTCCTGTGTTTGTCCAGCACCTAGCACCACTGGGGCTCACAGATGCTACAATAATGCAAATAAATAATAAAATTGATGCTGAATATGCCTCTAGATAGGTGCTGCCTCCACTAATGAGTGACATTGGGCAGTTTCAAGGGATTCTCCCCTTGTTAAAATATCAATGGGAAGCTTTTCCTCTCTACTGATAAGCCACTTCCAAGCCACTTCTCCAATTCTGTGGCCTCACAGAATCAAAATAATCTGTGTGTTCTGTATGCCATTATCATGTTGAGCATAACAGTAATACACTACTCATGTTTCTGTGTGATACCGAGCTGGGAGGGGTTGCAAGTGCTTTGGAGGACAGGATTAGAATTTAGAATGATCTTGAAAAACTGGAGAAATGGTAGGAATTAAATAGAATGAAATTCGACATGGACAAATGCAAAGCATTACACAACTGCACGAACACAAAATGGGAATTGACTGTCTAGGAAGGAGCACTGCAGAAAAGTATCTGGGGGGATATAGTAGATCACAGACTAAAGATGCGCCAACAATGTAATACCATTAGGAAAAAAAAAGCAACCATCATTCTGGGATGTATTATCAGGAGTGTTGTAAGCAAGACATGAGAGGAAATTCTTCCACCCTATTCAGCACTGATAAGGCCTCAACTGGAGTATGTGTGTCCTGTCCAGAGCAACACACTTCAGGAAAGACGGGGGCAAACCGGAGAAAGTCCAGAGGAGAGCAACAAACGTGATTAAAGGTCTAGAAAACACAACCTACTAGGAAAGATTGAAAAAACTGGGTTTGTTTAGTCTGGAGAAGAGAAGACTGGAGCGGGGAAATTATAACTGTCTTCAAGTTCATAAAAGGTTGTTATGAAGAGGAGGGTGATAAATTGGTCTCCATATCTACTTAGGACAGGACAAGAAGTGATGGGTTTAAACTGCAGCAAGGGAGATAAACATTAGGAAAAACTTAACTGTGATGCACTAGAACAAGTTCCCTAGGGATGATATGGAATCTCAGTCACTGGAGGTGTTTAAGAACAGGTTAGACAAACACCTGTCAGGGATGATCTAGATAATCCTCAGTCCTGCCTCAGTGCAGGGGACTGGGTTAGATGATCTGTTGAGGTCCCTTCCGTCTATATTTCTCTGATTCTATGAACATGGCCCATGAGCCACATATTAGGCAGCAAAGTTCAGCAGAGCTGTCTGTTTTGGTCATTTTTGTGGAACTCAAAAAAAATTTGGAATTTTCTTAAAGGGCACCTCAAGACTGTAGCAGTCTGACATAATTCTGAGACAGGCAATCAAGCAAAAATACAGCGGCTAACTCCCCCTTCTCCAAAAATCCCATCCTTCAACAATTCTCTATGTCCCTGTCCGAATGTCAGCTCTGATCAAACACCTTCCCCTCCAAAGCTCTCACTAAGTACGAGCCTTGCGGAATGATCGGAAGGGCAGATCCAGGCGAGTCAGGACTAGTGAGAAAGGATGGTCCAATGATTTGGATGCTAGGCTGTGACTTGGGAGACCAGGGTTCCATCCCTTGCTTCTTTCCTGCACCTAATGTTTTACTGTCTGTCTTCCGCTGTAACCCACGGCACAGTCTCCACTTTGACGGCAGAATGGAGTTTACAATGGTGCAGGCACACACCAGTAGTTTTTCCTGTTAGCCCAGGAAGCTGACAAAAGAAACCAGGATTTAAGATATTTCTTGCCACCCTGAAATGCCATCCACTGAAGGGTTTGCCTCAACAGCCACGTCAGCAAACTGCATGAACTGGATTCTTCGGCAAACTTCACCTGAAGCAAACAAAAGAGCCTCTGCAGTCACTATACTAAAAACCAGAGGCATTTTAAGACAGTTTCGGGCTCACGCACTTGGGACCGCACTTGAAACATGATCAGAAGTGTTGGCTTTCATAAAGTTCAATGAGCTCCATAGCAGCTCAGGGCTTTGCCTCATACCGTAGTTTTTTCTCCTTATAACCTGCACCTTACAAAGCCTACATGTGGCTGGAAAGAGTTTGTTGCTAAAAGACCAAGTTGTCGGCAGAAGCACTACTCCCAGGTAAATTCAGTCTTGCAATAATGAAGACTTAAGATATATTCCATAATGAATTCTTCCTGCTGCTATGAAAATAAGATTGTTTTTGCTGAGAGAAAAAGAGGGCTGTGAAATCAGAGAAACTCTTCTACCAGAAGATTACAAGATTGATTTTTTCAGCAAAAGTTTTATGGACAGATTCCCGGGGGGGGGGAATGACATTATTGGTCCCAACTTGAGGAATTATTTAAAAAAAAGATTAATATTAAAAAAAATCCACTTCCCGTTTAAAATCCAGAATATTGTTGCTATAGGGTAACATCTTCAAAAGCGTTTAAGTGACTTAAGCACTTATGGCCAGATTTTTGTAGAAGATATATAGGTACCTAGTGGGATTTGGGAACCTAGGTGCTTTGGAAAATCCCTTTAGGTACTTATCAGCATCTTTAGGCACCTATGTATCTTTAAAAATCTGGTCCTTAGGAGCCTAAAATTACATTGAAACTTAACGGGATTTAGGCTCCTAAATACTCTCAAATTAGATTTAGACCATGAGCAACATTTTCAGAAGTGCCTATATAATATGAACTTTTACTAGTTAATTTTTGCAAAGTATCAAAATCCTCCCCCCCCCTTGCCCCAGTCAAGACCACACTTCTCGGGACATGAGAAGGAATTAGATACTCCTCGTCTTACCTTAGCAGTGAGATCTCGTCTAAGGAACAAAAACCCACCGCACTGATATTTGGTCAAAATGAAATACCTGCTCCACCCTTGTCAAACAGGAAGTCATTTTTCTCTGTTTCAGATGGATCATAACCTGAGTATTAATAAATGCAGTGGCTTGTTGATTTTATAATCCAACAGAAGACACACACAACCAACCTGTTTGACAGACATTTCAGCCTGAAAAAGCAGTCAGCCAGTTACTACTAGTGGCAGAGTAACAGACAGCTCATATCCTGTCTGAAATAAAATGACATCTTCAACACTCTACAAGAACTGAGTCATTACGTCTAAACCTGGAGCACACAGAGAGAGTGAGTTTGATTTGCCAGGGTGGATTATACAGCTATAACTTCATTTACACTTCTCTCTACTTAATTCATACTTTCGGCACCAAGCACTTACTTCTCACATCCTCCACAAAAGAACAAAATCAAAACCAAAACCACCCCCCAAAAAACAAAACACCATACCCCACCCTCTTAGCTTCTCTGGTTTCATGTGCTGCTTAAACTGGACTAAGAGAGATGAAGGCCTGAGAGGACCATGTGATAATCTAATGATCTAACCTTCTGTATAACACAGATCATGAAATTTCCCAAGACCTACTTACCCGTGTATTGAGCACTTCGTATTTGTCATACAAAAGTTTCTAAACCCCAAATGTTCTTTATGTCTTCACTGCGTTTCAGAAGCTACTATGCTAGGGACTGGCAACGAGATTCAGATGAAATAACGACTGACCAGAACATTAGCTTTTGAAGCTCAGGCATCCAGTGAGACAGTCACATACTGTGCGTGAGACACTAGCATGTGTAATCTCTGAACTTCCTCATTGAAGCCGGAGGTGGAAACAGTATGATAGAGCCTATTCTTGCAATATTTCCGAACCAGCTGAAGGAAAGACGCACTAGACACCTTGCAAGAAAAGAAAATGATTCTACTTTCCCCGATATGACACCCCCACCCCCAAAAAAGCAAACACCACAGCCTTCTACCCTACGTGGCATGCAGGAAGCAGCCAGTTTTATCCACTCACATATTTGCACAGTAGTGCAGAGATTAGCAGCACACATAACTACAATATTTACCTGGGGAAACAAATGCCACCAGGACAGTGTTACAATGCAAAGTGTGTGATCACTTTAATACAAAGACACTCCTGTGTGATTTAATTGTCATTTTGCATCTCTCCTTGAGCTGGAACAGGGTTTTCATTACTAAGTACAGGAGATCCTTCTTTCCTACCCCTTGAGGTTCTTTAGATAAAGCAAGACTGGGCAGAGTTATTTCGACGCAAGAGATTTTCCCATTTTCCCAAGTGTATTGTTACCAAATGCACCAGAGGGCTCAAAAATACGTCTTCCCATTGACTAGCCGGAGGTTGATGTCAAAGAAGGACTAGTTTCAATTTCCCTCTCCCGCAGCTTGAGAAAGTTATTTATTTTCATGTATTGGCTTTCCTAGAGCATCTGCCACTGCAGCATCTGAGCTCAAGGGTCAATCCACTCAACAACCCCTAAGGAAAGGAAGTTTTATTAGCCATGTGCCCAAGGTCACATAGGAAGCTCACAGCCATGCCAAGAACAGAAGTCAAAAGTCAGCTGAGTTCCAGGTGAGTCTAATCATCCTCTTTCTCCCTGTGGCCCCAATTCAGCAAAGCCCAGGAGCATTATTCAATCTCTATTCAACAAGACACTTGAACATGCTTTTAATTTTAAGCACGTGCTTAAATCCTACTGAAGTCAATGAGGCTTTAAGTGTTTTGCTGAGCAGGGCCTGGATTACTGGTGTGCTTAAAGCTAAGCATGTGCTGAAGTGCTTTATTGAATAGAGGGCTATGAACAGAAGCAGAGGCACTGGAGTTATCTGAATGCAGTGGTGGAAAAGAAACACCGAACTGGGGTTACATTTGGAAGGCTTCTCACAACCATGAAGGGTTGAACTGTAGTTTTTAATTTTATAACTATAGACCTGCACATATTGGTCATTTAGCCCAATTAAGCCATGACCACCAGCTGCTAATTTCAAGTATTTTCATTCTCTATGTCTTGCTGCTTTTCAATGGAATTCCCATAGATCACACAAGAATCTTTCATTCTGGCAATTCCAAAACACTGAGTCCTATTCATGACACCAAGGCAGGGGGAGAAGGCTCAGGGATGTACTAGCCACCCAAAAGCACATCCAGTTACTGCAGGAAGCAGACTGGACAAACCATATAGGTAACTGAGGTTCGACAGGTACACGGGATGTCTCTCTCATCAACAACACAAATACTAACCACTAGAAAGCAAATCCATCACTGCATCTCATCCTGAACACCATTACACCTTTACTTAGCATCACCACTTTCCTTTGTACCCTGCCCCATTCTATAGGCTATCTCCCCTCAGTTATTTTCCTGGACAGCAGTTCTGTATCTAAATCTTATTCCACTCAGTTTCCCTAAGGAAGGGTTACATTCCTCAGCTCAGGTGTTCAAGTGTCTTTTAGTTTAACTCACTGACCACACATTGTCCCATAAAAGAAAGTGACATCAGATTAGCCTGGGTTAGGCTACATGCAGGGAGAGACATCATAGCCATATATTTTCCAAGAGAAAGACTCTCTTTCTACACGCTTCCCACTATGTTCACTAAGCTAAAAAATTAGTGTTGATTTAAGTCAGCGGGAGAGTTTCCATTTGGCTTTGTATTTGACAGGAAATAACTAAAAACCAGGTGCTGATAGTACGCTTGGTGCTGAATGAAAACACAATCAGAAAGACTAAGAATAAATAATACATATATTTTTCTATTATTACCATTGTACTGGTATCACCATTTTGATTCAGAACAAAAAACTAACAAAACTATAAAATTAATTAGAAGGTCTGTAAAGGATGTAACACAAAAGACCAAACTGATAACTTCCACCAAGATTAGGAGTTTGAAGTCTTCTGACAGTACAGTATTGTTAGTAACCACGGAGGACTAGGAAGAGAGGACGTAAGTAAAAAAAAATTTAAAAAATCCTGTCAAGGAACTGAAAACATCCATCTGTTGTTCACTGCCATGAAGACCAAAATCAAGCTCTTGGAATCTTCAGCTAATTTCAAGCTAGGTGTAAGCAGGTGCAATTTTGTTTGAACTCAACTAAATTGCAACTGCTTCCACCCGGTCTGCATTTGACACTTCATTATGGATTTCCTGAATGTGCGTGCATTTCAAAGCCTTCCCCCTAACATTGTACTAATACTGGGTTTCATTTAACGTCCTGATGAGGGTGCGATATTGGCCTAGAGAGCCATGAAGGAGTCATGCCCTGGATGGATATGGTAGGTCAAAATCCATGTGAGTACAGATCCATGTGCCCATTTGCAGCAGAATAACTGATCTTGCACTAAGTGTTAATATAAAAAAAACTAGAGCTGAAGATGCGTGGGTGAGAGGCAACATTTAATAGCTAGAGTTAATTAGCCACTGGGACAGTTATTAAGGGAAATTCCAAATCAGTCATCACCCAGAGTCTTTAAAAATCAGGACTGGGTGTTGGCTTAAATATATGCTCAAGTTCAACCGCAAATTACTGGGCTCAATAGCATTCACTTATGTTAATAGGCAAAGAATAATTTCATCCACTGCAGAAATCACTGGCTGAAGTTCAAAGGCAGACTAGCTGATCATAGCTGTACTTTCCAGCTTTCAGAGTCTAGGCATGGACAAGCTTACTCTGTGCCTCTTTAGAAGACAGCGTGAAATCACAAAGGAACTCGGCAGACTTAGACAGGAGTCATTCATAACTGCCATGATGTTCACACCAGCTTAGGGATTGCACAACAGCAATGTACTTGGCTACTTTTAGGGGGGAAACTGAGCCTTTCCCCTGTTTCTTTAAAAACTAGGTCTGTCCCTCCCTGTACAACAGTCAGGTACAGTTATCTAGTAATCAGCTTGTTGGCCTACTCCACTTACATCAAATCTATTCTGCCCCCTTTGAATCCTCTAACTAAAATTGTAAGAAGATAAATAAAGGTTCACTTGTGGGACTATTGCATACAATGGCTATTTTGTTATTCTACAGATACTCCACACATTTCATATATTGCGAGTTCTGCATTGCTACACCTCATGATTATACCGCAAGTGTCACACTATTTAGTGTCAGAGGGGTAGCCGTGTTAGTCTGGATCTGTAAAAAGCGACAAAGAGTCCTGTGGCACCTTATACACTAACAGACATCTGACGAAGTGAGTACTGACCCACAAAAGCTTATGCTCCAATACGTCTGTTAGTCTATAAGGTGCCACAGGACTCTCACTTTTTACACTATTTAGTGTTACTCTTAAAGCCTCAGCACCTGGAGTCATGGTGAAAAACCTGAGTTTTCATTAAAATAATAGAAAGGAATTAAAAAATAGCCCTCCATCTTGCAGAGAAAGCCTGGGAAGGTAACCAGAGTGCACCCAGAGGGCTCAAAAACCAAATAAAAGAATGCAAGAAATATTGTTTAATTAAAAAAAATTCTAACGATTTTTAAGCCAATTGTGATTTTTTATATGAGAGGTTGGCAACATCAGGAGTATAATGATACGTCAAACTTTAGCACGGAGTACTCCCCAAACCTAGCCAGCATTCACAAGTGTGCTTGGTCTGCATTTGGAGCTTTTGGCTCCAAATGCACATCCGCATCCCCTGGAGCGCCAACAGCAGCCTGGTTAGGAGCAGGGAGTGTGCAGCCATGGGAACCCATCACACCCCTCCAGAGGTTCCACCTGGGAGAAGCTGTTGGCAGAAACTGAATGTTCAGGGAGAAAAGCAGGCCAGGCTGGGGAGAAGCAGCCAAAAGCCCCCCCCATGAAGAGCGTCCTTGACCTGCCAGAATAGGGAGGTCTAACCTCACGGCACACTACTCAGTGCGGCCCCTACCTCACTTGGCCCTCTTCTGCCCGCAAATTTTACTGGGGTATGAATTCATCATACAGGGCAATTAGGGGCATGAGACACCCTGTCCAGCCAGGGATCTGCCTGTCCCCAATCTTTCCCCAAACCAGAGAGAGCCCCCTTCTGCCACCAACATGAGACTTGCTGCCCCCCAATACCACTCTTCTCTCCAGGTTAGCCACCCCTAACTGAGGGGGCAAACCCTGCCACACAACCAAGAGAATATAGTCCCTCCAGTGCCCTCTACCCCAGCAAGAGCCATCTGCTCCCCCCCGGCCACAGGAGGTGCCCTGTCCCCAAAGGAGATGCCCACCTCTGCCACAAACCTATTTGCCCCACCAACACCACCTCACCTTCCCTCCAGTGAGCCACTTTCACCCATAGCTGGGGGATACCACACCCCACAAACAGAGGGACATCACCCCAAGCCCTGTCTGTCCCTCAGCAAAATCTTCATTACCCTCTACCCCAGCTGGCGACCTGCCTGTTTCCCTTCTCCCAACACCCTACTTCTTCAGGAATCCCCCCAGTCTCTAGCTGGGGGGATACAACTCCCCACAGCCAGAGGGCAGTCACCATACAGAGCCCCATCTGCCTCCCCAGCACAACCCTCCAGCACCCCACACCTCAGCCAGAGACCCCCACCATTTCCTCCAGGGATACACCCCCATCCCTAGCTAGGGGGGATACCACACCCCACAGTCAAGGGGATACTTCCATCCAGAGCGCTGCCCACTCTCCCAACAAGCCTCTGCATCACCCCCCACCCCAGAGTCCCCCCCCTTCCTACAGGGTACCGACACCCCCACAGCAGGGGGATACCACTCCCATCAGCAATCCCTCTCTTCCTCCAGGGAGCTGACACCTCACCCATGGGGGATATTATCCCCCACAACTGGGGGATACCACCCCCTCCAACGCCCCCACTCCCACCAGAGACACCCCCTCTTCCTCCAGAGAGAAACACCCCCACCCAGGGAGATACCACCCCCTCCTCCAGGGAGGTGATACCCCCACTCAAAACACCCCCCACCCAAGACACCCTCTTCCTCCAAGGAGCTGACACCCTCACCCAGGGGATACCACCCCCTCTAGTACCCCCAGAGACACCCCCTTCCCCGAAGGAGCTGACACCCCCACCGGGGGGATACCGCCCCCTCGCCATAGCCCCCCCTTCCCGCAGGGAGCCAACACCCCCACCCGGCGGATACCACCCCCTCACTATAGCCCCCCCTTCCCCCATATGGAGAGACCACCTCCTGAGACAGAAGTCTCCAGCAAGGGTGTGCCGTTCTTCACCCACAGGTGGATCTGTCGCAGTGAATGTGGGCGCATTACAATCACCGAACCTGGGAGGGGGCCCACAAGGGCGGGTCCAGGCCCCTCCCGACAGCCCACGGCTGCTCGACGACGAAAGCCTATTGGACACATGGCCGCCTGGGTCGGATGGTCCTGAGCGGGTGGGGTGGCCCACGCCGGAGACTTTGGCTGTGGAGACCGCTTGGGCTATTGAAGGTCACACTCTTTGGGGGATGGGGCAAGTTCTGAGGGGTAGACGTGGCTCCAAACGTGGTGCATTATTACCACTAACCGATCACACTGGTCGCCTCTCTTCTCGTGCACCGATGCTCTGGAGGTTGACGCGTTTGAGGAAGCCGCAGGTGACTGATCCGCGACCCTGCAACGGTGGAGCACGGTGAGACCTACGCAACCACTATCGCAGGAAGGGAACGACTGGCCGCACTGGGGTGACAGTAGATGGGCGCCTAGGCCCGATAGAATCTGGGAGGTTCGGGTCGAGAATCACTGGATTACGGGGATGGTTCCTCGTTCAAGCCCCCTGCAGTCCGTGCTGCCCCAGTGATGCAAGGGCTCTGTGCTGCCTCATGTTGTTCAACTGGGGTCCTGTCCCTTCGCCGGCATCTCTCCATGCTCAGCGTCGAGGGAGCATGACGGCGCCCTAGAGGCCAACACGCCGCGGTCTTGTGTCGCTCCATGTTGCCAATACACCCTCCCAAGGTCCGTATCAGCCTCTCTTTCCTTCACAAGGGCAATCAGAAGAGCCTCCCCAGCAGGAGGCTGCGCCTTCCGTCTCGGCGCGGGATACTCCCAGGTCACTCGCACGGTCCCCACGGCAGCATCTGGCTTTGAAATGGGCGGTCTGTAAGGAGGGCATCAGATCCCAGCAAGCCAGCCGGACCACACATGAGGCAGCTACTCGCACTCGCCCAAACACGCCCTGGGGAGCAGCCGGAGTCAGGTGTGTAGAAGCTCAGGGAGAGACCACTGGCGCAACAGAGACGAGGCCAACGGGGAAGGGCCATCTGCCATTGAGCCCCCGGCTCCCCGTCGGCGCTGCTCCCGAGGGGACTGGTTGGCCACTGGCTGCTGGGACAGGGGCGCCTCAAGATGGGTCAACCGAGGTCGTCACGCAAGCGCTGGAGTGGTAGGTAGATCTATCGGGTTCAGACGGCGAGATGAACTTTGTGGGAGCTACGGCG
Source organism: Chelonoidis abingdonii (assembly GCF_003597395.2). Classification (NCBI taxonomy): domain Eukaryota; kingdom Metazoa; phylum Chordata; order Testudines; family Testudinidae; genus Chelonoidis; species Chelonoidis abingdonii. The sequence goes on from NC_133794.1 coordinate 11,859,601, forward strand.
GGCACTCGGCATGACGGCAGGAGTTGTCTCGAACTTGGGGGCGTATGAGAACAGCAGGGTATTGGGAGAGTGAGGTATTTCCGCAGCCACAGGGAGGGCGCGGTGCAGTGAGTCGCCCCTGCGAGGAGAGGGCGGGCCTCCTGCAAGCGCCCCCTGGGCCAACCGCATAGGAGCGCTAGCCCACCAAGCGGCGAGCCGGCGAGAGATTATGGGAATTAGCTCTGAGCCGCCGGTACCTCCCTTGGCGGGGCTTAGCGGATCCTAGATGAGAACTGGGCCCTTCCATCGCTACCATGGCTAACGGAGGCATGTAGGTTGCACCAGACGTGGCTATCTCGTCCTGCACATGTTCGACTTGGCGCAGCGGAGGCGCCAAGACGGTGACCAGGCTCACCCCTGTGAAGTTCGCTGTGTGATGGGCAACACGGCCCTACGCTTTCTGCCTTGTTTGGGAATGAGAAAAGGATCTCCGCTTCGAAGGGGGCGGCCAAGTTGGGACGCTAGAATAGGGAGGACCCACCAAGTCCTCTTCAGATCGAATCAAGACGCACTCCCTTTGGGCTGCAAGGACCCCGCCCTCCGTCACGTCCTCTCGTTCCGCCGGCAAGTGCAGCTTCAACTGCCGCCGGCGGCGCGTGGCGGGGAGGCCGCCGCGGGGCCCTAGCGCCGCCGGCTTCCGCCCTGCCGGCCGCCGCGAGGTCCTAGCGCCTGCCGCGTGTCAGGCTCCTAATGGCGGGGCTGCTGCAGGGCGCTATGAAGTTCTGGCTCCTACAGCCTCCTAAAACCCCGGGTGCTGCAGGGTGTAGGGGCTCCTGCAGGTTCCTAATACACGCAGCTGCTGCAGGGTGCTATAGGGTCCAGAGGCTCCTTTAGGCTTCTAATACCGGGGCTGTGGCAGATTGCTACAGGGTCCTGGTAACTGAGGCTCCTATAAGCTTCTAATGCTGGGTGTTGGCTGCTGCAGGATGCTATAGGCTCCGGGGATCGTGTAGGCTCCTAATGCTGGGGTAGCCACATGCTCCTGGAGGTTCTGGTGTGAGTAGCTCCCATAGGGTCCCAATACTGGGGCTGTTGCAAGGTGCTATAGGGGCCCTAATGCCTGGTGCTCCTATAGGGTCCTGATTCTGGGTTTGATGCAGGGTGCTATAGGGTCCTACTGTCTGGGGTTCCTAATGCTGGGACTGCTGCTGGGTCCTAGTGTCAGGGACTCCGGTGGGGTCCTAGTGAGGGGGCTGCTGCAAGGTGCTATAGGGTCCCTAGTGCCTGTGGTGCCTATAATTTCCTAATGCTTAAGAGTTCCTGACTGGGTCTTCAGGGAATGTCATTGCCCGTAGGTGCTGCTGAGGGAGGTCAGGGAATGTGCTCCTTCAACGTGCCAGGTTTAACATTCAGATGCTCGAGAAAAGGGTCAGGGAATCTCAAAGCACAAGGGGCCAGGCCCCTCCATTTCTCTAGCACCCCACAGCACTATACGAGAGTTTTATCTTCATAATACTTCAGAGAGAAGAATGTCACAGCTGAATTATCAACTCCTCCTTGAGGCATCAAGATATTTCCCTGGCCGTCACCTATTCAACTACTTTCCAGAGCTAAAATGATTCATTATGTGAGAGCTGGTAGGCTCCCAGCCAAAAGTGTCAGGGATGTCAACAGTAAAGATGCTGGTGGAGGGATATGGAGAGATGTCACAGTAAATTTGCCACAGCAGCTTCTCCTTTTCTGTCCTCCACTCTTTCCTAGTTCTCCTGCTAAATTGTTCTTTGGATTCTCCGTTTAAATCAATGCAGCTGCTCTAGTCAGCATTTCTCATCTAGAGGGTTGTGGCCCCCAGCGGGGTAATGAAAAGCAACTGTCGGGCACAACGGCATTGAAAATTTAACTACAATCTAATGCTAAGAAAATCTCACTCTGACATCCTTACCCTTCGAGGTCAAATATTCTCTGCTAGCCTCTCAAGAGCCACACACTACCGAACAGAGGTTCTCAAATTGTGGGGGGGGCGTGTCATGAGGTTATTACATGCAGGGTTGTGAGCTGCCAGTCTCCATCCCAAACCCTGCTTTGTCTCCAGCATTTATGAGGGTGTTAAATACATAAAAAAGTGTTTTCAATTTATAAAGGGGGGGTTGCACTCAGAGACTTGCTATGTGAAAGAGGCTATGTGAAACACAAGTTTGAGAACCACTGGTGTAGAAAAATGTGGACAAATTGGAGAGAGTCCAAAGGAGAGCAACAGATGATAAAAGGTTTAAAAAACTTGACCTGTGATGAAAGGTTAAAAAAACGGGGCAAGTTTAGTCTTGAGAAAAGAAAGCAGAGGGGGGACCTGAGTTGTCTTCAAATCTGTTAATGGCTGTTATAGAGAGGCCGGTAATCAGTTCTTCTCCATAACTCCTGAAGGTAGGAAAACAAGTAATGAGCTTTATCTGCAACAAGGGAAATTAAGGTCAGATATTAGGAAAACCTTGCTAACTCTAAGGATAGTTAAACTCTGGGATAGGCTTCCAAGGTGCTCCCTGTTACTGGAGGTTTTTAAGAACAGGTTGGACCACAGGGGCTGACTTTCATTTTTCTGGGTGGGTGCTGCTCCCCTGCTCTGAACTGAGGCCCCACCCCCAATCCACCCCTTCCCCAAGGTCCCACCCTTGCTCTGCCTCTTCCTGCCCCTGCTCCGCCCCATCCCCGAGTGCGCTGCCCTCGCTCTGCTTCTTCCCACCTCTGCCCCACCCCCTTCCCACAGTGCCTTGAGCCCCTGCCAAACAGCTGATTGGTGGGTTTTGAGTGCCCATTTTTTTTCTTCCATGGGTGCACTAGTCCTGGACCACGCACAGAGTCCGGGCCTGGTTTGGACAAACACTGGTTGGGGTGGTCTACGTTTATTTGGTCCTGCCTCAGCATAGGTGGCTGGACCTGTTGACTTCTCAGTGTTCCTTCCAGCCCAACATTTCTAAGACTCTTCTATGATAGGGGTAGGCAACCTATGGCACGTGTGCCGAAGACGGCACGCGAGCTGATTTTCAGTGGCACTCACACTGCCCATGTCCTGGCCCCCACTCCGGGGGGCTCTGCATATTAATTTAATTTTAAATAAAGCTTCTTACACGTTTAAGAAGCCTTATTTACTTTACATACAACAATAGTTTAGTTATATATTATAGACTTATAGAAAGAGACCTTCAAAAAACATTAAAATGTATTACTGGCATGTGAAACCTTAAATTAGAGTGAATAAATGAAGACTCGGCCCACGACTTCTGAAAGGTTGCTGACCCCTGATATAGGCTTATCATTGTTAGTGTTGAAGATTTTTTTACTCTGACTTTTACAGAAAATGTCTACACTGGGGTTCAAATTGGTATTAGGACATGGACGTACACAGTTATACCAACATATGTTCCCTGTGTAGACCAAGCCTCAGTCAGACAAATGACCATGTTTCCACCAGGTTTTCAAAAGCACTTAGCACTAGCCTAACGCTGCTGCCATTGGAATCAATGGCAGTTTTATCGTTACTTGCCTTCTACTGGGAGCCAAGTTAAGCCAACGCAGAGAGAGCTTTTGAAAAACGCATCTCCAAGTGCAGAGCCTGAGCGGATGGAAATTGTCTCAGCGCCATTGAAATCAATTTATATGAGTTGACCATCTGCTCCCTAGTGTCCAACTCCAGGTAGAGTTTTGCTGGGATAAGACCTGAATTAGGACCACAGGATTTGGCCTGAAGAATTAGCATGGAAATTAGGAGGAATTTGAACTCTTTCAGTGTTCTAATTGCCCATATATATTTACTGCAGCGGAGATAAAAAAGCACCTTGACCTTCACTGCTTAAGGGCACTGGTTCACTATGGACACGGGTTCTTGTTTCCCATTTATCTAAAAGCATTTTAAGTATTCACAGAAAATGTGTGTTTTCTGTTGTAGTGGATCAATATTATGTGCTCTGGTGCAACATGGGCAGGACAAGAATCTAATTCTCCACTTCTCTCTCTGGCATGTCCACGCCTTCTTAGAATGCCTTCCCCAAACTAATCTTTGAAGCCCCTGTCTTCCTTCAGATCCCTTCCCAAGGCCCGTTTTCAACATTACAGTCAGCTGTCAGTTTACAGTGGCTAGGCAAGTTGACCACAGGGTTAACTGAGAACATTAATAATTCTTATTTATACCTTTAAACTTTGTGAGTCGAAACCTACTAGCCCTTGCAACTGTGTGACTACTTTCCTTCCTCCTTCATCCCCTCTGAATGCTTATTGCACCAGCTTGTTGCATTTTATCTTAAATTTTAACACAAACTCTTGGGGGCAGGAATTGTTTTATCTTGTGTATTTTATAGGGTGCCTGATACAATCCTGATTGTTCTGATCTACAGCTAAAAGCAAGAGTCAAATCCTCAGCTGGTGTAAAGTGGCCTGGCTTCACCGATGCTGAGGAACTATGTTATATGGGACTGATTTACAGCATCTGAAGATTCAGCCCCAGTATTTCAACCTGACTGGAATGCAATGGTTTTTTTCATGAAGACCTATTTTTAACACTAGATGGTGGTAGCTTCACAAATCTCAGACCCAGGGAGATGCAGTTACTATAGCTTCCATTACTGCAAGCAAGCCGTGGCTTCTAGAAATCTGGTACTGCTGGGATTGCTATCCAGCTAAAAGACATCTGAAGTACGGCAGGAGATCAATGGTGGTGAACAGCTGCTTGTGGCTGGGGACAAAACTTTGAAAAGGCACCATCAAAAGAATGGAACTTTTTTGAACTTGCAATGGCGAGTGTTGTCAAAAGTTAGTTTTAATATTTGCAACACAAGAAGGAGCTGTGGCAAGCATGCGGCTACATTGGGACATGATACACAAAAAATGCAGTGTTAGGAAACACTAACCTATTGGAGAAGCCATCTGTTTTAGATTGTGGGAAGAAATTCTGATTTCTGCAACAAAAGGGCTGAGGAATTTGAACCTTGCACCCACACGCCAGGAATGGTCTGATGAGATGGTGGGAAAGAGCAGAAAGAGGCTGCGTCAGCGGGCGTGAGAATCCAACTAGCCACACACAAGGTTCTTGAAATCATAAGGGATAAGTCCAAGGAGAGTTTTAAAAACCAAGGCAAACAGTTTTGGCCTGGATCCTGCATTGAATATAGGGTGACCAGATGTCCTGATTTTATAGGGACAGTGCCGACATTTGGGTCTTTGTCTTCTATAGGTGCCTAATACTCCTCACCCCCGTCCTGATTTTTCACATTTGCTGTCTGGTCACCCTAATTGAATAAGAGTCAATGGACTAGGATGACCTGACCACGAGGAATGTCTTTCTGTATGAAAGAGTAAATCATATTATTACACATATTGGAGTAGTACCTCAAGGCCTCAGCCAAGACCACGGCTACCCCATGCTAGGCAAATGTAACCCACCGATGAGAGCATGTTACAGGTTTTCCCCCCTCTGTGCCAATCCACAGAAGATCTGAGTTATTCAAATCCCTAGATATAGAGACTTAGTTCTATAGCTCATTTCGTAGCAGCTCAGGCTTTTTAGCTTGGAGGTTCAGCCTCCGCTGTGTTGACCAAGAGGGTGGCCATCCCACAAGTGTCAAGTAAAAAGACAGCCCCTCCCTTAAAGACCTCACCCAATAAACAGATGAGACAGACACAGCGTGGGAGGGGAAACAGAGACGATGAAGTAACTTGTCAGAGGTCACACAGCAGGTTAGTGGAAGAGCCAGACATAGGGGGGCTCAGAAGAGCTGTGCTAATCCAGTGACCCAACCCCTGGGCAACACTAACTCTAATACCAGTCCCCTCTGATGCCTTCCTTCAGGGATACAAAGCATCCTGCAGAACCTAATTTGAAAGCCTTGCTCTGCAGGCTGCACAGACTGTCTGCACTGCTACTCTATTTCCTGTTCTGTCGCTGTTCTGAGGTTTCACTATTAACATTGAAGGGGAAATTCCCTGCCCCCAGAGTGCTCCCCATGAATTTTTTCAGTTGAAACTCACAGACCCAAATGCCACGCAACAGCAGAGAGACAAACGAAGGGAGGAGACCCAGCACGAGTAAGTTCTCACTGGAAATTTAGCCCTTTGTGTGCAGCAGATGTATAGGGTGACTGCTTGATTAGAGTAACTCGCTTGATTTGACTGTTTAAGGGAAGCCCAGGAGAGAACTGGGCAGCCATTGCTGGTTATTGCAGCCGACAACAATATGGCCTACATCTTTTAACTAGCCATGACAGCAAAGCTGGGGGTTACCACAGTCCCACTTATTGTTATGAGCAGCATATCTGATTGCTTCACATCTAAAGCAACTGAGTATCACCCGGCTAATATACTGAGGGATAGGCAGAAGATTCAGAGTCATATGCTTCTCTCAATTGTATCAATGCCATTCTACTGAAATCTCAGAAGTTATACTAGCATGCTCCTTTGTCTTCCGAACCAGAGTAAAAGGTTAAAGCAGAAGTAGTCAGCCAGATGGTCAAGGTTCAGGAAGGTTTGCCATTTTGGGATCACTACTTTGATCTTAAACTGTGAATAACTGGCAGGTTGCATATCAGATTACAATTCCTAACTCCACAGCGATCTCATCTTCACTATGGTAATTGCTGGAAATTAAATAGCAACAAACTATTAAAGCATTTATTGAATGCAATTGATGTAATTAAACCCCCAAGTCATGCACTTTTTAATAATTCACTGGTATATTAATTTATAACTTTTGTATGAAATGTGTATTAAGGATCTGTACCACATTCCTGGTGTTTGCTTCCCACAAGATTTCTGCAGTGACTTCTTTGTAGCATAGCACATCTGAGATTGGCTTATGCTTCTATGGTCCACTGCAATGTTTACTGAAGTATTTTGTTATGTATTTAGAATTATACAATGCCCAGCATAATGCAACCCTGGGCCATAACCGGGCTTGCTGGGTGCACATAAATAACAAGAAATCAATGGAAAGGTTCCTGTCGATTCCCCGGGACATTAGATCAGGCGCTGGCTAGTGCATCTTAGGCTTGTAAAATTAATGAAGAGGCCAAAATAGCTTTGGCATGTTCTGCAAAAGTGAAAGGAATCACTGGGAACCAGACAGCAGAAAATATGATCTAAATATTTTTCCAAGCCGTGCTCATGGGGTGACAGAGATGTAAACATCCCGCACTGTAATTTACTTTACAGTTTTGTCAAAAGTTCTCTTTGTGCTGTGTGTATTGCTCCTTGTTTGCTAATGATTGCAGCAATAGCCCATAAGGAATCATCCCTATCATCAGACGGATTAACCGAGCCCCTAATTATGGAATTAGAGTTTAAACTTTCAGAGCTGAGCTGCAGAAAAAAACTGGAAATTATGACAAGAAGCGAAGCTCATTTGCATAGTTATGCTAATAGAGATGCACGAGTCCTGCAAACGACAATTTACTTTGTACGTGGCTCAGATTTCCTCTGAGCACTGGGTTTATTTCCTTTCCTCTCCTCCCATAATAATTGGTGCAAACAGCAAAGTCAAATCCACAGTATGGCAGGTAAGGCAAGGAGGAATGTGCTAAATATAATACAAAGATATTTTTCTATGGAGTAACCTGTGAGCCATGAACTAGCTTTCCACTTGCACGGTATTTTAGGAGGAGATTTTCAAAAGGCACAAAGGGAAGTTTATGGCCCAATTCCCGCTGGAAATAAAAATCATGGGCCTAGTTCCCACATATGCCTTTGGTAATCTTCCCCTTTCATGTCTGTCTCCCTGGCTACTGCAGGGCATTAGTGATCACAGGTGGGATGAAATTCATGACTTCCCATGGGTTGATGGTAATGTTTCATGGGTAATGTCTAGCTGACAGCCGGTATCAAGAGGAGTGCCCCAGGGGTCGGTCCTGGGACTGGCTTTTATAGAATATCAAGGTTGGAAGGGACCTCAGAAGGTTATCTAGTACAACCCCCTGCTCAAAGCAGGATTCATCCCATCATCCAGATCATTAATAAAGATCCCCTTGTTCAACATTTTTATTAATGACCTGGATGATGGGATGAATTGCACCTCAGCAAGTTCACAGTTGACACTAAGCTGTGTGGAGAGGTAGATATGCTGGAGGGTAGGGATAGGGTCCAGAGTGACCTAGAGAAATTGGAGGATTGGGCCAAACGAAATCTGATGAGGTTGAACGAGGACAAGTGCAAAGTCCTGAATTTAGGAAGAAAGAAACCCATGCCCCGCTACAGGCTGGGGACCGACTGGCTAAGCAGCAGTTCTGCAGAAATGGACCTGGGGATTACAGTGGATGAGAAGTTGGATATGAGTCAGCAGTGTGCCCTCGTTGCTAAAAAGGTCAATGGCATATTGGACTGTATTAGTAGGAACATTGCCAGCAGATCGAGGGAGTGTTATCCTTCTCGCATGGGTGGATAACGGTCCAGTTTGTCCCCACTACAGAGGATGTGTGCAATTTGGAGGAGTCCGCGGCGCGGCAACCGATTAGGGGCTGGGGCACTGATTTCGCGGTGGCGTGGGTAACGAGTTTTTAGTCTGCAGTAGGAAGGTAGGGGGGATTGATAGAGCTTCACTACTGAGGGGGGTCCAAGAGGTGGCGATCAGCTGTCTCAGGGTGTGCAGCTGAGACAAGGAGCAATGGTTCAAGTTGCAGTGCGTCTAGGTTGGATATAGGAACTTTTCCATGTGGCGTGGTGAAGCACTGGAATGGGTTACATAGGGAGGTGGAGGAATCTTCTTCCTTAGAGGTTTTTAAGGCCCAGCTTGACAAAACCCTGGCTGGGATGATTTAGTTGGGGTTGGTCCTGCTTTGAGCAGGGGGTTGGACCAGATGACCTCCTGAAGTCTCTTCCAACCCTGATCTTCTATGATTCTATGCAAAAGCAAGCCTCCCCCCTCCACAGAGGAAGCAGCCCTAAACATATCTGAATTATGGCTTTATTCTGCTTCCTCTTCAAATCAATGAGGAAACTCAGGCCTGCCATGTTTGTCTTATGTAAGGGTAACTATAAACTTCTCACTTTTTATTCCCAAGAGGCAGCATGGCCTAGTGGCTAGACTGCTGGGCTACAAATCAGAAGACCTGCATTCTAGGCCCACGGCTGCCAATCACTGACCTTGTGACTTTGAGCAAATCGCTTCCCCTTTCTTTCCCCTCCCACTCTTTGTCCTTTTCTGGTAGATTGCAAATGCACTAGGGGAAGAAACTGCTTCTTATTATATGTTTATACAGTGTCCAGTGTAACTCTGTTGGCACTGTTGCAATTCAAATAAATAATAATCGTATCAATTGCAACAGCTCCTCCAGCATCACAGTGCCTGCCTGGCTCCTTGCTACTGTTTCTTCTTTAGTAACACTCAGGGCTAATCATTTTATGCTAGTTTTTGTTTTCCCTTAGCCCGGCACTGGAGAAATGGAAGAAGCGTTTTTCCAGCTTTACCAAGAATTCACGCAACTGCAGGATTTATGTGCAAAGCAGGCTGAGCTGCTACAGAAGTTGATTGTGAAGAAGGAACCAATGACTGGTAAGGGACACTGCTTTGGTTTGTGCCGGTTACAATTTCTGGCGCCCTAAAGGAGGTATAAAGCTCAATCAGACATGAATTCACATACCTTATAATTGGATTCTGCACATAGCTTGTCCGAGGGGGCACACTTTGTTGTGGCAGTTGCTTATGCTGTGTTGGATGGGAAATGGGAACTATCTTATACCTCGTAATAAGGATGATGAATCCCAACCAGACAGTCAAGGTAAGAATCATGCTTGGAATCCTCAGAGGACTCATGGCAGATGCAGTGTCTTTTAGAGTATGCGTACTCTGGAGCTGGTGGTGGTCTCAAGTCGCAGTGGGGGAGATCTAGGTTGGATATCAGGAAACAATATTTCACTGGGAGAGTGGTGAAGCACTGGAATGGCTTACCTAGGGAAGTGGTGGAATCTCCATCCTTAGAGGTTTTTAAGGCCCAGCTTGACAAAGTGGGTGTTGGTCCTGCTTTGAACAGGGGATTGGCCTAGATGACCTCCTGAGGTCTCTTCCAACCCTAATCTTCTATGATTCTATGGACTCTATGTTCACATAGGGTGACTATATGTCTCATTTTGGCTGGGACAGTCCCTTTTTTAAGCCCTGTCCTAGCTGTCCTGACTTTTTGGGCAAAACTGGGCATTTGTCCCATTTGGTCTTGCCAACAGATCATCAGTTGGCAAGAGAAAATGAGACAAATGCAGAGTTTTGCCAAAAAGTGGAGTGCAACTGCTAGTGGGGCACGGAGGAACATGTGGGGAGTGGGGGAGCAGCAACGCTAGCCTTGCCTGGGAGGGAGGGCTCGGGAGAGCAGCTTGGGCTGGGCCAGCCCTGCACAGGAGAGCAGCAGGAGATCTTTTGCGGGCCCCGCACGTGAAGGTAGAGGGAGTCCTCGGGTTGGCCCTGCACGTGGCAGGAAGAGGAGGAACTTGGGCCAGCCCAATGCAGTGTCCCGTTTTCCCTTTGGGAAAATATGGCAAAATAAGCAGTCTTGGGATGAGAGGGAAGGTCCTCTCCTGGACTGGTAACTGGTTAAAAGATAAGAATCAAAGGGTAGGAACAAATGGTCAGTTTTCAGAATGGAGGGAGGTAAATAGTGGTGTCTCCCTTGGTCTGTACTTGGCCCAATCCTGTTTAACATATTCATAAACAATCTGGGAAAAGGGGTCAACAGTGAGGTGGCAAAATTTGCAGATGATACAAAACCACTTAAGTCCCAGGCAGACTGTGAAGAGCTACAAAAGGGTCTCACAAAACTGAGTGACTGGGCAACAAAATGACAGATGAAATTTAAGTAGATAAATGCAAAGTAATGGACATTGGAAAACATAATCCTAACTATACATATACAATGTTGGGATCTTAATTAGCTGTTACCACTCAAGAAAGAGCTCTTGGAGTCCTTGTGGATAGTTCTCTGAAAACATCCGCTCAATGTGCAGTGGCAGTCAAAAAAGTGAACAGAATGTTGGGAATCATTAAGAAAGGAATAGATAATAAGACAGAAAATATCATATTGCCTCTATGTAAATCCATGGTGCGCCCACATCTTGAATAGTGCGTGCAGATGTGGTCACCCCATCTCAAAAAAGATAGATTGGAATTGGAAAAGGTCCAGAAAAGGGCAACAAAAATGATTAGGGGGTAAAGAACGGCTTCCGTATGAGGAGAGATTAATAAGACTGGGACTTTTCAGCCTGGAAAAGAGGCGACTAAAGGGAGATATGATAGAGGTCTATAAAATCATGAGTGGTGTAGAGAAAGTAAATAAGGAAGTGTTATTTACTCCTTCTCATAATACAAGAACAAGGGGCCACCCAATGAAATTAATAGGTTGCAGGTTTAAAACAAACACAATAAATTATTTTTCATGCAACACATTATCAACCTCTGGAACTCCTTGCCAGAGGGTGTTGTGAAGGCCAACACTATAACGGGGTCCAAAAGGGAGCTAGCTAGATTCATGGAAGATAGGTCCATCAATGTGAATTAGTAAGGATGGGCAGGAATGGTGTCCCTAGCCTCTGTTTGCCAGAAGTTGGGGTTGGGTGACAGGGCATGGATCACTTGATGATAACCAGTCTGTTCATTCCCTTTGGGGCACCTGCCATTCAGAGGACAGGATACTGGGCAAGATGGACCTTTGGTCTGACCCAGTACGCTGTTCTTATGTTCTTATGGTCACCCTAGGTACACATGCCTGCGCTCGCTCTGAGTGAGTTAGTGCACGAAAAAAAAAAAGAAAAAGCAGCGTAGTCTCAGCGCGCGAGTGGCAAGATGGACTAGCCAGCCAAGTACATAGCTATGATTTGAGGCAGGACTGTATTTGGGATGCGTAGCCCCTCCTTCCCCTGGAGTCGCTGCAGCTGCGCCATGACTGGTAGACTCAGAGCCAGGGTGGGTCTGTCTACCCAAGGTTTGTAAATTACACCTCTAGCTCCAGCATAGATGCGCCCTACGAGATTCATTTATGGAGCAAAATATTCACCAAGGGACACTAGCAATGGAGCTGTGCAAATATTCATCTTTTTGCAATTTCTCCCCTCCCTTCTTCCCCAATGAAAAATCCAGTTTTTCCAAACAGTTTTGTAACCAAACTTTGATCCATTGTTATTGGTATTAGAGAGGGGCTCAATCAGAGCCAGAGCACCATGGTGCTGGTTAGGCACTGCCTGGCCATGAAAGTCTCTTTCCCGGAGAGCTTATGATTATATATTTTTTAAAGATGCAAAGTTACCAGGAGAGCTGATTGAAGATCAGAAATACTTTCTGGATGGCCCCACTAGCCAGGTTGTAAGCTCTTTGGGGGGCAGGATCTGTCTTTTTGTTCTGTGTTTGTCCAGCACTAGGTTCCTGGCCCATGACTAGGGCCCCTGGGTGCTACCATAATACACCAAATAAATATTGACCATGCTTTTTGTAACATAAGCATATAGCAACGTGTGTCTCTATATATTAGATTAAAAAAACATCTGGAACAAGTCACTGCACTGCACACACTTCTCCCTCTGGGGAGAAGACGAGAAAACACACCTGTGAGAGAAGCTAGTCAGATTGTTTAATGCAATACTGAAAGGGGCTCAGCTACTCAGAGCAGTGTGTTTTAGCTCACAGAACACGGGACTGGGACTCAGTAGATGTGGGTTTTATTCACTGGCTTGCTGGCTTGTTGTGGGCAAGCCACTTCCCCCATTTTACTGCTGGGCAAGCTGAGACACAGAGAGGCCAGTGATTTTGTCCTCGTTTGTAAACGGCTTTGAGATCTGCTGATGAAAGGGCTAGGTTGTTATCACTACAGCGATGAGTGTGGTATAAGAACCTAGATAGTATAGACTAGAACGTACCTATCTAAAATTATTCTTTGCTGCCCTCTCTGACACTTCCTGGTTTGCTAGAGAAATCCCAGCATGCATCAACCTGTGACATCACTGACGTCATTCATTCCACAAGATGCAAAGAAAAGAAAAACCCAAATTCACTTAGTAGAGTTTTGTAATTTTTCCTGAATTCAAAGCAAGAAGGGATGTACTAAGATTCAAGGCTATTTTCACCTGTGATGTTATCTACCAGGCAGGCTTATTTGCATTCGTGCCCTGGTATAGAGCACTTCCCATTGTTCTATAATTCAGCAAGGTGATGGAATTGCTTTTATCTTCCTGCTCAGGAGCAGCCTGTTGAGATGAGTGGGTAGCCATGTCCAGGGCTGCCCAGAGGATTCAGGGGACCTGGGGTCTTCAGTGGTGGAGGCTCCCCACCGCCAAATTGCCATCGAAGACCTGGCACTTCGGCAGCGGGTCTCGGGGCGGAAGGACCCCCTGCCGCGGGTCTTCGGGGCACTTCGGTGGTAGATTCCGTAGCCGCCAAAGACCTGGAGCGGAAGAAGGCCCAGGGGCCCGGTGCCCGCGAGAGTTTTCCAGGGCCCCAGAGCAAGTGAAGGACCCTGCTCCAGAGGCCCCGAAAAACTCTCTTGGAGGCCCCTGCGGGGCCTGGGGCCTGGGGCAAATTGCCCCACTTGCTCCCCCGCCCCCCGGGCGGCCCTGGCCATGTCTGCTGTATAGCCAGTGCCCAGTCACTAGTGTTTGTGTTATAGGGCTAAAGGAGAATGATACCACTGGGGGGGAGATGCAAACAAAAGCAATAACCTCCTTTCAGGCCCATGAATAAGTGGCCCCACTGTTTTCTTTTAAAGACATGCCAATTTCGATGCCAATCCAGTGCACAGACGACGGGGGATTAGCGCAATCAGAGCGACTCATCTTCAAACAGCAATTACCACAGGTTCCCAGCTCTATCCTTTCCAACCCAACAGTTCCTACATGGCCAAACTCCGCAGTTCTTCGGGACCAGCCACGAGATGCACACATGGTTTCTAGTTTCGATATTAAGTACCCCCCGAATGCAGCAAATGCCAGCTTGTTAAGCAGTGCCAAGGGGAAGGCAGATTTCGCAATAGCACTTTCCAGCCAGAACCACCACAAACCACACATGGGCAAGAAGGCGGCTTGTGACACGCTGTTGAAAAATTATACGACGTTTCCTGCCTTGAAAGCGGACAAAGAGAAATCCACAGCCCCTCCCATACTTCCAGAGCTTGCTACCCTAAATCCGGAGGATGTAGGCTCCTTTCCCAGTTTCTTGGATCTTTATGAAGCACCACAAGATTTACAGACAGAAAGTACTTCCCTTCAAGCAGCAGAAATTAACGTTCCTATAGAAATACGAGGACCCACACAGGTACAGTATATGGTTACATAACAGTATCTATTTGTATTACTATAGCCCTGGACCAAACCTCATTGCGCTAGGAGCTGCACAAACACAGAACAAAAAGACAGTCCCTGCTTAGGTACTTTCATTGCTCCGTTTGTTGTAGTATCTGAGCACCTAACAGTTTCCAACCTAGCTATCCCCACCACAGCCTGGTGAAAGAAAGAATTATTTATTAGACCCATTTCACAGATGGAGACAGAAAAGCTAAGTGACATGCCACAAAGTCTGTGGAGAGCAAAGGCAGAAACCCAGGTCTGTCAAGTCCTAAGCTAGCCCCCTAATCACGGGACTATTCTCTTTCTCTGATAGACTGTAGGATTTGCCATACAGCAGCGGTTCCGTAAAATTTTTGCCAGCATGACCCAATTTTAATGAATTTTTTTCCTTCCTGGACCATAGGCACCGACCCCTGCCCTGAGGCTCCGCCCCCACTCCACCCATTCCCCCAAGGCCCCACACTTGCTCTGCCTCTTTTTGCCCCTGCTCTGCCCCCTTCCCTGAGACCCCGCCCTCGCTCCACCTCCTCCCACTCCTACTCCACCTCCTCCTCGAGGCTCCACTCGCTTGCTGCTCTCCACCCTCCCCCAATCCCCTGACTGAGCCGCCGATCAGCTGGTTGGTGGTGCTGCCAAACAGCTGATCAGCGGCGGTGCCACTGAACAGCTCTGTCTGATGGGTGCTGAGACCCACTATAGAGCACGGCTTATTTTGTGCCAGGGCTGAGCCCTGGGACCTCTTGGCTTGGCGGTTCATAGCCCCGGCATCTCTGAGCTTGCTGCATCAGTTATGAATGTAAAAAAATTGCTTGAGTCCCAGCACCTCTTTCATTACAAAGCAAGTACTGGTTGCAAGGATGCACGGAGCAAAACGGTATCCTCCACATGCTAGGGATCCATGACACCGTCTGCTCATGGCACAACCTCATTTGGGGTCGTGACCCACGATTTGGGAAGCGTTGCCCTACAGGATCTGACCATTAGCTCATCTGCTCTAGCATCATGTTTCTAAGGGGGAAGTGCTGGATTCATCCCCCCCCAAATTACCCCCCCTACATGCTATACCTAGCTAGTTGTATAACTCTGTTGTACACATGCAGAGTAATTCTTCCCTGCGCCTCGGGGCAGCCAGTTGATGCCCTGAGCATGAGCTCTGATAACCTTGCTGTAATGCATCGTCATAAACGTTGTATTTGCTCATAAATTTACCAAGCCCTTTTTAGGTGACAGCCCATTTGTAAGTACTCTTGGAGGGTCTAATCACCTTCATTGCCCTTCTGTAGGCCATTGACACTCTCAGCTACTGTCTGCCTCCTTCTCTGAATAGTCTAGAATATTGTCCAAACCCTGGCAAATCCCAAGGGACCCTGCCATCCATTTCTCCCTGTCAGAGGGACCAACCTTGCACTCTAACTCCACATTGCTTATAACTAAGCCATATTTAATTCATTGGCAAGGCTTTGCCGCTTACCCCGTATTGATATTTTCCCTCACAGCCTCTTCCAAAGGACTTCATCCAAACCCTTTTGAAAAATAGATGATTTGGGCCGTCTAGGGTAAGTGCTCGGCCACTGCTGTGTTGGGCATACTGCAAATGCATGTAATATCCCCACTAATCTTTTTCAAAGGCCGGGACACCCTATCACCAGCCTGGGAAAACACTCTGCCGCAGTCCAGTTACTTCACGGCCCTGTTTATCCTTCAGCACACGCACACTCTAAAAGAAACGTGGAACACCAGACCACCACAAAATACTAAGCCAGGTTGACACCAAAAAAGCTCGGTTGACCCAACTACGTCCCTCAGGGGTGTGAAAAATCCACACTCCTGAGTGACACAGTTAAGACAACTTAACTTCTGGTGTAGAGAGTGTTAGGTTGAGGGAAGAATTCTAGCTACCGCTGCTTATGATGGGTGGATTAACTGCAGTGACCGGAGAATCCTTCCCATCGCTTTTTTGAGCGTCTACACGGACTCTGCGGCTGTAGTCTTAGTCCTGTTCTCAACTGGGCTTCAGCAACTTAATGCCCTATATATTTCCCAGGCTAGGGTAGTCTGCAGGATCAGCTTGCCCTCTCGCAGTTCTCTGCTAGAGCCCCAAGAGAATATGACTCCCAGTCTTCTCCTAGTCTCAGGCTCCCTCACAGAGCAGGGACCCTCGTTTATATCCCCGAGCTGGGACTCATCAGAACCAGTCCCTTGATGCTGTCAGCTGGGTTGGATGATTCCCAGCACATGCTTTCTGGGTTCTTCTCAAGAACAGGGCTGGCTGCTCCCCAGTCCCCCTGGGCCCTCAAAGGGGCAGCCCTGTTACAGACCCCTAATAAGTTGGAAGCGACATTTCCCCTTTCATAGATTCCAAGGCCAGAAGGGACCATTGTGATCATCTAGTCTGACTTCCTGGATCATGCAGGCAAGAGAACTTCCCCTTAATATTTCCCAGAGCAGATCTTTTAGAAAAAATATCCAGTCTTGACTTAAAAATGGTCAGTGATGGAGAATCCAGCATGATGCATGGGTAAATTGCACCCACGGTGCCAAGGGGAGTTAGACATCCATCTTCCTGAAGGCCCTTTGAATACCTCAGCCATTATCGCGTAATTAATTTTGTATAACAGTAGGATTTAGAGACCCCAGTCAAGAATCTGGGCTCTGGAGTAAGGGAACTCCAGAGACCACATGCAAACAGACCTCGCACACTCCTGCGTAGGTCCAGCACCACATGCTTGTTTTACAACGTGCCATACAAGTGCCTGTCTCTCACAACAGAAGGTTTTTTACCTTCTTCCCTGATGTGAGGCAAGATCTCTCCTAGGCCTCTCTGGGCCAGCCATTCCTCCCCTCCGTCTCTCTTTCTAACTGTCCCCCGCTGACAAGCTAAATCATTCTGACAGGTGTTTAACCATCCAGTCCTTAACCGGTTATCGCCTTTCCTTGGCCCATGTGGGAACGCTGGCAGAGGTGCACAGCTCGAGGAGTCCACCTTAGGCTATTCACGTGCTGTCACAGCTCCATTGTGCAAGGCACCCTTCAAGTCCAGAGTTAAAAAAAATAAGACCTTACCTCATCAGCCTCCTTTAAGCCCCTCCTTCAAGAACTCGTCTTTGCTGCGACACTGAAAGGCCACTGGTTTCCGGAGATGCTGCCTGTCATGCTGCCCAATATTATCTGATTGCTTCCTTCTGCTCCTCCTTCTGTCAGTACGTCTCTTGTCAGGTTGTAAACTCACTGCGGGCAGGGACCGTCGCCTCGTTCTGTGTTTGTCCAGTTATAGCCCTAGTGCGATAGAACCCTGGTCCAGGAGTGTACAGGTTGTTGTTGGGAGGCTAGGGGGGACAGACAGTTCATTGTAATGCAAGCATGTTTTTGCATAATTTCCTGTCACTTTTCCAAAAACGAGGCTCTCATTATAATTACACTATTAATAGTAACCTCTAAGGATAGTCAGCACTGAATTGAGGGTTGTGGGGTTTTTTTTAAGAAGGAAAAAAATGGACGTCTTTTAAAATCCAAATGTGCCTTATCAACACTTAATAATAAAGCAGCAAAAAGGAAATTACAGAGCTTTCCAATTGACCTTGTACAAAAGCCCATTTATCACACTGTGGCTTTGCAGAGATTGGAGTCTCCAAGGAGGAAGTGATGGGCAACTCGAGACACTCAAGTGCCATAAATAACGAGGATGGGAGGCGATTGTCGAAGGGTTTCTGAAGGAATTAAAATGCGAAACAGAGGAGCTGCTGACAAGGACATATCTGACACTATAGCCTGAGACATAGCTGGATAGATTCTGCACTGGGTCTCTCAGGAGGTGCAACCTTAGAGGAGGGGCAGGAGCAAAAGCTGGCTTTAAACCACACTTGCACCTTCTGCATTCTGGCTGCTCAAGGGTTGACATGACCAGGGGGTAAGTTAGAGCAGTCCTCGGGCTGCTCTGTCTTAATGACAGCTGTATTGCTAAGCACTACAGCCACCCCTCCTCCTGCCTTGGCTCCCAGCATACACTGTGGAACAATTGGAGAAGCACAGGGGCATAGAGGTTAGCTCTAGGGTGGTCATGCATAGGGGAATTCCCCGGGACCAGTGTGATCTCTTTTTATATCTGCAGCAGAGGCAGCCACTGGTCAAGCAGAGTTTTGTGAAAGCAGTGCCTATTTTTAAACAAGAAGCCAAGATTGATCATGGGAATTAAAGACCCATGGAAATAAACATAGTTAAAAGCCAAACGCAAATAATACCCCTATCTTGGTTAACCCAGTCATCACTCTTTCCCTTTAATAATTTTCTAGACTTCCTGGACTCCAGGATGGGTGGTAGAAGACAGTCCACTTGGTCACAGCGGGGATTTTGAACTCCAAGGGTACTCTGCATACACAGACCTGTGACTTTTGCCAAGTCATTTCCCCAGCTCGGGAAGCAGCGCAAGGAGACTGTTAAAAGCAATTCATAGCTCATACTGAATAGTGTTGGTATCATCATGTACTTGTAACCCAGCTTACAGAGGATGACTTTCCACCCCCCTTTAGTGGCTGGACAACATGAGGGTTTATGAGCCTCCTGTAGAGCTGTTGGAATAAGTGTATTCTTGACTCAGTGGCTGAACTGAAGCATTGTGAAAAAAAAACTTTGGTTTGGGTTGACCTGAAATGAAAATGGTTCAATTTTTCCAGCAAAGCTCAAAAAGTAAAAAAACAATTTGATTTGAATTGAACGAAACATTTTATTTCATTTCTGAGTTTTTATCTTTTTAATCTTTTTCAAATAGCAATTTGAGAAAAGGAAGTGAAATTCTCAGATGAAATGTTTCATTTTGGCAATGACAAAAAAAATGAACCATTTCAACATTTCTGATTTTTTTGATATTTTTGATATTTGACCCAATTTGATATTCACTAATATTGACCCAAATTTGTGAATTGTTTCAATCAGCCCAAATCTGCATTTTTTGGGCGGCAGCGGAAGTGAATCACGCGAAAAATAGATTGTCAAGCTCTGTTGGCTTTGAGCTGGATCTTTTAGCTCAGGCAGTTGTGGCTCAGATGTTTGTGCTGACAAAGAGAAAATAATATCTTCTTCTCCTCCCAGAAATGTAACTTCCCCAATAAAGGAATGTCCAAGCTTGTTAATTCTCCTAAACCATGTTCTGTCAAGCGTTGGTGGCAACCAGCCTCTTAATCACCCTTGTAACTTAAAAAAAAAAAAGAAAAAGAAAAAAAAAAGAAAAAGGAAGGAAGAACTTATACAGAGCTGGACTTCTAAGTCACCAATATAAAGGGCGCTAATTAAATTAGATATTCATTGGACATAAAGCATCTCACCTTTCCTCCTGCTCTGATGTGCCATTAAGGCTCTGACATCTGGCACCAAATGTGAATGCAGCATTGATTCTGGATGAAAGCGGGTGTATACGGTGATAGATGACCTTAGTGCCACTGTGACTTATGCAAATGCCAAGTTATTTATCAAAATACCCAGACTTTTCTTTGGGGAGATTAATGACAGTTTCGGGTATTTTTTGGGTATGAGTCATTGATCACAGGAGCTTTTTCCACGCAGAGACCGACAGCTTAACATACATCACAACATCGTGCCTTGATAAAGGTGCGACGCTTCTGACTTGGGTGGAGTTACTATTGTTTCACAGCAGTGAATCAGACCGATTATTTTGCTGAAAGCCAATGAATATTCCAGTTTTGAGGACGCTGCTAAGCCTCAGGTGTTCACTCATAAGCGTTCAGACAAAAGGTTTATAATTTTTCCTCTTCCTGTTCATAACCACATCCAGAAGAAATGGCTTCAATCTCCCTCTGCCCCCGACACACACACACACACACACACACACACACACTCTCTCTCTCTCTCACTCTGCAGCTAGGCTACTCCAGATAATAATGAGAGGACAGCTTTTAATTATTCTCCTTTGTGGTCCAGAGAATATTCACCCAGTGCTGAGTTACTGGAAGCAGTGTATCAGAAAGCCAGCGTAGGGAGAATGGCCATAAATTTGGTCGGTATGAAGTTCTAGCTGGCATTGGGATGCTGAGAGTTTGCCAGAAGAAAAAGGCCAGATCTTTTCTGCTTTGAAAGCCAGTGTAGCAAATTTTATTAAAAAAATAAATAAAGCACAGATGAATTTTCTCAGGAACTAAACATGTCTTTGGTATATTGCTGATCGACAGTCTCTTTTACATAAAGTAATAGTCTGTGATACTATAATGGTGAGAAGTGCTTGGAGCATTTGTGTTGTGTATGAGTCAATACCAGTGTGTGTGTCTGTGTGGGGCTGCATTGCATTGGTGTGGGGGTGGCATCACATGGGTAGTTGCTCTGAGTGAATCTTTGGACACAAACAGCACATTTCTCTCCTTTCTGGGTCTCTGATCCAGCAAGCTACTTAAGCATGTGCCTAACTTTAAGCACGTGAATAGCTCCATTGACTTCAACAGCATTACTCATAAGTTTATAGTTAGTCATATGCTCACCTGCCTAACTGAGTCACAGCCTAACCCCCATTCCCCTGGCCCCCAAGTGCCATAAAAACTAGTTTTACTTTTTGATCATACTTTGTTACATTTTAAAATGTCATGTTATAAGGAGCTGTTAGTCACCCCAACTAGACAGATGGTCCACACTGACATAAAAACTTTTTTTTTAATCTAGTGCTTTTCATTGGCATGACGATTCCTTTCCTCCTTAAATAACCTTAAACTCAGCATGTTTGTCTTAACTGCAGAGGGAGTAGGTGGCATCTCAGTCTAGTGGGCTGGGTTGAGCTCACCGAAATGGATGCGATGTCACTTCTGAATAAGCATGTGTTGGCTGATGTTCGCAAGTGGAGACGCTGCATAGGATGTGCAAGAGCTCCCAGAAGGTTTTATTTTTACTACTGAATTTATTATGGATCCTGTTGCCTACATGGGCTATTACAGAAACAAGCATGTGCGCTCCCTGGCAATCGTCTGACCAGCTGGGAATGTTGTTGTGGATGCATTTCTCAGGTCTTGGTCTTAGTGGGAAGGTGAGATTCTCAGCTTTCCCGTAGCATAGGGTAACCAGCTATCCCGTTTTTAAAGAGACAGTCCTGTTTTCTGTGACTTTTTCTTATATAGGTGCTTATTATCCACCACTCTCGTCCCGTTTTTTCACAGGTGTTATCTGGTAATCCTACCATAGCATATAATTTATATTAGAGCTGGCCAGAAAATGCCGTTTTTTCCCCCTACAGAAAATATCAATCAAAAAAAGTCATTGAAATTTGCAGTGGAATATTTCAACTTTTCCTCAGTAAAGTGAAACTTAATTTGTTTTTCATTTTTTGCCACTTCTCTGATGAGAAACGAAAAAATTTCAGCTGAAAAAGTCTCAAAAGAGTTGGGATTTTTTTCTGGCTGAAAATGTTTGTTTTCTCAGCTTTCCAACAAAAAGTCAAAATGTTTCAAGGAACGGGGACACTTTATTCAACATTTTTTCGTTTGCTCAAAACCCCCATTTTTCTGTTGGTAAAAAAATGTCAAAGGAAAATTTTTGATCAGCCCAGTTTATGTTCTTGTTGGTTCACAAGATGTGCCTTGAAATGGTCACTGGTCACTTGGCTCAGACATAACTATTTATTAGACAGATTAGGATGTTTTCGGCACCTCAAACATCCTGGGCCCGCACCAGTCCACTCCTGCAGTCAGGTCTCAAACATCTGGTGTGTTTTTTGTGACATGAACAAGGATCTCTTGCTGAATATGGCCCTGATCCCAACACTGTTCAGCAAAGCACGTGGTTAAGGTCTTGGCTGAATCAGGCCCTATGGACCAAGGCCATCAAACTTATTTAATTGTGTTCCCCTCAACCAAAAGATGGTTGCCAAGCCTGCAATGGTGGCAGAATGCAGACAGAAGGAGAATAAGGAGCTTCTCAGAGCTCCCTCTGGGACTAGACTCCTGCAGGGTTGGGGGAATTTTTTTTGTTTTTTATAATCCGCATCTGTTAAGAGTCCAACTGAGTTAAATGTCTTCTCTGAGGGCTTGATCCTAGACTCCCATTCAAGTCCATGGAGAAAAACCCATTGATTTGACTAGTGCAGGATCAAACTGTTAGAGAGAGTAACATTTTTTTCCTGCTTTCATAGAAATCGGTAGGCTGAATTACATCCTCTATATACATGCTCTAGGAATTCTTTTTGGGATGATCTATGGCCTGTGTTATACAGGAGGAAGTCAGGCCAGAGATGATCACAATGGCCTTAGAATATGAATCCTTCGGGTTGCTACAGTTGCTGTCCATCTATATAGACATGATGCCTGCTTACTGCACTGTCTCAGACCTATTCCTGATATCAGCTGGAAGTTTGTTAATTTAGGGATAACACATGATAGGCCTTACATGACACAAACATCCTTGGTGCATTCAGAGGCCGAAGACTAAATGGTAATGTAACTTCCCAACAGCTGGTGTACATTACTCATATTGAACACTGGTGTATGGTTTTATTTTGGTTTCTGAGGGGGAAAAATAGATAAATACATTCCATGATTCTTTGAACCAGGGCAATTGAGACTCATTATACAGATATGGTGACCCAAAATGGGTCAAAGTCTGTTCTCTGTTAGTGACACTGGTATCAATCTGTAGTAACTCCATTAAAGCAAATGAGCGTTATGCCTATAACTGAGCGTTGAAATTTCCCCTCTAGGTTTTGTGCTAATCGGGCAGTAACAATCAGATACTGACCGTCTCTGCATTCTCATTGGCTAAAATCTTAGAAATCAGCATTAATGACTCGTTCACAAACAGTGCTTCACGCTCAACTTCCTGTCATTTCTCCTTTTGTCTGGCTGGGTGTAACGCGATCACTTTTGAACATTGCATCAGTTCAATTGCAAAATGTCAAGGGCCGAACCCTACTGATTTGAGTGAAAAATCAGAGAACCAGAAAAGCCTGATTTCTACAAAAATCAGGCCCACAGAGGGCCCATATGGTGTGGAAGGCAGAGGAAGCTCTCTCTGCTGCTGTCTACACACATCACAGGTAGCAGCTTACTAGAAAGTTGCAAACTTAATGGCTCATGTAGGCCCAGCTCTGTGTATTATCCAGCTTTTGAAATGCAAACGGCCGTGAGAGGGACTGGCCAGTGTGTGTGTGTGTGTGTGTGGAGTGGGGGGAGTGGGGCGAGGATCCTGGCTGATATAGGGACAAGGGGTCCAGCTTGAGGGCAGGGATGCAAGCATAGGTGCCGACTCCCATGGGGAAAAACTGGTGAGTACTCAGCACCCACCGGCAGCTCCCTGCTCCCCTGCCCAACTCACCACCGCCTCCACTCCACCTCCTCCCCTGAGCGTGCCACGTGCCTGCTTTTTCCCCCTAGCTCCCAGCGCTTGCACCGTGAAACAGCTGTTTTGCACGGCTGGGAGGGAGGGGAGAGGAGGGGGAACACTGCACGCTCGGGGAAGAGATGGGGCCGGGATGGGGATTTGGGGAAGGGTCCAATAGGGTCAGAGAGGGGGCGAAGTTGGGGCAGGGACTTTGCAGAAGGGGTTGGAATAGGGGTGGGGCAGGGTTGGGGAAAGTGTGGAGTTGGGGTGGGGCCGGGGGTGGGTGGGGGCTGCGAGCACTCACAGGCGCCGGGGAAAGTTGGCACCTATGGATGCAAGGCCTGGCTAGGGTAGCTCCTTGAAATGGGGGTACTTGGGGTTCAGCTGGGGGGTCTGGTCAGAGTGGGGGTGAGGGTCTAGTTGGGGGTGGGGGCTAGCTGCAGAAAGGCCCAGCTGAGTGCCCAGCTTGCCCTATATAAGCAACAAAGCGTGTGACCTTCTGGTAGACACACACACACACACACACACACACACTCTCTCTCTCTTTCTCTTTAGACTGGCATTTTCAAAGAAGTACTAAGGGAAGTGGGCTCCTAGATCCCATTGATATGGGTCTTAATGATGGGTTCATGAAATATTTTCTTACAGCATGTACAGAACAAATATTTCTTGGAGAAACCACAAATCCTCTCCTAGCTGTGATAAAAACACCTTTGATTGGTTCCAGGAATTCTTTCAATTCAGTTTATCATCACCTATAATGTAATCCCATCTGGTCATCCACCAGTTATAGGAAATCAGTAATGACACTGTTGATTACTAATTTAACAAGTTACACTTCCATTTTCAGCTTCCAGTAAGACACGGGGAAGATTAATGTTTCCTTATACTTTTAGTAAATGAATATGAAACTCGCACATAAACAGAAAATACCCATTTTAATCTATTTAATAACTAAAAATAATCACTGCAATTAGAAGAATTACAGCTAAAGCCATAGAAGATGGGAGCATTGTTCTCGGCATATGTTTTTAAAAGTTATTTTTGAAAGCTCCAAAGTTCTGTCCTGAATAAGAAGAGAAATTCTATGGCCTGTGACATACACAAAGTGAGACTAGATGACAGGATAACATCTTTCTTTGACAGAGTAACAGACATTGTGGATAAGGAAGAAGCAGTAGATGTGATATACCTCAACTTTAATAAAGTTTTTGATACTGTCTTGCATGACCTTCTCTTAAGCAAACTAGGGAAATGTGGCCACAATGATCCTACTACAAGGGGAGTGCAAACCA
This sequence comes from Chelonoidis abingdonii, assembly GCF_003597395.2. Classification (NCBI taxonomy): domain Eukaryota; kingdom Metazoa; phylum Chordata; order Testudines; family Testudinidae; genus Chelonoidis; species Chelonoidis abingdonii. Next base: position 11,884,470 of record NC_133794.1, read on the forward strand.
TATAGTTTTAATGGTTCACAAGCTGGAAGGGCATATCAAGCTGGGTCCCACGGGGATCTGTCCTGGGTCCAGTTCTAATCAATACCTTCATAAATGATTTGGCTAATGGCACAGAGAGTACACTTATAACGTCTGTGGATGATACCAAGCTGGGAGGGCAGAACTGGCTTTAGCAAGTGCGAGGCCCAATTTGAACAGTTTCAATGGAGTCGCAGCAGGGATGACTGAAAAAAAAAATACACTTAAAAAAACACGTGGGACTTGTACTCACCGGGCGGCGCTCCTAGTTTTCGTAGGCGGGTCCTTCACTCGCCCTAAGTCTTCAACGGCACTGAAGGACCTGCTGCTGAAGTGCTACTGAAGACTTCGAGTGACTGAAGGACCCACTGCCGAAGTGCTGCCGTAGACCCGGAGCGCCGCCGGGTGAGTAAAAATTAAAAAGGAGCCCCTAGAAAGGGAAGGGATTCTCGGCCACTTGCCCCCCCTGGCAGCCCTGCCATTGGGCACGGGGCCCTCTTAGGCACGGGGCCTGATTCGGGGGAATTGGTGGAATTGGCCTAAAGCCGGCCCTGTGGGAGGGGTTGCAAGCACTTTGGAGGACAGGATTAGAATTCAAAATGATTTTGACAAACTGGAAAGATGGTCTAAAATAAACGAGAGGCAATTCAGTCAGGACAAATGCAAAGTAGTATATTTAGGAAGGAATAATCATTTGTACAAAAACAAAATGGGAAATGTCTGCTGAGGAAGGAGTACAGCGAGACAAGGTGGATGCATTAATCTCTTTTATTGGATCAACTTCTGTTGATGAGAGAGACATGCTTTTGAGCTTACACAGAGTTCTTCTTCAGGTCTGGGAAATTAACTCAAAGTGTCACTGTTAAATATATAGGAAGCAGGAGGACAGAAAAGCATCTGGGGTTACAGTGGATCAAAAATTAAATGACAGTCAACAGTGTAACTGTTGCAAAAAAAGCAAACATCATTCTGGGATGTATTAGCAGGAGTGTTGTAAGCAAGACATGAGATGTTATTCTTTCTCCATACTCAGCACTGAAACAGTCTCAACTGGAGTACTGCGTCCAATTCTGGGCACCACCCTTCGGGAAAACTGTGGACACACTGGAGAAAGTCCAGCTGAGAGCAACAAAAATGATGATTAAATGGCTAGAAGACATGACCTACATGGAAAGACTGAAAAAATTGGGTTTGTTTAGTCTGGGGATGAGAAGACTGAAGGGGACATGATAAAAGTCTTCAAGCAAGTAAAAGTTTGTTATAAAAGGGAGAGTGATAAATTGTTCTTTATCCACTGAGGACAGGAGAAGAAGGAATGGGCTTAAATTGCAGCACAGGAGATTTAGGTTAAACATTAGGAAAAACTTCCTGTCAGGGTAGTTAAGCACTTGGAACAAATTGCCTAGGGAGGGTGTGGAATCTCTCTCACTGGAGGTTTTTTAAAGAACAGGTTAGAGAAACAACTGTCAGGGATGGTCTAGATGAGTAGTTCTCAACTTTTCCAGATGACTGTCCCCCTTTCAGGAGTCTGATTTGTCTTGAGGACCTCAAGTTTCACCTCACTTAAAAAACTACTTGCTTACAAAACCAGACATACAAATACAGAAGTGTCACAGCGCACTATCCCTGAAAAATTGCTTCCTTTCTCACCTTTACCATATCATTATAAAATAAATCAATTGGAATATAAATATTGTACATACATTTCAGTGTATAGTATATAGAGCAATATAAACAAGTTATTGTGTGTAAGAAATTTTAGTTGGTACTGACTTCGCTAGTGTTTTTGATGTAGCCTGTTGTAAAACTAGGCAAATATCTAGATGAGTTGATGTACCCCCTGGAAGACCTCTGCGTACCCTCAGGGGTATATGTACCCCTGATTGAGAACCACTGGTCTAGATAATACTTAAGTCCTGCCTCAGTGCTGGGGACTGGACTCACTTCAAGTCCTACATTTCAATGATTCTATGATCAAAATGGTGCCTTCTGACCTGAGAATCTATTAATCTATTTTCAAATTAGAAAAGCCATCTGGCCCATACACATCGGTTTATGGTTTTTCTCTTGATTTCATGAGCACAGGTTCATTCCCCACACCATCATGAATCAGAGAAACTCATAAGTTATCATTCTGTGATTCACATCTCTAAAAAAGAAAATTTGTTGCTATGTGGTTTACACAAAATAGACTTTGCTCTTAATGTCTGCATTCAGAGGAGCGATATTTCATTATATTTTTCTCAAGGCTCGAGCCAACAACCATTAATTTTAACAGGAGATGGTGCAGGTCCTAAATGAATAATTGTGAATGTGAATTCGAGTTACAATTAGAGCTGAGTGAATAGGTTTTTTATTTATTTTTTTTTGGAGGAGGGCGCTGCTGGCTGAACTGAAAAATGTAAACAAAAAAAATATTTTGGGGTCATACTAAAATTGAAATGTTTGTGTTTTTCAGCCAACCAACCAGAAAAATTATTTGCTTTGGGTTGAACAAAACATTGTGTTTGACCCAAACTATTTTTTGGTTGGTTGTTGGTTTTGTTTAGTTACATTTTCTGGTGTTTTTAAACCTTTTAAATTTTTTCTTTAAAAAGAAATCTAGCTACATTTCAAAACAAAATGTTACTTTGAAATAAAATGCCACAACATTTCATTTTCTACCCCACTTATTTATCATCTGGAATTATTTGCCAAATCTGACCTGAATTCATGAATAGTTTTGGTTGCCCTAAACCAGCAACTTTTTAGCTTTTTCCTCCTTAGTGGAAGAAGGACGGAGTGCTGCTGGGCAAACAAATTTCTCCGAAGATGCATGGTGCTGGAATGTTTAGCCTTTGCTCCTGAAAAAATACACAGGCTGCACTGATGATAACACAGGGGTCAGCATATGCAATATGAAGGTTGGGGGGAGTTCGGAGGGGTTGGTGTCTCCTCATTTCTGTCCCTCAAGTAAGGTTACCTGGAAATTTGCATCCTTTGGTACAACCTGGTCCAGTCCATAGGCAAAGAATTCGGATTTGCTCTTTGCCGATAAATAAAGGAATAAAATAATCTCTGTCAGGTAGGGTTTAGCATTCCGGGAAGTGCCGGGGTGGGCGAGAGGAAAGCCATGGCCTCCATCAGAGGCAGGGAAAGTGCCTCATCTCTGCTTCCAGTACGGAGGAAAAATTTTAGTAGAGAACTTTAGGGCACTCCTGTCCTGACTGTCCCAGCCCAACCCATTCCCCTGCTCCTCCTTGTAGGAACCAGACCAGGATTTCTTTCTCCTTCCTCATTTCCCTCGCCCTCCACTCCTCTCTCCTCCTTGATTTGCCATTGCCTCCTTATACTTCCATTAGCCCCTTCCTCATTCCTCTCCTGCTTATTCCTCCTCCACAACCTCTCTATCTTCTCTACCCCCCCTTCCCCTGTACCTTTATCTCTACTCCCCATCCCCCTGCATCCCCACCTCTTTTCAACTCTGCCCTGTACCATCTCCCCCATACCCTCTGCCCTTTATCCCCAACCCCCACATCCTCTCCCCTTGTACCTCCACCCCCTGCAACCTCAACTCTTCCTTCCCCTGTATCCCTCCCTCTGCAACCGCACCTGTCTCCTCCCCCATACGCCCCACCTGTCCCCTCCCCTTGCACCTCCCAGCTCTGGGCTCCTTCTGTGCCCCC
>NC_133794.1:11889275-12012573 GCF_003597395.2 Chelonoidis abingdonii
GGGGGTCTGACTTCGAAATGGGTGGCTTGCAGGAGGAGGGGGTGCGGGGGCGGGTAAGGAGAGACACAATCCCCACCGCTCCCGTCCCGGCACGCACCCCCCCCCACCATTGCACGGAGCTGTCCAGGTGCGCTCACCTTGCGGGGTGGGGGATATACACAGCTACTGCTCCCGGGGGGGCGTTAAAAGGAGACCAAATTCCCCCCTCCCTTTTCTGCCACCCCCCTCTGCAGACAGCTGTCCAGATGCACTTATCTTGGGGGGCGGGGGTTACATAGCTTGAAATGGATTCCACTATAGACAGGGTTTACAGTTTGATTCAATGGCTCTCCTCAGCACCCCCATTATACACATTGTTCCAGCCCCCCGACCCCTCCTCACCTCTCCCTGCCTGCAGGGAGCTGTCCGGATGCGCTCACCTTGGAGGAAGGGGATAGACACAGTTACTCCCCCTGGCAAATAAGGGGGAACCAAATCCCTCCCTCCCCTCCCTGCCCCCATCTGCAGGGAGCTGTCCACAAATCCTTCCTCCCCTCCCTGCCCACCGCCCACCCCTTCCCTACTGCACAGAGCTCTCCAGATACTCTCACCTTGGGGGGGTGGGGGTGGCTGTTGGGCGGGGGTAAGCAGCTACTGCTCCTGATTGAAAAGGGAGACTAATTTCCCCCTTTCCTTTTGCAGAGAGCTGTCCCGATGCAAACATGGGGGGTGGTGGTGGTGGAAATTGCATAGCTACTGCCCCCGGGAGTAAAGGGAGACTGAATCCCACCCCTCCTCTTCCTCCTGTCCCCATACAGAGAGCGGTCCAGATGCCCTCACCTTGGGAGAGGGGGTTACTGCCCCTCAGAGAGCTAAGAACTGTTCAAACTCACTTACCTCTGGGAGTGGGGGCAATGCAGACACAATGCCCCAGGGGAATCCGAGGGGCCCTGTCCTACCCCCAGCAGCATAGAACTGTCCGGACACACAGACATTTGGGGTGAGGGAAAACAGCCACAACCACTGAGATATAACGACCGATTTATTCCCCACCTCACTCCTTTGAGGCAGCTGAGTGGAATCCAAACACTCACCAGTTGGCGCCTGGCTTCCTTTTGTAACTAAACAGGTGGCTTTATGTGCAGCGGCTGAGTTTTTGGGAGCCATACGGGTCAATGCCGAATGAGCTTCCACAATACAAAGAGGCAGTCTGGTATGGACAACAGACCAAAGGATTGCAAGCAGCAGGCTCAGTGTCAGCTGGGAGTGGTGTGTGGGGGCAGGGGACTCAGACTCCCTGAAACTGCAGTTTACTATAACAATTGAAAGATCACTGCTGTCTTATTTCTCTCTTGCACAATGTGTGTGTGTATGCACATGCGTGAGGGAGGATGGAGGAAGAGAGAATGGGAGATGTAGATTTGCAATAAGCTTCTTCCCTCCCTGCCCCGTATCTTAATGATATTATAGGTGGGATTTTCAAAGCAGTTTAGGGGAGTTTGGCACCTAATTCCCTCCAGATTTTTCTATTAGTTATCAGGTTTTTAGTGACATATATTGAAGGGGTGGGAACATAGTGGCTGTTGGCTTTATAATAACGACTCAATATCATTGTGATGTTTTGTGTTACCGTAGCACCCAAAGGCCCCAGATCACTAGGCGATGTACCAATGCATAGTAAGAAGCAGACCCTGCCCCGTAGAACTTGCAGCCTGAATAGACCAACAGTGAGAGGGGAAACAGAAGCACGGATAGGTGAACTGATCTGGTCAAGGTCACACAGAGGCTGAGCCAGCAAATACAAGCTAGTTCTTCTGAGCCCTGGTGTTGTTGCTTAGTCCTGCGACTGTGCTAACACCATCATTCACCATGTCCCGCCCAGGGTAAAACAGGGAGGATTCAGGAAAGTAGGAAGAACTTCCTAACTGTAAGGGTAGTGCAGAGGTGGAACAGGTTCTCGAGGGAGGTTGTGGAATCCCCATCACTGGAGCTTTTTAAGGACCGGTGGACAAACACCTGTCAAGGATGGTCCAGATATACTGGTCCTTTCTCAGCATGGGGGATGGATGCGATGACCTCCTGAAGTCGGTTCCAGCACTTCATATCTATGATTCTATCCCTCCCAATGTATAATAAAGTGACAATTTTTAATGTGCAAGCCGCTGTGTTTATGGGCCTCTGGTCACCTTAACACACATCAGCCGAAGTCCTGATTTACCTCTGCAAAGGCGATAAAGGCAGATAAAAATTCCAGAGCAGGAGCAGACAGGAAAACCTCGAACAAACCATACCATCCTACAAATGCAAAAACGAAAGAGGTAACCAAATGGCCGCTTGTCTCACCCTTAAAAAGCAGAGAAGCATCCTTCAGCTTGCAATATTTTGTACTTCAGCACGAACTGTTCATCCATTGCGTTTGCTTGGGTTACACACAATAAGTGATGTTTACCCCTATACAAAGTAACAAGGAGGCTGTTTTCCTTTTCCCTTTCCCAAGCTAGGGATTTAGCCCTGGTTATAGTAGCTTCAGTTACAATTGTCCTGTTTGCCTCCCCCCATTACAATTATCTGTGAATCAGCTACATTTTTCACATCTTGTGACTGGTCTCCCCCCAACTCTCCATGAGTGTCAGAAAAGTAACCTATGGCCATTTGGTAGGCCAGGCATGTGGTACTGAGGACAGGATTGGAGGGTGGGACAAGGACTGGTTTTAAACTACTTATGCACTCCCCAATCCTGGGATCTGCCTGGCCCAACCGTCCCTTCCAGTAGTTGTGGCCCATGGGGTGCAGAGATCATTATTAGCCATATTTATTACAGTATCACCTAGGACAGTGGTCCTCAACCTTTTTCGTCTGGATGAGCCACGGAGGACCATGGTAGTGGACGAGAATACGCTGAAATGCCGCTGACAAGTGGTGTCATCCAGAGGTGTCGCCGCCGAATTTCAGCGGCATTTCAGCGGATGCTTATCCGCCGGCCAGTATGTGGGTGCACTTAGACGCCCCAGCGGGCGCCATGGTGCTCGCGGCCACCGCGTTGGGGACCCCTGACCTAGGGGCTGTCTGAAAACAGGGGCTCCATTGTGTTAGGGGCTGTACTAACCCACAGTAGTAGACAGTCCCTGCCCCAAAGACCTCTCTGCCCATGCCCCCATTCCTCCGGGAATGTCTCATGAACTGGGACGAACAGGCTGCTGAGCATGCTAAGTTGGTTCTGTACCACCTGGAGATATTTGCTTATGCAAGGAGAGCCAAATCTTTGCCTCTGCTTTGTGCTGAAGCGCCGAACACGGCCCTTAATTTCGTCAACTGGCATTAAAGCAGGGAAGTGGTCCAGAGGTTAGCAAGGGAGGACATCAATGGTGAGTGAAAACAATCAAATAAAGAAATAAATAAAGCAGGAATAAGGAAATGACACTCAGTTCCAACATGTTTGTCTTTTTCTATTTTGGTTGATTGTAACTCAATTTTCCAACATCTCTCCATACTCCTTGGTCTCATCAATGGCTGAATTCATTATTATCAATAGCGGGCTACGTATTGTGGTAGACCCAGGCCAGTTGGGAACAGCAGAGTAGTCGAAGGGAGATATACTGGCCACTGGATAAGCAGTTTTCTGTTCCCTGAGTGACCAGAGCAGGGGCTACTCCACGCTAATGAGAACACCTGACTCCAATTAACCTGCTAAGAGTCAGGTGAGGATGTTAAGCACCTGACTCTAATTAAGGCCCCTCTGATGGAATAAAAGGGCTCACTCCAGTCAGGCCAGAGGGAGCCAGGGAGCCAGAGGAGAGGAAGAGCGTGTGAGGAACTGGGAGCAAGAGGTGTGCAAGAAGCTGAGAGTGAGTAGGCACACTGCTGGAGGACTGAGAAGTACAAGTGTTATCAGACATCCGGAGAAAGGTCCAGTGGTGAGGATAAAGGTGTTGGGAAGAGGCCTTGGGGAAGTAGCCCAGGGAGTTGTAGCTGTCACACAACTGTACCAGGAGGCACTCTAGACAGCTGCAGTCCACAGGGCCCTGGGCTGGAACTCGGAGTTGAGGACAGGCCTGGGTTCCTCCCAAACCTCCCAACTCCTTATCAAACACAGGAGGAAATTAACCTGGACTTTGGCTTCTACCAGAGGGGAAGGTCTCTGGGCTGTTTCCCGATCCACAGGGTGCATCTGTGAGGCAAGCCAATCCGCCAATAAGCGCAGGACCCACCAAGGTAGAGGAGGAACTTTGTCACAGTATGTTGAAAATAAAATGCAGAGACCCTGAAAGTGATGAACAACCCCCATTCTGGCGGCTCTTATTGTATCTCATCATTTCTTACTTGGATGTCTATTATACATCATCACTGCCTGGAGATGTGATTTCTGCTTGAAAGGTCTAAGAAGGACCTTACAGCTGGCCCCAGTTCAACTTCCAAACAGGCTGGCTTGCAAGATATTTTTACAGCACCTAGGATGATATGTTTGACAATTTGATCCTGTACCTTTTTAAGTGGTATCTACTCATGGGATTCCAAAAATGCCATTAGGAGGCCAAAGTGCAGCATAAAGAACACATTAGTCCTGGTTAATAGTGACAATAATGCATTGGGCTCTGAATTGTGTCATCCACTTGGACAGCACCACACGTGGGTTAAGTCTGCTACTTTGCAGTCTGCCCTGAGTGATGGGCAGTGTGGAGTTGCAGTGCCCCAGGAAGGGACTAAATCGTGACCCTCTTCCTGGTGCAGTTTACTTCCCCCTGTTTGCCAGCTCAGCTGCAGTGGCTAGTGCACTAGAGGGGAGAGAGTCAAAGTTTGCCTGCTTCCCATTCACTGTCCATGAGGGTGAATCACAGTGCAGTGGCAGCTGCTGCAACAGAGTAGGGTGTCACCTTATGCCTCCTTGCTTCTCTGTAGAGTCTGGCTCAGTTTTAGGTAGAAATGAGCAGTAAATGGCTTTTTCTGTTGTGCAACATTTGTCAAGGTTTGCAAAAATTTGCCTGTCTCACATCAGGTGTGACAGGGTCAGGCCAGATGGCTACAGGAGAGTGATCCACTGCTAAAGGACCTCCCCCCAGCCTAAGGGGAGGATCCACAGGTCTGTGATACCAAATAATTACGTGGGACAACCAATGAAAAAAACAGGATCGGGAGTGAGGTCATAGGGCTAAATGAAGGGAACCTGATGGGGATACCGAGCCGAGAACCCCAGACAGCGCCCACTGCTCCTAGAAGGCATCAAGGGAGCCAGCGGACGCCGCCCAGAGGAACTCTGCCTGGATGCGTAAACGGACGGAGGAGCGGAAATAGGCCCCACAGTCGCAGGAAATCCCATCGGCCAACCTCCTCTCCCTGGTTTTGTAGATGGCTAGTTTGGCCAGGGCCAAGAAGAGGCTGATAAGGAGATCCCGCGACTTTGTGGGGCCACGGATGGGGAGTGCATAGATGAACAGGTGAGGGGAAAAGTGCGACCAAAAACGCAATAAGAGATCCAAGAGGAGCTGGAATAGGGGCTGCAACCTGGCGCACTCTAAATAAATGTGTGCCAGGGTTTCCTTCATGCCGCAAAAGGGGCAGGTGTTGGGGACAGGTAAACCGCGCCAAGTACATGCCCGTGCTCATGGCCCCGTGAAGGAGCCAGCAACTGACATCCCCGGCAGGCCTTGGGGCCAGGGCTACAGGAGAGTGATAGAAGGCAGATATATTAGCCCCAGGTTAAGTAGGTCCCCTTTCCCTGAGTAAGGTAACAGGGAAGGTTCCAGAACAACCAGGAGCTTTCTGGAAACAATTAAGGCAGATGGACCGATTAGAACACCTGCAGCCAATCAAGAAGCTGCTAGAATCAATTAAGGCAGGCTAATCAGGGCACCTGGGTTTAAAAAGGTGCTCACTTCAGTTTGTGGTATGCTTGTGAGGAGCTGGGAGCAAGAGGCTCAAGGAGCTGAGAGTGAGAGGGTGTGCTGCTGGAGGACTGAGGAGTACAAGTGTTATCACACACCAGGAGGAAGGTCCTGTGGTGAGGATAAAGAAGGTGTTGGGAGGAGGCCATGGGGAAGTAGTTCAGGGAGTTGTAGCTGTTGCACAACTGTACCAGGAGGCACTCTAGACAGCTGCAGTCCACAGGGTCCTGGGCTGGAACCCAGAGTCAAAGGCAGGCCTGGGTTCCCCCCAAACCTCCCAACTCCTGATCAGACACAGGAGGAGCTGATCTGGACTATGGGTTCCACCAGAGGGGAAGATCTCTGAAGTGAGCAAATCTGCCAATAAGTGCAGGACCCACCAAGGTAGAGGAGGAACTTTGTCACACAAGACAGAAAATCGAAACCTTGAAAATTTTTGCAGACTGAAAATCTGGAAAAGAAAATTGCTTGGGTCCCTCAAACGATTTCATTTGGATCAGTTTGAAAGGGTTTGTTTCGATGTCCACCATTTTGAATCCATTTTTTGGGGCTGTGATTAGTTTAAATTTCAGAGCCAAAAAAAGTCATTTTGAACCAGAAAACCGGCATGTTTTCCTTTGGAACATGCTGAAACAAAATGTCTTAACAATTTTGAAATGTATTTTTTCACAGTTTTTTTTCAGGCTGAAAAAATTAATCAGAAGTGGCCCTTTCACACCAAACCTTTTGGTTTTGACAAACTGGCACTGTCTGATTGGAAAAAAGGGTTGTGCTGAAAAATCACTGACCAGCTCTCGATGCCTGGGAGCAAGAATGATCAGGAATCAAGCAAACTGAGCATCTAGAGTAGAAGAGATAATGGATTAGAAAGGGAGGTTTGGATAAGTGTGGATTTGGACAGATGAGGATTACACTAAATTCTGCCCTTGCTGTAGAACTGGGGGTTGTGACCTCTCAGGGGGTGACAAGGTTATTACTTGGTGGTTGCAAGCTGTCAGGCTCTACCCCAAACCCCACTTTGCCTCCAGCATTTATAATAGTGTTAAATATATATATATAAAATGTGGTTTTAATTTATAAGGGTGGGGTTGCACTCATAGGCTTGTTGTGTGAAAGGGGTCACCAATAAAAAAGTTTGAAAACCACTGTTGTAGAGAGCACCTCTCTTCCAGGACCTCAAAGAAATCATCCCTACTCAACTGGTTCACACACATGTTAGTTGTATCTGAGGTGCTTACATGTCCCCATCACCCTAATAGTGTACAGTAGAACCTCAGAGTTCTGAACACCAGAGTCACAAGCTGACCAGTCAACCACACACCTCATTTGGAACCGGAAGTACACAATAATGCAGCAGCAGAGATGGGGGGAGGGGGGGAAGCAAATGCAGCACAGTACTGTGTTAAACTACTACAAAAATAAAAGGAAAGCAGCAATTTTCTTCTGCATAGTAAAGTTTCAAACCTGCATTAAGTCAATGTTCAGTAGTAAACTTTTGAAAAGAACAACCTGAACATTTTGTTCAGAGTTACAAACAGCCTCCATTCCCAGGGTGTTTGTAACTCTGAGGTTCTACTGTAGTACCTTGAACATTTAATGTCTATATCCTCACAACACTCCTAGGAGATAGTTAAGTACCTGTTATATACCAAATGAGTAACTGAGGGCTAAAGGTCTCTAGCAGAGTAGGGACTTGAACCTATGCTTCATAAGTTCTAGGTAAATATCCAAATCACAAGATCATTGGCCCCTGTGCTGGCATCCAGGGCTGACCAGAGGATTCAGGGGGCCTGGGGTCTTCAGTGGCGGGAGGTCCCTGCTTCGGCAGTAATTCGGCAGCAGGGGGTCCTTCCGCTCCGGGACCCGCCACCAAAGTGCCCTGAAGACCCGCAGCGGGGACCCCCTGCCGCCGAATTACCACCGAAGTGGGACCTGCCGCCGAAGTGCCAGGTCTTCGGCAGTAAGTCAGCAGCGGGGGCAGGGGTCCTTCCGCCCCAGGGCAGAAGGACAGCACTGCCACCGAAAACCTGGAGCAGAAACTGAGTGAAGGACCCTGCTCCAGCGCCCCCGAAAAACTCTCATGGGGGCCCCTGCGGGGCCTGGGGCAAATTGCCCCACTTCCCCCCCCCGGGGCGGTCCTGCTGGCATCCATCCATCCGTGCTATACATCCTCAGTACCAGGTGTACCATGACTCAGGTATTAAAGGCCTCTAGCCCCTGGGAGATTCAAAATGAGCCCTCTGCCACTGTTGCCATTACACCAATGCAAACGCCTGACACAAAGGCATTGCACCAGTACAAACGGGACTGAAACTTACCCCAGTAAGTTTCATTGGGGAAAACACTGATTTACACAGTTGCTGTGTATCTGTTATTATTATTTGTATTAGTGTGGCGCCTGGGAGTTGGAGTCATGGACCAGGACCCCCATGTGCTTGGCGCTGTACAAAGACAGAACAAAAGACATTCCCTGCCCAAAGAGCTTACAGTGTAGATATGAGCAAAGAGATCAACAGATGGATACAGACAGACAGAGGAGTACAAAGAAACAATGAGACAATATTGGTTAGCATATGATAGGCCGTGGTCACATCATACCGGAGCCTTATCTCCTAGGGCGAGTTCTACACCAGAGCATGCAAGCAAGGAACCAAACACAAAACCACAGTATAGACAGGGCTTCAGTTAGTGCAGCCTGAAGGCTTGCACAAAGCAGCCAGCCAGAACTGAGTAATTGGGGCCCAGGAGTCCTGACTCTCAATCCTCTTCTCTAACTTTGGGGCATTCTTGAGAAATGCTAACTAAAGGTTGCAGATTATACACAGGAGAAAGAGGCAGATACATTAGCTTCCAGACCCAAATCAGCTCTTTCTGAGTCTTAGTACCTCTGAGGGTCATGATTAAGTAGGTGATGAAACACTAGTTGGGCATTTAACTGGGCTGTGGATAACTGAGTGATTCCTCAGGAATACACTGGATCACCATATGCGAATACTGTACATGTTTGCCCAGATTTTTCCTGCATCCTACCCCACCTGTGTCATCTGCGCCTTTGCATTCAGTGGGCAGGCACAGCAGATCCAACCTACCGTCAGTACTGAATGCAGAAACGGATCACATGCTTATTTGGTTTTTGCATCGAATTTGTCCTCCAAGTTCTGAGATGTAAATCCTAAGCAGTGGCATTAAAAAGAAAGTGGTGCCATGATTTTATAACATTGCTTGTAAGAAAACAAAATCTAATTAGCAGCTGCTTCTGGCAGCATCAACAGCAGTGACATGATAGATTGCAACACCCAGGGGGCAGGGACTGTCTTTTTTCTCTGTCTTTGTACGTCGCCTGGCGGAATGGCATCCTGGTCCGTGATGGGTGCTCATAGGCACTATTGGAATACACATAATCAGTAATAAAAATATTGACACCGGGACCATTGTATTGTGCAACCATATAGGAAGACAATGGGTCAAAATGAGGATTGGTTGACATGTTTCCAATGAAACTGTTTTTTGGTGGAAAATTGGGTTTTGGACAAAACAATTTTTCAAGATTTGTTTTTTCTGCAGAAAAAAATGGACTTTTAATTGAAAAACTGAACATCCGAACCCCCCAAAATTTCTATTTGGAAATGCCATTATGGTGCCACATGGGAACTGTAGTCTGGGTGACTCATGCCCTCATTCTCCACTATTGGCCAGAGGCCCCTGAGGAGACTACATTTCCCATAAAGCGACTGAGTTTAGAGGTCATGTAATGGGAGCATGTGACTCAGAATCAGGCATGCTGGGAGATATAAAGGGCAGCCTGAGCTCAGTTGGAGGGTGAGGTCTGTAGGGATTGAGTTGGTTCTTGTAGGAGGTAGAACCTGGTTTATCTTGAATTCCTTTGGTTTGGAGAAATGAAACTCACCCTTAAAGGAAAGGGTCTGAAAGCTTGCTTCTGTTGGGAATATTATTTGATGCATTGGCTGGTGGGTTGGCTCAGAGGCTTATCGTCAGTGCCTCGACTGCAGGTACAATTTTAGAAAATGGAAAGAGCCTGTATCCAGCCAAAAAGGGGGTGTTGGCACTAGCAGCTGCATTGAAATGAGTTGGATTCTTGGTATTCTGTATAAGTGTTGGGGATTTTTTTTTGAGAAAAGATCTCTCTTTTTCTCAATATTGGCTGTACCAAAACTTGAGTTAATATCTCTCCTATTGGGAGTTATTTATATTACTTTATTTCCCCCAATTAGGATTGGGGCTCCATTGTGCCAGGCCCTGTACAAACATAATAAGAGACAGTCCTTTGCCTGAATTCTTTTCTACACAGCTTCTTATACGACCGCTGCAGTATCTAAGCACCCACCATTAGTACATTGAGTGGTGTGGCCTAGTGGCTGGAGACATAGACTATCTTGTAGGAGTCCTGGGTTCTGTTCCTGGCTCTACTACCAGGTGGGTCACTTTCCCTTCCTCTGCCTTAGTTTCCCCATGTGTAAAATGAGTGTAATGATGCTGACCTTTGTAAAGTGCTTTCAGTACTACTGATAATGGGAAACTGAGGCACAGAGAAATAAAGTGACTTGCCCACAGTAGTGCAGTGGTGGAGTCAGGAAAGAAATTAGGCATCTTGTGTACCTCGTCTGTTGCTGTAATCCTTAAAATTCTGCCGTTTCCTCCAGGTTTTTGAAAGCTTCCAGTAACACAGAAGATAGCCTGTGGGAATGGGCAGTTGGAATATTGTCAGTTTACTTTATCTTTCCCATGTGTTTTAGTGAGTGGGGCAGAATAGCCTATGTTCTTAGATTATAAATTGTTTGGAGCAGGACACTTTCCAGTGTCTGTATAGTGCCCAGCAGATCAGGACTGGGGACCCACTCCAGAGCACGACCATAATATCCTTATTCAGGAACAATATTAATAGAATATCAGGGTTGGAAGAGACCTCAGGAGGTCATCTAGTCCAACCCACTGCTCAAAGAAGGACCAGTCACCAACTAAATCATCCCAGCCAGGTCTTTGTCAAGCCTGACCTTAAAAACCTCTAAGGATGGAGATTCCACCACCTCCTTAGGGAACCCATTCCAGTGCTTCACCACCCTCCTAGTGAAATAGTGTTTCCTAATATCCAACCTGGACCTCCCCCACTGCAACTTGAGACCATTACTCCTTGTTCTGTCATGGTACCACTGAGAACAGTCTAGATCCATCCTCTTTGGAACCCCCTTTCAGGTAGTTGAAAGCAGCTATCAAATCCCCCTCTCATTCTTCTCTTCTTCAGACTCAATATTCAGACGTCACATCACGGTTGATGTTGGGAGAGATTTCTGGGTAAACTCTTTCCTTATTTGATTGATCCTGCTCTTTTTTCCTTTAACCTGAAAGCTTTTGATGTTGTATAAGCGAGAGAAGTGGTTCCATCCCCCACAGATGGCCAAGCTGGAATATCAATTACGTCTTCTCTAATGTTTTCTTTGCTTTCTTCTCTGCCTGTTGATTGCCGAAGTTATCCCTGTGAAGAGGCAAGTCAGGCTGTTGTTCAAGTCAGTTTCATGTGTCCACATGGGTATATTGTTTAATTTAAGGTTATACATTATGTTGTCCATTCTGTTAGAAAAGACTGAGTAGATCTGCTAGCGTAACTGGCCTCCTGGGCAAAAGGTGATGTCTGATGAAGAAAAGCTGTGCATACCAGTTGGCAGTTCAGGCAACTCTGGCCTTGCAAGGCAGGTTGGAAAAGGTCATTCCAACAGGGAACAGCAGTCAGCCATTGTGCTCCACTGAGCCTGCTGCAGCATGGCAACTGGACTGTGCAACAAGGATATCCAAAGATTATAGCAGTTTTATAGTAGATAGACAAGCTACCCTGCAGCAGTGAGCATCCAAAGGCCCTGCAACATGGTGCCTGGGAGAGAAGCCTCATTTTTAATTTGATTAGCCATAACGGTTGAGGCTCAGCATTTTTCTGCATCTAGTGCACTGTGTTGCAAATGACTGGCTAGAATGGGCAATGTTTTCAAAACCGAGTGTCTGAAATTAGGCTCCTAAATTCGTACGTTGGCACCTAGATAAAAACAGCCTGATTTTCAGAGGTGTGGAACATCGGCAAACTCCATGGACTTCGGCTGGATTTGTGGGTGCCGAGAACTTTTGAAAATCAGGCTGCTTGTATTTAGATGCCCAGCTATGAATTCAGAAGCCTTACTTAGGCACTCCTGGGTGAAAAATTTTGGCTAGCGTCTTATGAAACCAACATAAAGTTGCTTAAAGAGTTAATAGGATCAGTTGCACTCTGGTATTTTCCAAAGGTTTAGTCAAGTTTAATATTCCGTTTTATGGAAACTTCTGCATCAAACGTTTATTTTAGAGAATCAGAAGATGACTAACTTGTGAAAGCAGCAGGCACAGAGCCAAAAAGCAAAAAAAATCCATTCTGTTTGGATAATAGCAAATTCCCTGGCTGACTGCTATTTAAAGACTGACTTATTTAGCTCTAGGAATCAGGGCTTCGAGTCCTGGACGCCCGCTGAGGGAGTCTGAATTCTCAGCCATATGGCCTGAGAGAGAATTACACAAACTGAAGATATCCAAGGGAGATCAAGGGAAGATGACAAAAACTGTTTGTTTCTGTCAGGAAGTGGAGGCAGGATAATAGATTTCTGAATAGGCTGTGTGGTTGCAAAGGTTATAATATTGCAGCTTTATTAGATTGCTAAATTCCTCAATATAATAACCAGTCATAGCCTAGTCAAAAGTCTGCTCCGGAGAGAGTGCATCCACTTTTAGGGCTATGTTTTTTTTTAATGGTCTCTAAGTTTGATGCATGCAGTCACTTAATATTATTTATTGTTTGTATTAGAGTACCACCTGGAAGCCCTGAGATCAGAATGCCATTATACCAAGCACCATACATCCACACAGCAAGAGACTGTCCTTTTCCTGCAGAACTTAGACAAGACAGACAAAGGGTAGGAGGGGAAACGGGGTGATCTCCCCAACATCACACAGCAGGTCATCAGCAGAGTTGGGAACAGAATCCACATCTCCTGGCTCCCAGTCCAGTACACTGTCCAATGGACCACCTTAACTCTCTAATCCACCCTCCTCCTCCAGGAGTGTGACCCTTTTGTTTTTTTTGGCAAATTATGGCCACACCCTTCAGTCATGGAAGTGGGCCCTAATCCTGCCATATTCTGTGGTTGCTTCCCTTAACTAATATCACCTCCATCTTAATCTGGACTAAACCAGATACTCAACAAGACACTAGGGTAGCATGGGTGGGACATTGTCAAGGTTAGATGACGGACAGAGAACTGCATAGTGACAAGCGACAATAGAACATTGTGAAATGCTGAGACAAGAGACCCTTCAAGGTAGATGAAAATATGCCCATTGCTGCCCCCTGGGATTTCTCTTGGAGGCAAGCAGAGTCCCATCTACATCTTCCAGAGTTTGCAGTTGAAGCTATGCTACCTTATGTCCAATAGTAGCCAAGGCGGCTGCTAAGTCTTTTAAAAAAACATCAGTGTGGATCTCTGATCCTGGTACGTTGCTAAGAATAAATCACTAGCCAGTGTCTTCTCTGTATCAGACACCCAGCACTATATACCAAGGTGACTGGGAACCTAGAACTTAGGTTTCCAGATATAAAATCAGACTGACAAGTGACCAAGGAATCTAATGTACTCATCTAGCCTCCATTACTGGAGTATCTGTGCATCTCACAATCTTTAATGTATTTATCCTCACACGCTGCTTGCATCCAGTTTTGATTCAGTCCTCTTTTATTAGCTTCCTATTGATAAAGAGGATGATTTATTGAGTTCCTCTCAGATCTGGGAGAGCCTGAGGTCACTCAGGAGAAAGTCCCTGTTTAGCCCAGCTTTATTGTATCTGGAATAATGCATACACATTTCCCTTCATCTGCCAGGATTCTTTCTGAGAATTGCCTATTGTACCTCCCGGCACTTTGTGAAAGCAATTCCATTGATTTTTAAAAGCTCTAGCTCATAGGAAAGTATTTATAGTAGGAGAGAGAAACATGTTCCAAACGGCAGCAGTCTTTCATTGCAAATTTTATGCAACTGAGCATCACCACAACCCGATCTTCATTTTAAAGTCAGGATTAAAATCTTACATTAAAATAATTATTTCCAGGTCTTACTAATGATTAGAAGTGATTGGAAAATGTTTCCCCTCCAGCTTCCCTTGAAAATTTTGATTCAAAGCTAAAAAATATGTCATCAGAACTTTTGGCAGAAAATTATGACTTTTTGTTGAAACCAACCCAACCTCCCAAATGTTTCAAAATGGCCATCTGAATGCATATGAAGAAGTGGGTTTTTTACCCACAAAAGCTTATGCCCAAATAAATCTGTTAGTCTTTAAAGTGCCACCAGACTCCTTGTTGTTTTTGTGGTTACAGATTAACACGGCTATCCCCTGATACTTGTCAAAATGGCCAGTGTCCCAATGAAAAACTGATTTTTTTGAGGAAAGCAGACACTTTATGCAAAACTGTTTGTTTAGTTGAAAACCCAATTTCCCATCAAAAAAAGTCAATGGAAAATTTTCAACCAGCCCTAGTAATCTCGCCTTAATTTATTGTTAAATTATTTTAACCATCTTATTGCAATTGTTCAGTATTTATGATGCTAGAACTTTTTGCCTGGCTTGAATAATGAGTGTAAACTGGCCTGTTTCCCTTTCTGTTTATAAGAGAGCTGATCCAATATCAGAATTTCTGTCTCATGGGAAATTCTGGTACTTCAAAATTTTTCATCCCAAACCAGGGCAAAAAGTCATAAAAATAAAGCTGTTGTACGAAAAACTCTATTTAGGTGCCTAGACAGGATTTGTGTTCTTTTGGAAATCTAGCTCCAATTGTGGGGCCCTATGTGATTACATTTAGGCTCCTAAATTTGAAAAAGTTGGTGTGGTATATTTGAAAACTGTGCTGGGATTGTAGGCTGTCACTTTACTGTGTAAGGGCTTTCCTGATCCTGCTTGCATGGTGAGGGGCTCTGCAGGGAAGCAAGCATGCGTCAGAGTCAGTTCTGCAGACTCTAGCTAGAGTAAGGTGTGTTGCATTGTCTCTCTCTTGCCTGCCTGGTCTATGTTTGTGGGTTCTTGTGTGTTATCAGTCTGAATTCTAAGGAAGAAAGTCATGTTTATGTTGCAACCTTCCAACAAGAGATTTTCATATTTTTATCTAACTTGTTTGTGTGTATGCCGTGAAACATAACAGTTGACCATAATACTTTATCTCTCTTTATTACTTCTTGCAGACTGCCTCCTCCATTTCTTCTGTTGTTTGCTTTTGAGGTTTTACTGTTTAATAATAAGATGGCAGCCGGGTTCTGAAACTGAATCGTGACCTGATTTTAATTGATTAGACCTTGGTGTTGTTTTCATGTACCAGGTCATTTTACACCAAGTGTCACATTTCCTTTAAAGCTGGGCAGTTAATCTTGGTTCTGAGTAGGAGTAAGCCAGTCTATTACAAGAAGTGAATTTGCAGCATATAACTAATTAGCCATGGTTAAAAAAAAAAAAAAGTAATTTATCACTTGTGAGAGGCAGGTGATGAGCACAGTATAAATAAGTGATTGGGATTATCCCTATATATGCCAGGTTCATATTCCACTGGGGTTCTGTGGAAGCTATTGCATCTCCAGCACAGTGCATGCTTGGAAATTCAGTGAAGTAGGGAGCATCATTCTGACTTCAGGAAATCTGAAAAGAAAGGATGGATTTGAGATAGAGATGGGTGAAACTCAGAATTTCTGTTCCACGGGAAATTCTGACATTTAGAAATTTTTCTTTTTGTCCTGAATCAAAAAAAATGAAATTTCAAATTTTCCCTTTGAAATGAAAATTTAGAAAAATGTCATTTTGGAAGTATTGAAACAACCTTCTTGGACCATTTCATTTAGATAGAGGGTGAAGTATTTCATTTGGACTTTATCAATTCAATCTCATATCATATACAATAAATAAAATATTATACGTAATACGATGCACAAAATGAAATACTTTGACTGTATGTGACAGAATGGTAGCTGTAGTACCCTAGTCACTTAGGGAGTTGCTAACAGAGATGATTGCAGACAATTAACCGGTTATGTGGAGATTGT
The DNA here is from genome assembly GCF_003597395.2 of Chelonoidis abingdonii. Classification (NCBI taxonomy): domain Eukaryota; kingdom Metazoa; phylum Chordata; order Testudines; family Testudinidae; genus Chelonoidis; species Chelonoidis abingdonii. Next base: position 11,905,249 of record NC_133794.1, read on the forward strand.
TGATACTTGGGGGGCAATGATTGGGCTCATGGGTGATGAGCTCAGTAAGGGAAGCTATATAATTGGCAGGAACAGGAAGTAAGGGGGAAGAGCAGAGAGAGTTAGATGTGGTAGAGAAAGTTGGGTGAAAGGCTTCTCTTGACACATGCCTGTACTGTGTTCTGCGATCTTGAGACTCTAAAGATTAAAGATCCACATGGGGAAAAGAAATGGACTGTGTCTGTTGTGAGTGCGACAGCCCAGAGGGGCCAGGCAGCCTGGCACACTGGTTAGTGGAGACACTGTATCAAAATGAACCACTTCAACCTTAACAAAACCAAACGGTTTGATCATTTTTGGTTGAAAATGTTAATGAAATCGAGATGTTCATGCAAAACATTTTGATTTTTGTCAGATCAGCACTTTCCGACAGAAAACTGTTCTATCAGAATTTTTTTTGACCACCTCTAGCTTTAAATGTATCTGTGCTGAATGTGCCTCTTACCCTTGGCACGCTGGGGCCTTTAATGCTTATTCCTAAACTTTCTGCTATGTGCTGTAGCGGACAATGCCATTTATGGCTCCCTGGTCTTTAGAACAGATCTGTGCCTCCAGGATAAGTAGAGCAGCCTGGTGGTTGCTCTAATCTATACCAGTTCAGGATGGGTGGAGTGCTATATGCTCTGGCCACGCCCCCAACATCTTCCTCCCTGCATGCTACGCAAGTTCTTTGGTAGGTCCACACGTTTGTGGCTTTATTTTTCAGTCTTACGTTTGATTGAAAACTTTCAATCAAGACTACCCCTTAGCCCAGACGCCTTTCTACAGACTGACCCTACGCAAAAGCTCATGTCATAGGAACCAGTTCAAGAAGCCTATTTATCAAAGATCTTTTAAACTAAATGGAAAGAAAAACTCCCTTGAATTTTGTAGTGGTGATGGCCCTGCTTGCTTCGAAGGATATAGCATCCATGTAAATGCCAGCTGGGACTGACCCAGTCCACAGATCTCTCTGATTCAGGTGCAATATCTTTTAAAAACCGCATAGAACCTTTCCGCCTGTGATGCGTATTTTCAGAAGCCAGTAGAATCAACCCCCACTTGCTGTTGGTATGTGCCGCTCTGTCCCATTTGTCATCAGAGCTGAGAGTCATATGCCTCTTAGGGGTTACCAGATGGACTAACTAGCAGTATTTAAGTGACCATTGTCTCCCCCCCCCACCCTTTGGCTCAAAGACTAGGATTGAAGTATTTCAGGGCTAATCAAGTTTTAAGTTGACTTCTTTTTTCTTTTTTAATCAAAAGCTATTGCTGTAAAGTTTCTCTCTATCCCCGTGGCTCGAATGGAGCATGCGGCAAACTTGGGGCTGAATTCAGCGCTATCTGTGGTGAATTTGGTCCTAAATCTGATCTGGACACTGGATTAGATAAGAAAAGTATTGACTAACTTCGCAGCCTGGTGGCAGACTTGAAAACCACCATGACATCGGAGAAACTGCAGGTAATAGATGCTTGGGCTGCTGCTAAAAAGAATGGGGATTTTAAAAAGAATAACGATAATAATAAAATGTAAAAAAACAGTGGCAAACCTCATTATCACTCTCGGAAATGAAATGCGCTAGGTTCTCAGCAGGAGTGGGGAAGAAAGAGAGAGGTGTTGCATTGGAAGGAAAATGTGTGAGAACATTTCAAAGGGATATAGACAGGAATGGGTGTTAGGAGAATAGAAAAACGAAAGGGTGCTGCAGTTCAGTACAGCAAAGGGGATGTTGAAGGAATAAGGACCAATGAAAGTATGCAGTTAGTTTGTGCGGCTAGAATCCTTAATATGAATATCCTGAATAGAGGATGTACTAGACAGATGTGTGTCTGACAGCTGCTAGAAAGCAGAGGCTCGCTGAGAATAATAAAGGGGGTACATTTATATGCGGTTCTGACATTTCCAGGTCCCAGTCTCTGATTCAGGTCAGGGTTATGCACCTTCATAACTCTAATATGATAGGATTCAGTGTCCACAAACTTCTGTTGCAGTTGAGTGGCTTTGCCACCTAGAAAGGGTGTAGCATCCTGGCCAAACTTCCCCCTTTAGGGAATGCTTAGTAGGAGACTATGGAAAGAACTGCTTAGGTTTCCTGCCATTCCCTGGGATTTCTCCAGGGGAGCAGGTGATTAGGTCCTTTGTTACTGCTAGAGAAATGTTACATGTGCCTCAGCTTTCCTCTGCTGCCCCATGGGAACTCAGAGCTCCTGTTCTCGCTTCTGTAATGTGCTGCTACCGCTTCTCAGAGTGGGGTGGAGGCTACAAAAACACTTCCCTGCTCATGATGGTTATTCCTGTGCTGTAGGTAACTTTCTCCCCTCTAGCTATGACTCTACCCTTCATGACTGTCCTTGACTGATCAGGAATATTGGCTATTGTATTTTGGCAATAGCCGTCGATTAGGGCTGGTAACTTTTCCAAATGGGATTTACCTCCCAGGGAATCTTGGAATTTTTCTCTTTATAGGGATTTAGACCCAGACCTTCAAAGGTATTTAGGCTCCTAATTACCATAGAAATCGGTTACAGATCTGGGCCAAAGTGCTGGTGAAAGGAGCCAGGAGTGACAGCCCTGTCGGATGAAATGTCTCTACTTATCCAGCTGGGTGCTTATATTCTCCCAGTCACAAGGGCTTTTCAGGGCTCAGGCCCCTCTGTGGTAAACGTTTGTCTCAGATCTGGACTTTAGCGTACAAAATCTGAGTGTTTACTGTGACCTCCCCCAAGCTCACTACCAGCTTGGATTTTTCTTCGCTGCCACCAGATAAGATTTAGGCTCTTATCAGCCTGGGTTCCCCAAATACTCCTTGGGGGACCCCCTCTGTGGCCTCCCCAACTTCCTTTGGGAAGACCCCCCACGACTCAGAAATCTAGCGTCTACCGGTAAGGAAAATCCCCCCTCCCTTCCCTCTCTTCCGCGTCCTGCTCTGAGCCACTGGAGGGAATTGATGCAATCTCCTTTACATCACAATACCAAGAAAACCTTGTCTCCTTTCTCTCCAAAGAGACAGTTTCAAACACAGGGAAACTAAAGTGATTCTTTCTCTCTTTCCCAGTAGCCTGTTCCCTCCCTGGGAACGATAGGAAATAACGCACAGCCTGGCTTTTCCCCTTCCTTTGCCTCACTAGGAAAGAAACTTCCACAAGTTTTAAAAAGAAAACTTATATATAAAAAGAAAGAAACTACAGAACAATAATACTGCATTAAGAGATCCAATACAGGCTCTTGTTTATAGGAAAAAATGAAAACCAGTCTGATTAAAAATTAGCCAATTCAAATCAGTCCAGCAAATCAACATTCAGGTCAATACAAATCAAAGCACATCACAGCCGATTTACTTTGTTTCCTTTTGTACTCACAGACTTTTAGTTAGAATATTGAGATAAGATGGAGTTAGAAGAAAAGCTTGTTTACTCACAGCCGAGGAAAACAAAAAAGACCCCAGAACAAAGCCAAAAACCTCCAGAGGTTCCCACCCTTACTTTTGAAAAATCCGGTTTCCCGATTGGTCCTCTGGTCAGGTGTTTGGTTCCCTTTGTAAACCCTTTACAGTAAAAGAAAATTAACCCTTACCTTACCTATCTACTTATGACACCCTCTCAGGAGTCTAATCTGTGCCCTTTAGAATCAGCTGAGAAGCTCCTGTAGACTTCAGTGGTGCAGTAGGATCAGACCCTAAAAGGGGCAGGGAGGAGATAGAGCCAGGGGCCATCTGATGGAGCTGGTTGGGCTGCAGAGTGAGCAGAAGATGAGCCATGTTATGCGGTGGGGATGGTGTGCACAACAGCTGGTATCCCCCTTACTCAAGTCTGGGTATTAATGGTAGAATCTGGCCCAAAGTTTGGAACAGGATCAGGTTGTTTATACTGCAGCTATCCCCGGAGTATAAGCATTAGGGGGCCTCAAAATGACAGCTCCTGACTCGCTTCGTGCTGAGCTCCAGTCTGGGTTTCCCATTTGTTCTGTTCCTCATGTGCTAGATTTTAAAACAATAATCGCAGAGACCTAGTGCCTGATCTGCAGTGTCGGAGAAATCCAAGCAGCGCCTTGTGAACACACTCTGCCGTTATTGCTGGTGGGAAGTTATCACTGTGTCTCGAAGAATCCCTGGAGAGTTTATATTTTTATCGCTGTTCCATTTTCTCAGCTACGACTCATCGATCACTAGGGTGGAAAAGAAATGACAAAATTGCAGCCAAAGCACTTATACTCTGCAGTTTTCTGTCTCTCTCTGTGAGCTATTGCTGAATTTAAACTCAAGCTGATCTTTTTCGTTACTTAGCCCAGGTCCAAGCTAGAAAAGCTTTGTTGGTATAGCTATACCAGCAAAGCCTGCTAGTGCAGACCTAGCTTAACTCTCCTCTGCCGTGATACCCACAAAAACACCTGACAATTGTTAGACAGGTGGTGTGCTAAATGGACCAAAGCACTTTTATGCTGGTATAACTGCATCTAGAGTAAGGTTTTTGCTGGTATAGAAATGCGGCAACCTCCCTACCCCGAACCAAAAGACCTACCCACCCACAAATCACACCCTTGTAGACATTACTTACCAGCAAAAATTTCTAGTGTAGATCTGGCTTTAGATTCACACTCCCTTACCAATGTTTTACACATCACCTGTGAATTTCACACATTTAGTCTACCTCAGTGTAATGGGGTCCAAACTGATCTAAGTTACACATGGAAGGGGTTGGAAAAAGGTGCGAATTATATCCAGTTAGATTCCCTTTGACTCACCTCTGAATTGGCCCCAAGTCAATATTTGCCAACAGCTACCACACTGTAGTATCCTACATTACCAGTGTCCTCTTAGAACTGAGAAAGTAAATACATATATTGACCCTGTGGTATCAGGTGGCAAATATTGATTTTTGAATGGCAACCACTGTTGTTTTAACTCCCAGAAATAGTCATTTTTTTTTCATTAGCAAATATAGGGCAAAGGGTTCACCAAAGCTACATGATGCAGCGTTCATGCAGACTATTTTAGCAGCCTTAGTGGCTGTTGCACTGTATCTGCTTCGTTAGTTAAGTTGCACTGGATTCATAAAAGGGTGCAATGCATTGAGGTGTGGTGTGCAGGTCACTGTAGTATTTCCATGATCGGCTGATGTGTAGTGTATGTCACATGGATAATTTCATCCACTTTATGCTTTCAAAGCTGGCGTGTTTTGGTCAGCATGCAATAGACATCCCTGAATATGTGTTTCTGTTACCCCCCTGATACTTGAATATGTGGGCGATGTAACTGAATGGGCTACATAAATGTGATATCCACAGTCTTGAGCACGGTAAGCCTCTCGCACCTTGCATCTTCCCAAATGCTAGCTCAGGCAGGAATACAAAGGGCAGGCAATGCCACTGAAAGGCCTTCTATGAAAAACAACTTGCGCTGAGGAGTTTAAATTTGCGTTACATATAGTTTTTCAGCAGTGGTGTGGAGCTACTGTTTTTATTTGCTGCCTTTAAGAAGGGCCAGATAACACACATGCTAATCAGGATCTGTCTGATGTCTCAGAAATAAAGCCGCTTACTGTCTGGGGTGGTTCCATGCCTGTCTGAAACCTTGCCAGAGGCGATCTGGGTGACTGTTGCTAAGAAGGGACAGACAGAGGCAGAGATAGTTACAGGAGTAATCAGGAAATGCAAAGCCAACAGGTCTTGTATAATAAGCCTGCTGCTAGGTAACGTTAATTAATTCTGCAGAATAGGACCAATTTGCTTTCTTGCAACAAAGTAGTAACAAGTTTACTCTGAAATCGGAACTTGTGGGGCTACAAAGCATTAATTCTCGTTCCCAGACTGGAACCACCTCTGGTATTTCAGCTGTTTCCTTTTATTTTTAGTCGCCATCACTAGGATTCTCCAAAGAATTAATGTTGCTTATTTACAAACAACATTGCTTGTTTGAAATAATAATGCAAAAGAGAAACAAACAACCCCCCGCCAGCACCCACGCTGACGATTCCAATTTAATGTCTTTTTCTGTGGAGTTCTAATTCTCTTTTTAATGAAACTCCAGCATGTTCAAAACATCAACATGCTCGGGGCCTTGTTAATATGCCAAATTTAAGCATAACGTGTTAGCCTCCATTTTGACCGGGTTTGAACTGGAGACCTCCTGAACTTAAAAAAGCATCAGCTATTATAACTTGAGCTAAAGCTATTGCAGGGTTGTATGCTCTGTGGATCAGACACAGAAGGGAGCCAGTAACACATGATCACCACTGGGTTACAATAGCCCATCTGTTCTCAGGTAATGCCCCAGGCAGCACAACTCTTACTTACCTTATAATATGGAGCTATACCTCTATTATAGAACTGGAAGGGAACCTTGAAAGGTCATCAAGTCTAGTCCCCTACCTTCACTGGTAGGACCAAGTACTGATTTCACTCAAGATCCTCAAATAGGCTTTTCAAGGATTGAACTCACAACCCTGTGTCTAGTAGGCTAGTGTCCAAACCACCAAGCTATCCCTCCCTGTGCTGCACTCTGTCTGTTCAGCTGTTTGCTTCTGGATCCCTCAATCCTCCCCTATTCTCCTTGTTAATACGGTTGCATCCAGAGGCCCTAACCAAGATTTAGGCCCCATTGTGCTAGTCCAGTAAGGGACCATCCTTGCCCCAAAGAGCTTGTGGTCTAAGGATCTGGTGAGGATTTTTATGGTAAAAAGTTGACTTGTTCCAGCTGCCTGTCCCCTGTTAGATGTTGCAAATCTGTTTGGGGCACCCCACACAAGTTGCAGGAGTCTCTAGACTTTGTTCTTTCCAAGGGTCCCAGTTACAGAGTGTATTTTGTAACAGAATCCATGCATGCTCAGTGTGCTGCACCTGCATGTCCAGACTGGACTGGGAGAATGTGCTCCCCTATCCTCTGATAGAGAGTGAGGTGCAGCAAACATCAGCCAGGCTGGCGGGTTCAGAGCTGAGTGATTTGTTTGCTGCTGCCAGTTTTAAGGGCTAGCCACCCAGAAAGGCACGCAGGAAAAAAATTCCAATTCAGGGACAAAAGGGTGGAGGAGTGTGGTGGGAGTGTGTGAAAATGAAAGGAGCTGCTTCTGTGTATCCCTTCGGAAGCAGATGGAGGTGTTAATTACTTCTCCATTTACAAGGTAGTGCACTATGGATGTTGACATAACATATGCTTTTAAATCAAGCTAAGTGTTCTTCTTTGATTTGAGCCAATTAATATGTATAAGCAGCGTTCATTGTAGTTTTCCTGCTTCCATAAAGCAGCATTACCAACTCTTGCAATTATATTGATTTTCAATGTTTTTTCTTAAAGCTTCAGCTCCTGGAGCCACTTAATTATGTGAAAATCTCAGCTCTTTTTAAAAAATTTGAGCCAAGAATTTGTAAACGTAAACCCTAAAAACACAAGAACACCAGAAGACAACTAGAAAAGATCCTCAATGTCTTGTAAGCTAAGGGAATTGGACAAATTCTGAAACAAATGCAAAATAAAGAGTGAGCACTATTGTACCACAGAGTCTTTCTTTGCTCTTTACAGGTGAAAAAGTTTTGCTTTTCTTCTGGGAAATTCTGTTTACAGCAGGTTTTTACTCCATGTGTTTGCACAACTGACCTTCCTAGAGAGAAAAAATAAGGATACTGTGGTGTATTTTTTCCCTGTTGAAAGAGTCTTAACTATCAATAGCAGAAATGTATCATGAAGAGAGGGACAAAATATTATCAAGTTTTTCCAGAGGGTGCTGGTATTAAGCCACAACTGCAGCATAGGTCTGAAATGCAGGTGGCTTTGCTTCTTTGGTCAGAAGTGGGTAACCCCTTTCCGCCACACTGATGAGAGGGAGAAGCAAGAAGGACTCTTGTGTGTACTTACCGGTTGCTGCTAAGCTTCAGTTCTGTAGCTTGTCTCCTGTGATACTGAGAAATAAACCTTTTCTCTGGCCTGAATCATTTTGGGAATTACTGCATGTGTAACCCGCTGTCAGTGTGTGTCGTGTCCCCTTCTGTGTGTTTTTTGTTTGTTTGTTTGTTTTTACCAATATAGTCCTAGTATGGACACAGATATACCAATTTAAAGGTGCTTTATAGCATAACTTATTCCCCTTCCCCTGTGGGAATAAACTATACCAGTATAAGCTCACTCAGACCAGTATACCTGCTTCCACACTAGAGGAGCTTTATTGATTTAACTATACTGGTATAGTTAAAGTGGTACAACTTTTGTGTATAGACGAGGCTTGAGGTTGGGTTAAAAATCATGAGCTTTACCTCTTCGCCTCCAAAAGATTGGGATCAATTTATTTATCTTGTGTTTTTCTTAACTTTTAGGGTACAATTGCCTCCCATTTTTGAGCTTTTCTTTGTAACTATAAGGGCTTTTAAAAAAAGAAAGCTGTGATTGCATGGGAATCTCATGACTTCAGAAGTGGTGGGCCGAGTCTTCATTTATTCACTCTAATTTAAGGTTTCGCATGCCAGTAATATGTTTTTAGAAGGTCTTTCTATAAGTCTATAATATAGAACTAAACTATTGTTGTATGTAAAATAAATAAGGTTTTTAAAATGTTTAAGAAGCTTCATTTAAAATTAAATTAAAATGCAGAGCCCCCCCCCGACCAGTGGCCAGGACCCAGGCAGTGTGAATGCCACTGAAAATCAGCTCATGTGCCGCAGGTTGCCTACCCCTGCGCTAGGGCTTTAAGAAAACCACCAAATATCTCAAGACTCGCAACAAAATCATGAGAGTTGGCAATACTGTGATCCATTATGTTGTTGATATTTAAATAACAGCCTTTCACTGAGCTCCTTGCTTCTTCAAGAGTTCTGCTGGTCCCAGTCAGGATTGGGGTTGCATTGTGTTAGGTGCTGTTCAAACACATACGAAGACACGTGGTTGAAGTTTTACCAGTGGGAGCAGAGTTACACCAACGCTGCTTTTGAGAATCCCCTGCTGTGCTCCTAAGTGGACCTGTGTCAATAGTGGATCTTTTGATGCATTGGCAATTCTGAAAAATTAAAAAAAAAGAAAGAAAAATTTGGGTTTGAACTGAAAACAAAATGTTGGGTAAGATAAAAGTTGAAAAAATCATTTTGGATGGAACAAAATGTTTCATTTCTAATTTGAGCCTTTTTGAAATGTTTCAGTTGTAAAAAAATAAAATAAAGGAAAGGACATTTTGAAATGGAAATACTTTGTTTTTTTGGATTTTTTTTTTTTTAGTTTTCGACTGAATTTTTTTTGGCAGAATTGCCATGTATTCATGAAATGTTTTGATGCCACCAAATCTGCATTTTTTCAACCACAAGGAATTTTGGTTGATAAATAGCACCCTGCTCTCCTCCTAAGTCACTTTGAAAATCTTGTGCACAGTGAGTAAAATAGGAAATTGCTTCTATCTAGTTGCCCATTTTTGTTTTGTTTTTAAACAGAGAGTTGACGAAGAGGCGGTGGTGGATCAAGGTGGGACCAGTAATGTCGTTAATATTCATTATGAGAAAGAAGAGCTGGAAGGTAAGGTCGAAGGCTGCAGCTGATAACTATATTTTTCAGTTTTTCTAATACATCATTAATGTCTAGCTAGATGGAACCTGGAGTAAATGTACTTCTTGGCTAATAAAGTTCCAGATCAGATAAATGATTGGCCATAACTCAACTTCCATCAGTCTCTTTGCGATTGGATTGCCCATCCATTAGCGCCGTGAGTTACTTTTCCTTACACAGCTGAGCCCTGGTGTTCCATGGTGCAGTAGTTTACACCAGTGCAAAGCGATGTATACATTGTCACCGTTCGGGCTTGGCAGCATCTTACACCCACTGTCGTAAATGGCAGCACGAGGACAGAACAACAGAGAATCAGGCCCTTTTGGATACAGTTGAACTTTGCATTGCTTATTCAGCAGCGGTACGTTTTTGTATGAGTTGGAAGACAAAATTCACAAAGAGCCACTGCCTGGGCTGTAAAAGAGCCTCATTGCCATCGGTCGGGCCGTGCAAAGGGGTGTTAGTGTACACAAGACTCCTGGCCATTAACTGGCCTCGCGCTAAAGAGAAGCAGTGGGACTTGAGAGCAGATCTGGGCAATATGCGTGTAGTCCGTGATTTGTCATTTGACAAACTGAGCCCTGTTTCTGTTGGCCAGTTATCCATGAATAAAATGTGTTCCTTCTCACAACCTGTTCAGCCGTGGCATGCAAACCCTGCCGGGGAGCCTTCTGCTGAGAAGCTCTCAAAGGAAAGCAACAAATAGAAACCCAGTTAGTTTACCCACAAATTAGCTGACCCAATGCTAAGCAGTTCCTATTTACACGGAATGCCACATTGTATCGGACATTCCGTTCATTGTTGTGAGTTTTTAATTGTGATGATTATTTTGGTCATGCGTAGGGATCAACTGAGCATGTGGGCCGTTGTGTTAAGTCTTATACAAACTTAGAGCAATGGATGGAGGTGCAGAGACCGGCTAAGGAGAGGAGAAAAGGGTATAAGAGCATGTCTACACTTAAAACACTGCTTCAGTGCCTCAGTGAAAACGTTACTATGCAGATGGAAGAGCTTCTCCTGTCAGCGTAGCTAATCCACCTCTGTGACATGGCTCTGTCTACACTGGGGGTTAGGTCGGTACAACTGCGTCGTTCAAGGGCACGGATTTTTCACACCCCTAAGCAAAGTACTTACACTGATGCACATTTATAGGATAGGCCTGGTCGGAGTGATCACGGTGATGGGTTGCAAACGGCACGTTAATACCATGAATTTTGATTTTTAAGGAGTGGGGAGTTTTTTGGAGGAGATTTCCTAATAGAGAGACGAGGGAAGGGAGAGGGGATGCAGAGGGGAATAGGGCCGGGTGGAAGAGGGAAAGGAGAAAGAATGTGGGGAAAAACAGCCAAGAATGTGAAGCAAGCAGCCAGAGGGAGAGAATATCCAGCTGACAAAGTGGACAAATCTCCGACGACATTGCTCCATGTACTGCACTGCCTCTATGCCGTGTCCTAACACAGCCGAGTGTTTTGAGTAAAGACCTTGTGAGGGCTCAAAACATATTCAGAAAAGGAGAGAGAGCCTGTAGGTTCTGCTGACTCTGCCTGCGTTGTTCAGGCCAAGGAGATACATCACACAGGCTGTGTCTTCAACACGCCTGGCCTAAAGATTTTTGCACTTGCCTTGCACTGGTGCCGGTGATGACACAAAACACAGGGCAACATATAACCCGGCCTTTTGATTCTGGCTCCATCCTCTGTCCCTGCTTTTACAGATTTCAAAGCCAGAAGAGGGACCGCTATGATGACCAAATCTGACAGCCTGCATAACAGAAGCCAGAGAATCTCATTAAATGTCAGGTTCAATTCTGGCGAAATGGGCTTAAATTAGTAATAAGAGAGGCAGCAGACATTCTTCATATTTTTTAAAAAAATTATAAATAAAGGAACAAAAAAGCCTCCAGAGGAAACAACATTAGGGTGGGATGACTCATCAGCCTATTTTCTCAGTCCAGCAGGTAGAAAAACCCAGCTTTGATAGGCCACTGGAATAATCTGAATGCTTAAGGTGTCTGGCTATGATTTGTCTAATAGTTTATTATCAGGAGATTGGCTTGATCTCCTCTTGTGCTATGCCTTATGCAAGCTTTGAAAATAATTACCTTCTGCCTCTGCTTAATGAGCTGTCGGGAACATTGTCCTATTGAAGTTGCAAATTGCAAAGAGGTTTGTTTCCTTCTTAAGGGCTTTTTAAATCAAGCCGCTGCCTTGTTTTGGAAACTTTATAATAATAAAATAAACCAGATATGTCAGACCTAAAATAGAACAAGTCCATGACCTTTAAGGGGCCCTGCAAAAATGGCTCCTTTGCAGATATCTGGCTGACAGTTGAGAGAATACAGGGCTGGCCTTACCATAAGGTGAACTGAGGCGACCGCTTCAGGTGCCAGACTGTGTGTGGAGGGCGCCACTAGGACCCAGAGTGTAGAAAATTGTGTCTGCCGCTAGTGCATATGTATTCTCTCCACTCTAGATGCACAGAGATGGTGGAGTGCTGGAGGAAGGAGGGCACAAGAGACATAACAGGCAGGCAGAAGAAAAGGTGAGAGGGAATAACACAAAGCAGCAGGAGCTGCAGGGAGAGAGAGGAGGAGGAGCCTCTTATGTACCTCTCCAGCACTCCCAGGAGCCTGGACTGATTCACACCAGGTTCTCAGGGAGCTTCCTGTTTCCTGCTGCTTCTCTGAACCCACTTGAGGAGAACAGGAAGTCAACTGAAGTAGTCGGAGCCAGTTAGGCCCTTAAGACGCTGATGTCATCCCTCACTCAGGCCCTGCTACCAGCCTGCTCATTTGTCCCCTTCAATTGAGTGTTGAGAGCCACAATAGCTGGCACAAAACAGCAGTCATGAGTGAAAGAAGAAAATGCCCCTCTGGGGCAGCATTCAGAAAAAGAAAGCAAAAGAAGCTTTTTTATCTAAGCAGGAAGGAGCTCTCCTGAGATACAAAGACACAAATGTTCACGGTGAGCCTTCCGGCCCCAATGAGGATGTGAGTGGCAAGGAGATGCCTGATCTTCCAGTTGGTCAGAGTGCAGGTGACCCGGCAGCTACTGCAACATCCATATCCAATGGATGTAACCATCCACATTCCTGAAGAAAAGTGTAGATCAGAAAAGACTGTGGTGGAGGCGCAAGAAGCAGCTGCTTCTGAGTTTAGTTCCTTAAGTCTAGATGATCCAGGACTGTGGACCCACTTGAGCAGTAGCCTGAGGGACATCCTTGTACTGCATGGGCCACAGCAAGTGAAAAACTTCACGTTCCCCAAAGACAATGAAAATAGAAGTTTCCATCCAACACATTACTGGTGTGAAATCCCCAATGGTGACTAAGTGGAGAGGCCGGGGCCTATGTACTCAAAAACCCAGAATGCTGCATACTGTTTTTGTTGCAAACTCTTCCAGTCTAATGTTCCAGGCACATTCTGTTCTACAGGAACAGAGGACTGGAAAAATCTGTCTAGAAATCTAGCATGCCACGAGAAGGCAGCAAATCACCAGAGAGCATTCCATAGGTGGAAAGAGCTTGAGATGAGATTAAGGTTAAAGGCCACCATAGATGATCAGCATCAAGAGAAGATTGCATCAGAGTCTCTTTACTGGAAAAATTTTCTGAAAAGGCTCATTGCCATTGTGAGAATGCTTGCTACCCAAAACCTAGCACTGTGTAGAACATCAGATCAGCTGTATATGCCAAACAATGGAAACTTTCTTAAAATTGTGAAGCTGATGGCTGAGTTTGATGCTATTTTTCAGGAGCATCTAAGAAGAGTCACCACCGAAGAAATGTATACACACCATGACCTTGGAAAAACCATTCAAAATGAGATTACAGAGTTACTGGTAACAAAAGTCAAACAGAAAATGGTGGCAGATCTGAAATCAGCAAGATATTACTCTCTTATTCTGGAGTGCACACCTGACATCAGCCATATGGAACAAATGACTTTAATGGTGCGTTTTGTAACAACAACAGAACCTAGTGAAAATGTCCCTGCAATGGTGACTGTCAGAGAGCATTTTCTAGAAATTACTGACATTGATGATACTACAGGAGCTGCTGGTATGACAAATGTGCTTCTTAAAAAGCTGAAGATATGGGAATTGTGATAGCTGACATGAGAGATCAGGGCTATGATAATGATGCCAACATGAGAGGAAAGACCAGAGGAGTCCAGACACGGACCTGAGAGTTAAACTCTTCAGCTTTTTTTGTCCCATGCAGTTTTCATTCATTGAACTTGGTGGTCAGTGATGCAGCATCAGCTTCTAGTGAGGCTGCTGAATTTTTTAATGTAATTCAAAGCATCTATGTATTTTTCTCTGCAACAACTCCTTGATGGCAGATTTTGAAGCAACATCTGGGAACATCCTCTCTGACACTGAAACCACTGAGTGCCACACGATGGGAAAGTCAAGTGGAGGCAATAAAGCCTATCAAACACTAAACTGGGAAGATAGATGATGCCATAGTTGCCATTATGGAGGATAATGCTAGGACAGGAACTGTTCATGGGAGAACAGTGAGAGAGGGAAATGGAATCGCCAGAAACATACATAACTTCAAATTTCTGTGTTGCTTGGTGTTGTGGCATGACTTACTGTTTGAAATAAATGTTGTAAGCAAGAGACTCCAAGGTGTTGACCTTGATATGTCTGGAGCAATGGAACAACCGGACAAAGCAAGTCATACCTACAGTCTTACCGGTCAGATGAGGGATTTCAAAATGTTCTGAAGAGGAACTTCACACTGAAGCTATTTTCCCACCCATTCAGGAACACAAGAGTCACCGAAGAAGAAGACATTTTGATTACGAGGCAAGGGATAATCCCATAAAAGACCCTACACAACAATTCAAAGTTGAATTCTTTAACCAGGTGCTAGATTGTGCAGTACAGTCAGTTGAAGAATGTTTCGTGCAGCTCAAGGAACACATCAATATATTTGGAGTGTTGTATGATATTCTAAAACTCCTCACTATACCTGAAGAAGACCTATATCAGCAATGCGGGGCACTAAAGACAGTGCTGACACGTGAGGACATGTGCGATATTGATGAGAGTGATTTAGGTGATGAACTGAAATCCCTTTCAAGATACATTTCAGCAGGATCAACTCCAAAGGCTGTTCTGGAATATATGTGCACAATTAAGATGACCACCCTCTTTCCAAATGCTTTTGTTGCTCTGCACATACTTCCAACACTTCCTGTAACAATTGCCAGTGGAGAATGCAGCTTCTCCAAGTTGAAGTTAATAAAAACACATCTGTGCTCCACAATGACACAGGAGAGGCTGGTTGGCCTTGCAACCATTCTCAATAAAGCATGAGCTGGCCCCAGACTGTGGACCTTCAGGAAGTAGTTCAAATCTTTGCAGCCAAGAAGGCATGGAAAGCACCACTTTGATTATTCAGATAAAAATGCCAGTGTTTACTATGCAAACAAGAAAAGTTACATTTGCTGTTCAGGTGTTTGAAAGTTAAGTGTTACTTAAAATTTTTGAACAAGGCATTTTAAGTTGTCATTTCTCCTTTATCGGGGTAGATAGCAGAGCAGTACCATGAGAGGAGTAGAACAAGAAGAAGGCAGAATTGAGACCTTTCAAAGTTTTGGCCCAAGCGAGGGGGCATGAGGGCGTCATTTGAGCTCCCTGCCTCAGGTACCAAAGTGTTGTGGGCCGGCCCTGAGAATATAGACTGAGTTCTTGTCTACATGAGAAAGTTGCACTGGTTTTACTTAAATCGGTTTTTAAACCGTGTGCTGTCTCCTCCCCGAGCACCGCTCCCCTAGCTCCCATTGGCCAGCTGGTGCTCGGGGAGGAGACAGCACATGGATCCCTGTAGTCCCCGCTGCCTAGGAGCCGGATCTGCTGGCTGCTTCTGGGGCACAGTGCAGTGC
Organism: Chelonoidis abingdonii; assembly: GCF_003597395.2. Lineage (NCBI taxonomy): Eukaryota > Metazoa > Chordata > Testudines > Testudinidae > Chelonoidis > Chelonoidis abingdonii. The sequence goes on from NC_133794.1 coordinate 11,920,678, forward strand.
CAGGACAGGTAGGGACTTAGACCTTCAGTACCGCCTACCGGACTTTTAATGGCCCGGTTGGTGGTGCTGACTGGAGCTGCCAGGATCCCTTTTTGACTGGGCATTCTGGTGGAAAACTGGACACCTGGCAACTCTACAGAGAACTTCCCCCGAAACAATTTCTAGAGCCGATCTTTTAGAACAACACCCAATCTTGATTTTAAAAATAGTCAGTGATGGAGCATCCATCATGAGTCTTGGTCAGTTGTTCCAAAGTTAATTATTCTACCCATTAAAAATGTTCCCACTCTGAATTTGTCTAGATTTAACCTCCAGCTGCTGGATCATGTTCTACCTTTCTCTGCTAGATTGAAGAGCCCATTATTAAATACTGGTTCCCCAGGGAGGTACTTTTAGTCTGTAATCACCCCATAACCTTCTCTTTGTTACGCTAAATACTAAATAGATCGAGTTTTTTAAGTCTATCACTATAAGGCTTGTTTTCTAGTCATTTTTTTCTGAACCCTCTCCAATTTATCAACATCTTTCTTGAATTGTGGGCACCAGAACTGGACACAGGATTCCAGCAGTGGTTGCACCACTGCCAAATACAGAGGTAAAATAACCTCTCTCCGCCTACTTGAGATTCCCCTGTTTATGCGTCCCAAGTTTGCATTATCTCTTCTGGCCACAGAGTCACACTGGGAGCTCATGTGCAGCTGATTATCCACCACGACCCCCAAATCTTTTTCAGAATCACTGCTTCCCAGGATAGAGTCACCCATCCTGTAAGCATGGCCTGCGTTCTTTGTCCCCAGGTATATAAATGTGTGCACGTAGCTGTGTGAAAATGCAGTTTACCACGCAATCTCTTTGAATTAGGGTGACCAGATAACAAGGGTGAAAAATCAGGATGGGGTGAGGGGGGGTAATAGACATCTATATAAGAAAAAGCGCCAAATATCAGGACTGTCCCTATAAAATCGGGACATCTGGTCACCCTGCTTTGAATCAGTGGCCCTTTCTCTAAATTATTTACCAGCCTGCCAATTTTTGAGTCATCTGCCATCTCTATCAGTGACGAATGCTGAACCGACTTGGAACAAAACGTTCTGATGTTTCCAAATCAAAATGTTCCTGAAAGTTTTGGTCCATGAAAACTTTTGATATTTCACTTTTTCTTTCCTGATTCAAGATGAAAACAGAAGCTGAAATATTGGAATTTCCCCTTGGAATGGAATTTTGACGTTTTGCTGAACTCTATCATTTTATGACCCAAGTCAGCGGTTCTCACACGTTAGCAACCCGAGGACCCCCATTTTGATTTAAATTTTTTGTGGAGCCTCAAGCTCCCTGCTCAATCCTAGGCCCTACCCCCGCTCCATCCCTTCTCCCAAGTTCCCACCGCTGCCCCGCCTCTTCCCACCCCCACTCCACCCTTGCCCCTCCTCTTCCCTGCCTCTTTCTGGCCCCTCCCCCGAGCGGGCCTGGTCCCTGCTCCTCCCCCTCCTTCCCAGTGCCTCCTGCTCGCTGCTGAACAGCTGTTCCCGAGCATGCAGGAGGCTCTGGGAGGGAGGAGGAGGAGTTGATCAGCGGGGCCTGCAGACCACCTGGAGTACCCTCGCATACCCCAGTTTGATAAACACTGACCTAAGTGTATTTTTTTTTTACTGACTTTGAACATTATACGTTATGAAGCACAGCTATATGAACAGCAATGTTGCATTGTGGGCACCATTCATCTTGACAGGCACTGTGGGGCTAAGAGTGACACAGACTAATATGCTTCTGCTTTGTTGCAGGGCACAGAACGCTATACGTTGGGGTACGGATGCCTTTGGTGAGACAAAGCCACAGGCATCACAGGAATCATGGCCAGAAACATCGGAAACGAGACCGGGCAAAGGGAGCCATTCAAGATGAGCAGGAATCTCATGGTAAAGAACATCTCAGGCTAATGTACGATGGGAACATAGCGTGCGTTTAATAATGGAAGCAGAACTTATATAAGTAATGGGAATCAATATTTTTTAATAGATCCATCGATTCCAATGCCAGAAGAGACCACGCTGATCTAGCATGACCTGGTTTGAGCATTAGCTTGCTAAACCCAGGGTTGTGAGTTCAATCCTTGAGGGGGCCAATTAGGGATCTGGGGCAAAAATCAATACTTGGTTCTGCTAGTGAAGGCAGGGGGCTGGACTTGATGACCTTTTGAGGTCCCTTCCAGTGATAGGTATATCTCCAATTATTATTATTTATAATAACACAGGTGAGAGACCTTCTCCAAAAGAATTCTTAGAGCAGATTAGTTAGAAAAACCCAGAGTCTTGATTTAAAAGTTATCAGGGATGGAGTATCCACCACAAGTGTTGGTAAATTGCCTGGCATTGCTCTTCCTAGGATAACACGGGGCACTGGACATTGAAAGTTCATTGCCCAATCTCACCCCAGTGAAAGCAACATCTGAGTTTTTTTATTCGCTCTGAAATAGTTAGAGCCAAACTTATGCTAGTTAGCGTGTACGAAATTAAGAGGGGAAATTCTGGCTCCGCTAAAGTGACTGGGAGCTTTTGCCGTTCGCTTCATGAGGGCCAAGAATTTACTCCTAGTAATTCAGTTTATGATCATCATTTATTATTTGTAGAGGAAGCACCCAGAGGCCCCCTACTAGGATCGGGGCCCCATTATGCTAGGTGTAATGCAGACACATAGCAAGAAACGATCCCCGTCATAAAGGAGCTTTCGGTTGAAATAGACAAGACAGAGGAAAGGTGGATGAGAAACATGCAGCATACAAACAAAGTTATCTAAGCGAAAGCTGGGATCGGTCGTGTTATTTCATGATTCGTTTTTACTTTTTGGCTCTGTTCTTTTTCTTTGGGGGATTTTTAATCTGCACAATACATTTATAAATAATAGAATCATAGAAAGGTAGGACTTGAAGGGACCTTTAGAGGTCATGAAGTCCAGGTCCTTGTACTGAGGCAGGACCATATATACCCTGTCAGATGTTTGTCTAACCTGTTCTTAAAAACCTTCTCCCCTCAGCACCTTCTGCACACCGCTGAACAGCTGATCCGCAGTGGGCGGGAGGTGCTGGGGTGGGGGGGCAGAGAGAGGAGCTGATTGGCTGGGCCCCCAGTGGGTGCCTATGAATTTTATATTTGGCTTCTGGCATGTGGGTTGGTTTGAAACCAAGCATCTTTGGCGTGATGTTTCTATTCGATATATATAACAATGAGCAACCTCTTCCTCTTAAATGTGGCATTTCTTTAATGGCATAACCTGGTCACAGCAGATGCCTCTTTAACTGTTTGTTAATTAGACACCCCGTCTCAGCGAGTTCAGTTTATCCTTGGTATGGAGGAGGACGAGGAGCACGTTCCCCACGATTTGTTCACAGAGCTGGATGAAATCTGTGTGAAAGAAGGAGAAGATGCCGAATGGAAGGAAACAGCCAGGTGACACACAGCTATATACTCCACTGGCTCAGTGAAACTAAATGTGTTTTCCTGACCTCCCATCAGGCTATGTTTCTGGTACCATTTCCTTGAACTGCTGCCCAATGATACCACCTGCTGGAAGAAGAGATGCTGCTGCTAGACAGGGCTTTCATAGTCTGTTACTTCCAGGCCATGTCTAGACTACGCGCCGTATCGGCGCGTTAAAATCGATTGCTCGGGGATCGATATATCGCGTCTAATCTAGACGGGATATATCGATCCCTGAGCGCGCTTATATCGATTCCGGAACTCCACCAAACCCAACGGAGTTCCGGAATCGACATGGCGAGCCGCGGACATCGATCCCGTGCGGTGAAGATGGGTGAGTAAATCGATTTTAGATATTCGACTTCAGCTACGCTATTCTCGTAGCTGAAATTGCGTATCTAAAATCGATTTTACCGCGTAGTGTAGACCTGGCCTTAGTCTCTTTCTGCCTCAGTTTCCCATGTGTAAAATGGGGATGGTAGCGATGCCCTGCATCACAGGGTCTTGTGAGGGTAAATACAGTAAAGACTGAGAGGTGCTTACGTACTAGGATAATGGGCACCATATAAGATAGAAAGGCATGAATGTTGCGAGGACAAATGCTTTAAAGATTATGAGGCGTTTGTGCACTATACTAAGAAGATGAGAATAGCCGTACTAGATCGGACCAATGGTCTATCTAGCCCAGCATCCTTTCATTTGACAGGGGCTAATGCCTGATGCTTCAAAGGAAATGAACAGAACAGGGCAACCATCAAGTGACCCATCCCCCGTCGTCCAATCCCAGCAGCTGCTGTGCCCTATGTAAAATAAATATAAAATACACCCTTCAGCGCATTATTAGAGCTGGTGGAAATTTTTGCGTCAGCTGCTTAAAAAACAAAATGTGCACTTGATCCTCTTCCCTTTTCCAGCTTTGAACCATTAATTGAGTTACCGAATGTCTATGGGGTATATTTCATACACAGCTTTGTATCTCTGCAACACCTGCTTGAGAGTCTTTTCACCAGAACTGGTCGCTGCTGGTATTTATTTGTGTTTGGTTTGCCATGCTTCCAGGTGGCTGAAGTTCGAAGAAGATGTGGAGGACGGAGGAGAACGCTGGAGCAAGCCCTATGTAGCGACACTTTCATTACACAGCCTCTTTGAGCTGAGGAGTTGTATCATGAACGGGACTGTCCTTCTGGATATGTGTGCCAACAGCATCGAGGAAATTGCAGGTACTGCTTTACTGAGTGATCAGTTGCGTCATGTCAGAGAAAAAAGCTTCGGGGAATATCCTTGTGCATTTTTGAACGAAATAACTTCCCTCTGCACCATGTTTGTTCCTGCAAAATCCTCGGTAGGGATGTCATCAAAACAGCAAATGTTAAGCAAACATATTAGAATATGCACAGAAACCGAACTTTAGATTTGGAACCATGATTTTTCCACCCTGAAATCCTGATTACATTGATCCAATCAAGGTCTAGAAACAGACCATGTGACAATCAAAAGAGCGTACCTTTCAAATATCAAATTCTCTCATGTTTTACAGACCTACAATTATTCAGAGAAATAATTTGGAGAATAACTTCAGATAACAGAAATGAGTCTAATAGATTAACATGCTATTGTTGTTCTAGAAATGTATGTCTGGACCATTTGGGGTCAGAAAAAGAGGTAAAATCCACTGAATAAACTATTTGTTACAAATAATTCACCTTAGTTTATTCTGTTTTAAGACGTGGGAATCTGTGTGAACTATGCAAATTCTTTAAGGGATTATTTATGTAGGAAAACAGTCCAGAATAGCTATGGCAGGCTTGCTATTCTAACTCCCCATGTGGACACTTTTATTCCACACTAAGGGTGCTTGTATCTGGTTTAATTTAGTCATCTTTGAAAATGGATTAAGCTAAACTGCAAAAAGGAACTCTTAGCATTTGCGTACACATGAAAATTAATCCAGAATAAAGTAAGGTATAAATTTAAAGTGTAGTAACTATTCCTGTTTGATGCCATGAGTGGACACTTCTATTAGTTTAATCCAAATAGTTTGGATTAAGATAAATACATTATAAATAATTCAGAATGTTGCATTCTTACTCTGGGGTAAGAGCATCCACACATGGAGAGAATCAGGAATAGTTAATCCTCTTTAAATTCATGCCCCAATCTTATTTTGGATTGGTTGTCATATGTGGACAAATCCTAATTCCGCATTAACTTAATCCATTTCCAAAGTGGATTGAGACAATTCAGAATAAATCAGAATAGTCAGTTTGGAATAACTCCCCATGTAGATAAAACCTTACCGTGGAATAGGCGTGTCCCTACAGGAAGTTAGTGGCATAGGCATGTCCATACAGAATAGCTATTTCACTTCATATTCTGTACTTACTTTATTTTGCAATATGTAGACAAGACCTAACTTTCAAAGTTAGGGTTCCTTTGGCAGAGGGCCAAGTAATACATTTCTGTTAAGGAGATAATTGAGGGTAATTGAGAAGCTTTGTAGAAATTATTTTTGACTGGCACGTCTCTATTCAAACTCTTTCAAGGTCTGGTGATATCAGATCCGTTCTTAGCACGTGCCTCCTCGAGCACTGCCAGTTACAGTCAATTATCCAAGAAATCTCAGGGAAGCCAGTTATAGACTGGTTATAATTTGGTTAAATGTGTAGAGCAATGCAATTTGGAAAGAAAAGTGCATTACTGAGAATGGGGAATAATAACTGCATTAGCTAAGCAGTGAATAATCATTTCGCAGAGACTTTTTAGCAAAGAAAACTCCCTGCCTTCATTGGAAGACAAAGGATATGTGTACACAGCAGCTGGGAGTGTGCTTCTCTGCATGGTTAGGCAGACGTGTGCTAGCTCTGCTTGAGTTAGCTGTCTAAGTAAAAACCCGATCCCCTGGTACTCAGATGGCTAGTCAAAGTCACTGCGCATGCCACCATGGCCATGCTGCTACTTTTAGCACGCTAGCTCGAGCAGAACCAGCGTGTGTCTGTCTATCCATGCTGGGAAATACATTCCCAGCAGCTGCGCAGGCATGCCCAAAGACGTATTAACAATGCTACAATGTCTTCCTAAATAAGATTGCGTCGGCATTGGTTGTCTCTTCCGTCTGGCAGTAGTAACGCTCTCCTATGAGGCGTGCGACCTTATTCCCGTGGGTTGAGACTGTCACGGGTTTTGTCCCACTGCTCTTTGCTGGCTGTCTGGGGCTGTAGTGATTCTTGGAGTGAGTCCTGGCTCCACTGAAGTTACAACCTCGCCCTCTCTCTTCCTTGGTGTTTGGAAAGCATGTAGACCGCTGGCAGCACGACTGCAATACGAACATGAGGGGGTGGTTTGCAGGGGGAAAGGATGATCCTGGGAATCTTCACCAAGAAACAAAGGGGAAATGTTTAATTCTCAGATCAGGCAAGGGCTTGATGATGGCACTTAATCTGTGTGGTAACTCAGTTTTCTCCATGTGTAAAATAGGGATAGTCTTTCATAGAATCATAGAATATCAGGGTTGGAAAGGACCTCAGGAGGTATCTAGTCCAACCCCCTGCTCAAAGCAGGATCAACACCAACTAAATCATCCCAACCAGGGCTTTGTCAAGTCTGACCTTAAATACCTCTAAGGAAGGAGATTCCACCACCTCCTCATCATATAAGGACACTGTGGAGGTGCAATTCAGGGATTGCTGTGGCCATGAAGTCTTTCTAAGCACAGAGCTAAATAAGAATAGTTTGAGGGCATGTTTAGTTCTGTCAACGGTACTTATACTGCTTTTTTCTGAGCACCTCCCATTCCTTAATGCATTTATCCTCAGAACGCCCCCTGGGAGGTAGAGTAATGCTATTATCCCACTGAGACAAAGGGAGACTTGCCCAAGGTCACACAGGAAGTGTGTGGCAGAGCAGGGACACAAATTCATTCTTAGAATAGCTCTGTAATCACTGTTCCTCCCTTCCTATTGGCTTGTACATTGAGCACGTGGACGTTCATCAGTGACACAATCTGCACGCTAGAGAATTGATTTTCCCCTCCCCCAGATATGATCCTGGATCAGCAAGAACCAAGCAGTGAGTTTGATGAAAGCATGAGAGAGAATATCCGGGATGCCCTCTTAAAAAAGCATCACCACCAGAACGAGAAGAAGAGGAACAACCTCCTTCCGATTGTCCGCTCTTTCACTGACGTCAGCAAGAAACAGTCAGATCCACACTTATTGGATAAAACGGGTGAGGATTTCTGGGTTGCGCCTTCAGACAGCCTGACCCTTTGAGGTGGGATTTTCCAAAAGGCCTGAATCACCAAGGTACACAAGTCCCAGCTGAGTTATCTATGACTTCACTGGAAAAAAAACGGCGTTGGTTTTTTACATGATGATTAAAGCTGGAAAGCTGAGGGAATAACTGATTATATGGTTTGCCCGTAGTTCTGAAAAACTGAAAAAAAAATCATTGCGGGTTGACTGCAAAATGAAATATTTTGCAATTTTTGCGCAGCAAAAAAGTTAAAATAAACCACGTTATTTCAGGTCAAACAAAATGCTCTGTTTCAATTTCAAGCATTTCAAAAATAACATTAAAGGAAATTTCTCTGCCGTGTATTGTTGCGACCCAAAAGTATCAAAATATTTTGTTTTGAAAATGTCGAAATGAAACATTTCAGCATTCTTGGATTTTTCTTGTGGTAGTTTGTTTTTCTCAAGACGAACAATTCGGCAAATCTGACACGAATCCATGAAATGTTTCAGTGTTGCTGAATCTGCGTTTTTTTACTGGAAAAAGCTTAAGTCAAAAAATTGTGCTTAGCTCTAATCATGAAGCCAGATGACTGGTAGTTTTGACTCCTTAGCATTCATACTGATTGCTGCGTAGGGTGACCTGATGTCCTGATATTTAAGCATCTGTCCTGATATTTCATGGTACTCCTTTTTTTTTTTCTCTGCCAGCAACCCCTCCCCCTGCATGTGTCCTGATGTTTTTTTCCTCTCATCTGGTCACCCTATCTCTGTGTCACAAGTATCAGTAAAGACTAACAGATTTATTTGGGCATAAGTTTTGGTGGGTAAAAAACCCAGTTCTTCAGATGCAACCCACAAAAAGCTTATGCCCAAATAAATCTGTTGGTCTTTAAGGTGCTGCTGGACTCCTTGTTGTTTTTGTGGATACAGACTAACACGGCTACCCTCTGATAAGTGTCAATGTAAAATCTTAGTGGAGACAATGCACTTTAGGTGAAGGGTATACAGTTAACCTCAAATAGCTACTCTGAGGTTAAAACTACCCAGGCCTTGTAAAAAATACACCTTTTTCTGCAGTGAAGCTATAGCGTTTAACACATATTAGAAATGAGAGGTGATTTTGTAAAACGCATGAAGCTATCACTTATCAAGATGCCCCAAAATAAGAAGACTTCTTGTAATGGGACTCAGGGAAATTGGGAGGAAGTTTCTATAAGGGTTTTCTTTTCTTTATTTCTCTTTAGTTATTTTGTTTTTTCATGGGAGAAGGAGCTGGTGTTGGGCAGCTCAAAAGCTGTTTGCTCTAGTGTCCTTTTAGCTAATGGGAGCAGTGTGGATTACTTAGCATTCATGCAAATACAGTGCTGATCAGTACATCGCATAGTACGAACTGCCGTCGTGCAAGTGTGTGTTTGCCACAAATGGTACAGAGGAAACATGCTTCCTTGGGCTTTCTGATCTCTTTTTCCTTTAGCAATGCACGCGCAGTGTCCTCAACCTGGCACTACCAGTCTAGAAGTTAAAAATGGAGTGACCCACGACACTAGTCCTATGGATTTAAGCAAGGTGAGATGCTACTTGTGGCTGTGTCAGTCAAGGTGAATACAAGAAATGTGGATAATTTGATGGGGCCAGATGTTTCTAGAGCTCAGCATGCTGGGTGAGGAGCCTGCTTGAAAAAACTGGCCATAAATTTCATAATGGGGGCAAAGTAGAGATTGGTGACATTTTTTAGCCAAAACTTTTTTTGGCTAAAAAATACAGATTTGGGTTGTCTGAAACCTTTTGTGTATTTGTGTTGAATTTGCTGAAATGCTTCAGTTGGGGAAAAAATGGAGAAAAAAATCATATTGTTTGGTTTTAACATTTTCTGACTGATTCATTTTGATTGGAAACAACTTTTCCTTTTGAATTTTTCCTCAGTTCCATTAAAAAAAAATACCCTCCCCCCAAAAATGAAACAAAACGTTTCTTTCAGGTTGAACAAAATATTTCATGTGACCCGAAACAATTATTTGCCCCAGATTTTTTTCTAGTTTGGCCAGCAAACCAAAAAATTGATTATTTGCACAGGCCTAGTGCTGAGTGCTTTGACAGATGTCTTTATTTAGGTGCCTAAATGGGAGCTGAGCTTTTCTGAAAGTCAGATCCTAATTGTGGGTGCTGAGAACTTGAAAATCTGTTCATGAGGTCTTATAACTTGGTTTGGTGCTTGGGTTGGGCCATATTGCCTTAACCATTTGTCCACTGAGATCAACCATTGACATGTGATGCTTATTCCGCATGGGAGGTTATACTGGAATAACTATATAGATTTAAATTCACTGGTTGTTAGAGCTGGGCGAAGTTTTTTTGAAAAATAGTAAATTTGCCGAAAAAATACATTTTTCCAGGTGGTGATGCTCTTCACAAATTTGGGTTGAATTCGACAAATGGTTTCAACAGAAACAAAAAAAAAGTATTTTTTTTTAAAAAGTCAAAATACCCCAAAATGTCCCAAAAGAAAAGTATCCCAAAGACATTTCATTGTGGGATGAACAAAACATTTTTGGTTGACCCAAAATGAAATGAAACAATCAGTTTCAGATCAACCAAAATGTTTTCTTTGACTCAAACGAATTTTTTCTTCCTTTTTTTCCTACGTTTCATTAAAAAATATAAAAAACATTCAGTTTTTGATTGGAACTGAACTGAATTTTGTTTCAGATTTTTTTGGTTTGCCTCCCCTCCTCACCCAGAACATAATATCAAATATTAGCTCATCTCTTCTCCTTAGATTATACAGAAAAAACTTTCCCATGTAAACAAAAGTCCAAAGGCATCTTTATGACAGTACAACTGCACCCATGCTATGGTTGTATCGATTTAACTATTTCAGTAGAAAATCACCCCTCCAACCAGAATAATTAAACCGCTATAACACCTGTGTAGATAGCAGGCCTCGAAGGTGCAGTTGTGGATCTGGAGGCGTGAATCCTAATTGTCTGAAAATTATTTCTTCATAACTAGGCGGAGCTTCATTTCATGAAGAAAATTCCTACCGGAGCAGAAGCTTCCAACGTTCTAGTGGGAGAGTTGGATTTCCTCCTTCGTCCCGTGGTGGCGTTTGTGCGTCTGACACCAGCCGTCCTTCTTTCAGGCATGACGGAAGTCCCGATCCCAACAAGGTAAGAGTGTTAAAAAACGCTTTATCTTTTTTTAAAAGAAATTAAAAAATGTTTTAAAAATTAAATTAAATTATGTGTATATATTCAAATCAGATTAAAAAAATTCTATGGAAAGTCCCAGTAAACTCAGGCCAGCTTTTCTCTTATGCCTTTTATCAGCTCAGTGCACAGGTACGGGTTCCGAATGAACTCCACCCAGTGGGTGAAGTGACGTTTTTACAGAAGCAATCCACTTAAAGAGAGAGCTTTTCAGAGGCTTTAATGTGCCTAACTCCCATTGCAAGTCCATGAGCACTGTGTGCTAACTCTCGTTGAAGCTGATTTACTGTGCGGATCCCATTGGAAACTTCAGGTGGTTTCTTTTTGCTCTTTACTACCATTTAATAAAGGCACTTTTTTCTCTGTTTTCTGTGGCCAGGTTCCTATTTATCTTGTTGGGACCAGAAGGGAAAGCACATCAGTACCATGAGATTGGCAGGTCAATGGCCACCCTCATGACAGATGAGGTACGGTATGGCACAAGTGACAATTTCAGCTCTTCTCCTTTGCATTTCTTTGTTTTCTGTCCTCTTCTAAATCATTCTGTCTTCCAGACCAGGATTTAAGGGCATGTACCATTTGTTTCCAGACTGATAAGATGAAGAATGAGATCAGGATGGGTGTGTAACACTAGGGAAGTTTGTTCTCTTCCCCACGGCAGCCGAAATCCACATTTGCAAAATAGCTCAGCCCCCATTTCGGCATCAAAATAAGCATCCGGCTTTTCAACAACTCTGCATAATGGCCCTGATTGTGGGTGACAAATAGGCTGTCTGAAAATTTTCCACTGAAACTGTTTTTTGACGGAAGGTTGAGTTTAATTTCAACAAAACAAAATGTTTTGCAAAAAGTGTGCTCTATGGAAAATTCTGAGATGTTGTTGAAAAACTGAATGTCTGAAAGTTGAAATATTTTAGTTAAAAGCTGAAATATAACAGCCAAATTCTGAAATATTTTGACTCTGAAAGGCCACCCCAATGCCTTATGGGACTTGTAGTTCAAACACCTCAGGCTCCCATTCTCCTTTACGTGCTGTGTTCCCCAGGCAGACTACATCTCCCATGATGCACCATGGACAGTGGCTGTCCAAGAGGCGAGGCCATGGTGCATCATGGGAGATGTAGTCTGACCAGAGAACCTGGCTTTTACAGGACAATGGGAGCATTAGGTAACTAAACTATAATTCCCATGAGGCAAATCAGTGGCATTTCAGAATCAAAATATTTTTTATTTTTTTATTTTTCACTGAGCTCTTGAAATTTTCTGTGGGAATAAACCTCATGTTCTGGCCAGCTCTAGTCAACTAGCACTTGACAATCTGGCCCATTATTGTTATCTTTTTGTTATTACTCAAGCGAGGCAGTGCAATCTAGTGGATAAAGCACTCGAGTGGGATTCAGGAGAACTGTTTTTAGTTCCCTGCTCGGTCTCTGACTTGCTGTGCAACATGGAATCATAGGGTTAGAAGGGACTGCAAGGGTCATCTAGTCTAACCCCCCAAAGGGCAGGCCACACCATCTTTCTGTGCCTTGGTTTCCCCTTCCTAAGCTAAGCATGCCTAAACCTTACTCTCTTATTTGTAGATTTTCCATGATGTTGCTTATAAAGCCAAAGACCGTGGTGACCTTGTAGCTGGTATTGATGAGTTCCTGGATCAGGTGACGGTATTGCCTCCTGGAGAATGGGATCCGTCGATTAGAATTGAACCACCGAAATATGTACCTTCCCAGGTAGGTAACATTTTTCACTTCCAGAATGAGAGAGAGACTAGAATGGCTGACGGGGATGTATGAGCAGCAACTGTACATGAGACCCCTGTGAAGCAGTGTGTCATACTGGACAGAGCACAGGATGGAACTTGAGACCTGGGTTTTATTCATGGCTCGGCAACTGTCACCCACGCTTGCGGCAAGTCACTTCTCCTCTCTCTGCCTCAGTTTTCCCATCTCTAAAATGGGTATCATAGCTAAGACTACGACTTAATCATGGGTATTTTTAGTAAACAAAAAATCACAGTCTGTGACCTGTCCATGACTTATACCATAAATATTCTTCATTGAATCTTGGGGGGGTCGCTGCCAGGAAGGAGCACACAGCACCAGCTGCACGGGGGAGCCCCTAGGGGCCCACTGCCAGGGGTAGCCAGCGGCTGCTCTGGCCACCACCGTGAGGGGAGCCCCCCAGGGGACCAGCAGCTGCTCTGGCTGCCACCAGAGGGATAAAGTCCCAGGACCAGCCGCTGCTCTGGCCGCCCTGGGACCACTGCCGGGAGCCATCAAGCTGTGGCTGCTTTGGCCGCCCCTGGGACTGCTGTTCAGGTGGTTGCTCAGGTGGTCCCCGGGGCCAGCTGCTTGGGCAGCCCTGGAGTCAGCCACACTGGCTGCTGCAGAAGTCACGGAGGTTGTGACTTTACTAGCTCACACAGGGGTTGTGAGGAGAAATACATTAAAGACTGTGAAACATGTGGATACTACAGTAATGTTGGCCATATAAGTACTTAGATAGCAGAGATGGCCAGGCTGAATTTCAAAGAGAGGTGCTGGTGGAACACTGTTCTTTGTGAGAGACCCTCAGCTCTGGATCCAGCTTTGTCCGTCCAGTCCAAAATAAACTGGGTGTGTTCATCTTTTGTGCCTGGTGAAAAGTGTATCTGTTAGTACAACCTTCAAAGGCAGGTAGGGGTTGATCCGTGCAGTGGGAGTTTGGGGCTGTTTAATTCTACTAAGCACGGAAGAGTGTCTTGCAATCAGATACCTGGGATCTAGAGGCGAACACCACAAAGATCTCGCTCTTGTGTTTCTGTTTTAACAGGACAAGAGGAAGATGCCAGGTGTCCCTAATGGCACTGCTTGCCATACTGAGCCAGAGCAGCACAGTGGACCCGAACTTGAACGAACAGGAAGGTTAGTGTGACCAGATTTAACATTCATCTGCCTCTCCTTAAAGTTCACCCTAGAGCTTTGCGAGTAATGGATTTTTTTGATTTTGGGTGGCTGTCACCTGTCTTTTTGTTGTGTTTGTACAGCACCTTGCGCGACAGGGGGTCTGACATGCTAAGATAATACAAATAAATAATAATAATGTTATTATTTACACTTACCTCCTGTGTAAAGCACTTTAAGATCTGATGGAAAGCATTAGAGTGAGGCATCATTTCATTATGAATAGTGTCAGAGCAAGGTGTCGGGTGACTTGCAACATAGAGAATTTACAAGACACCATTGCTTGACTCTTGTTTAAAAAAGAAAATCTGCCATTGTTGGCTCCGATAGGGGGAAAAAATATCATTTTCTTTTCTTTTTTGCAGGCTCTTTGGTGGTTTGATCATGGATGTGAAACGAAAAGCTCCTTGGTTCTGGAGTGATTTCAGGGATGCTCTGAGCTTGCAGTGCTTGGCGTCTTTCCTCTTCCTATACTGTGCCTGCATGTCCCCCGTGATTACCTTTGGGGGGCTGCTTGGGGAAGCAACCGATGGACAAATAGTAAGAATATTTTTTTTCTAATTCACAAGGTATGATTCCCAGGAGAACAAGCTACATCAGAGAACACCAAGAGCAATAGGCATTGAATTTCACTGCTGCTAATATGTTTTGAGTTCTATTGACTTGCCTTCTGCTAGTTGAGCCTTTAGGGGGCAGGTTTTCTCCACAACCAAGCAGTCTAGGAATTTAATTTTTTTAAAAATGAAAGCTGAGATTCTGGTGTAATCACTTGACTCCGGGAGCTGGGGCTTTAAGAAACCCCACCAAATATCACGAGGTTCGTGATAAACTCATGAGAGTTGGCAACACTGACTGATTTTGTGGAACTATATTAATTCACATCCACAAAGCCTCTGCCCCATGGAATTCCGTGGCGTGTGCTGCGTATGCTTCAGGCATGCTAATAAGGCGTAGCTTTCAATGTTACATTTTCAAGGCTGTTATTCCATGGGGCAGCCCGCTCAGTTTGGACAGGTGAATAACACTAACCTGGCAGAGTGATTGCTATTTAAAATTAAGATCCTGCCGTAGGTAGGATGGGAGGCATAGATGGAAGGTGATGGGTGTCTGTGTAAAACTGTCAGGGTACATCTACACTTATTTGGAGCTGGAGGGGTAGATTCTAGCTGGAGGCGGTATATCCGTGCTAGCGCCATTTGGGCTAGTGTGCTAAAAATCGAGTGTAGCTGTTGCAATAGGAGGGGCAGCAGGGGCTAGCCGCTGTGAGCACGAGTCCAAAGTCTCTAGTAATTTGCTTTCCCATTGCGCTGTGTCACACAACTCCTCATCTTGTCTTTGCCAGTGTTACTATCTCCCCACACCCCCGCAGGTTGTGTATTTATGTAAGGGTTGGCAAGAGTGTGCCATGAGCCCACACCACTTTCATTCAGCCCTGTGCATGTGTTCTTGTATATGGCAGCATTTTGCAGTTATGGGCTGGAGTCCAGAACCCCCAAAATGGCATCAAATCTTAAATAAGGAAGAGGCATTTGCAGATTTTATTCACTAAATCCGATGCATTGCAATCCATAAACAATACTCATCCCTAGCTCTTATCTGGCACTTTTCATCAGTAGCTCTCAAAGCGCTTTACAGAAGAGGGCATTATCATTATCTCCATTGTACAGATGGGAAAACTGAGGCAGCGTATTTAGTTTCATCCAAAGGCATATAGGACTGGAAAGGAACTGCTCGGTCACCGACTAAAGTCCCTTAGTACTACACCCATATGCTTATTGCTGTTTGGTCATATAAAATGCAAGCAAAGAGATGCAAATTGGGATTTTCAAACCAACTAAGGGATTTGGGTGCCAGATTCACATTAAAAATCTAGCCAGATGTCAGTCTCTTTTGAAAATAATCGCATGAATTCTCCATTAAGGTCCTGTACAGCGCTTTGGCAGTGTATACTCAGGTTAAAATGGAGTGAATATCGTTTACGCCCACCCTTATGCACTGACATAACAGTGTAAAGTGGATTTAGTGTAAATGAGATTCAGACCCAATATGTATAAAACTTAAAGATGGAAGAATATTTATCTGTTGCCTGCTTGTTTGTTTTTAACTTCAGAGTGCAATAGAATCCTTATTTGGTGCCTCGATGACTGGAGTTGTGTACTCTCTGTTCGCTGGACAACCCCTCACTATCCTAGGAAGCACTGGACCGGTGTTGGTGTTTGAAAAGATTTTGTTCAAGTTCTGCAAGTAAGGCCGTGTGCTCTTTAGAATGTACAGAATTGATGCATATGGCCAGGTGGCAGATTAAAAGAACAACAGGGAAAATATGTATTAAAAAAAAAAAGCAAATGTAAGATACAGTTTTATTTCCTCCTTGCAAATAAAACATTGCTGCTTTCATGAGTGATGGTGTAAGACTGGAATAGTTTGAGTAGATTTAATAAAAACCGGCACGGTGAACAATACACTGACTTTCATCAGCCATGAATGTGTTGCTCGTATGCTTAAAGTTACGCACATTCTCAAGTTCCTAGCCCCCATCCCCAAGTGCTTGTCTCCTCCACTTCTTATGTCCTGTCTTTTAGGTCTGGATCCTGGAAACACTTATGCACATGCTTAACTTTAAAGCACATAACTAATAGAGCTGATGGAAAAGTGTCCCCCCCCAACTCATGGAGAATATTGATTTTTGGGTAGAAATTTGAAAACTGAAAAAGTGAAATATATCCTTTTTGCCTGAAATATTTTGGTTTCCAAGCATTTAGTTTTTCTGCAGAAAGGAGACACTTTCATCAAAAAAATAATTCATTGGGAATCCAGTTTTTCTATCAATGGAAATTTTCTTTTTGAATGGAAAAATTTCCTACCAGCCATAGCAACTAGTCCCATTGAATTTAAGGATTATACATTCTTAATATTATGCATTTGTGTGTTTGAAGACTGTGAGCTCTTAAGGGCAGGGACTGAAATTTTAATATAGATGTGTACCGTGCCTGGCTTAATTGGGGGGCTGCTAGGCTGATTAATAATAATAATAATAATTAATAGATCTGAGCTCTTCTCTGCCTGGTCTATACCCTGGATTGGTGGTAGTTTGCCTGGAGAGCAGTGATGCATTTAATTGGTCCTCATAAGAGTCTTAATGACTGAATAAAATCTTTCCAATTTCCTGTGCCATTCACTGTGCACCTGTTGGCTTATTCTGACCTTTGGCACTTGTGCCTGGCTCCTTTTTGCAGAGACTACTCGCTCTCCTACCTTTCCCTGAGAACCAGCATTGGACTGTGGACTGCTTTCCTGTGCATCGTCCTTGTGGCAACAGACTCCAGCTCCCTCGTACGCTACATCACTCGCTTTACTGAAGAAGCATTTGCTTCTCTGATCTGTATCATTTTCATCTACGAAGCTCTAGAGAAACTGATTAAGCTAGGAGTGACCTACCCTGTCCACATGCACAGCCAGCTCGACCACCTTACCTTCTACTAGTGAGTTCATCTTGTTTTTTTTTTTTCTTTTCTAAAGCTACTATGGTCAAACAGGACAGTAAGATGCTGATTCAGCAAAGTATGCGCCTAAGCCCCTCCTTGTTTAGCAAAGCACTTAAGCACATGTTTAATTCCCTTTGACATCAGCAGGATTACAGCACCTTGCTGAATAGGAGTGGGTTTAAACACGTGCTTAGAGGAAGGTGATCTAGCACAGTGTTTTTCAGCCTTTTTGATAACAGGGACCAGCTTGTTGCCTTCCTAAGCTCTGTCAGGGAGATCTTGGGGACCGGCATTGGTTCATGGATAAGAACATAACAACAGCCATACTGGGTCACACCAAAAGTCCATCTAGCCCAGTATCAGCAGCCAATGCAGATAATCATCAAATGATCCATTCCCTGTCACCCATTCCCAGTTTCTGGCAAACAGAGGCTAGGTACACCATCCCTGCCCATCCTGGCTAATAGCCATTGATGGACCTTCCTCCATGAATTTATCTATTCCTTTTTGAACCCTGTTATAGTCTTGGCCTTCACAACATCCTGTGGAAAGGAGTTCCACAGGTTGACTCTGCGTCGTGTGAAAAAATACTTCCTTTTTGTTTGTTTTAAACCTGCTGCCTATTAATTTCATTTGGTGGCCCCTAGTCCTTGTGTTATGAGAAGAAGTAAGTAACACTTATTTCTTCACACCAGTCATGATTTTATAGACCTCTATCTTATCCCCCCTTAGTCGTCGCCTTTCCAAGCTGAAGAGTCCCAGTCTTATTATCTCTCCTCATATGGAAGCTGTTCCATACCCCAATCTTTTTTTTTTTTTGGCCTTTTCCGAACCTTTTCCAATTCCAATATATCTTTTTTGAGATGGGGCAACCACATCTGCATGCAGTATTCAAGATGTGGGCGTACCACGGATTTATATAGAGGCAGTATGATTTTTTTTTGTCTTATTATCTACCCCTTTCTTAATGATTCCCAACATTCTGTTCGCTTTTTAACTGCCGCTGCACATTGAGTGGATGATTTCAGAGAACTATCCGCAATGACTCCAAGATCTCTTTCTTGAGTGGTAACAGCTAATTTAGACCCCATCATTTTATATGTATAGTTGGGATTATGTTTTCATTAATGTGCATTACTTTGCATTTATCAGCACTGAATTTCATCTGCCATTTTGTTGCCCATTCACCCAGTTTTGAAAGATCCTTTTGTAGCTGTTCGCAGTCTGCCTGGTACTTAACTATCTTGAGTACTTTTGTATCATCTGCAAATTTTTCCACCTCATTGTTTACCCCTTTCGCCAGATCATTTATGAATAGGACTGGGCTCTGTACAGACCCTGGGGGGCACCACTATTTACCTCTCTCCATTCTGAAAACTGACCATTTATTCCTACCCTTTGTTTCCTATCTTTTAACCAGTTACCAATCCATGAGAGGACCTTCCCTCTCATACCATGACTGCTTACTTTGCCTCAGAGCCTTTGGTGAGGGAACTTGTCAAAGGCTTTCTAAAAATCTAAATGCACTATATCCACTGGATACCCCTTGTCCACATGCTTACTGACCCCCTCAAAGAATTCTAGTAGATTGGCGAGGCATGATTTCCCTTTGAAAAACCATGTTGACTATTCCCCAACAAATTATGTTCATCTATGTGTCTGACAATTTTGTTCTTTACTATAGTTTCAACCAGTTTGCCCGGTACTGAAGTCAGGCCTACTGGCCTGTAATTGCCAGGGTCACCTCTGGAGCCCTTTTTAAAAATTAGCTTCACATTAGCTATCCTCCAGTCATTTGATACAGAAGCTGATTTAAATGATAGGTTACAAATGACAATTAGTAGTTCTGCAATTTCACATTTGAGTTCCTTCAGAACTCTTTGGTGAATCCCATCTGGTCCTGGTGACTTATTACTGTTTAATAAAAATTAGGATCTAGTGGAAAGAACAATGGGCTGGGGTTCCTGAGACCCAACTTTAGTTGCCAGCTATTCCTTAGTAGCTTCCTGTGTGGACATTCTTGTTCCAGAATCCACTTTGGAAGTGGATTAAGAACATTCCAGAACAAGTGTTCACACACGGTGTCATTCAGGAATAGCTATTCTGCTTTGAAGACACATCCTGCCTTTTTCTGGAATAGCTGTCGACAAGCCCTCTGCATCAGGCTTTCTGTGTGACCCTGGGCAAATCAGTTAATGTGCCTGTGAAAATTCTTTTCTGTCTCCCAGGGGAGTTGGGAGGATCAAATCCACCAGTGATTGTAAGATGCTCAGATATGATGGTGAAGGCCATAGAAGTGTCAGGAGTCAAATTTAAGCACACGCTGAAGTGCTTTGCTGAATCGAGTCTTAATGCAGGGACTAAGCTTCTTGAACTCCAGCTAACATAATGTGTGACTGTTTAGTGGTAAAGCACAGAGATGTGCCACAAAGATGTGGGAACTTTTGAACAGGGAATCCACCAACACCTAGAAATCACTGGCATTTTGCTATGTACTTCGAGAACATTCTAATCTAGTGGTTTGAGCACTGGGCAGGGAGTCAGGACATCTGCGTTCAGGAGCCCTTGAACAAATCCCTTCCCCGCTTTCTGCCTCAGTTTCCCCATCTGCACAGTGTGGATAATGGTACATATTTTGCTTTGGAGGTGCTGGTTTTGCCTCTGTAACTGAGCCTGACCTCAATTTTGCTCTTAAATCTTTTTGGTTTTGTGCTTAATCTGAAGAATACAGCATATCCTTCCTCAGAATTAAAAGCTAAGTATAATTTTTGCGCAACGAGGCTCTGTTATCGCTGAGGAGTTCCCCTCTTCTGATATGTTAACCCTAATGTGTTTTCTTTGCTCTTAGCTGTAAGTGTGCTGCTCCTGACAATCCCAGCAATCAAACCCTGCAGTTGTGGAGTGACAGGAAGATTGTCCCTTCTGCGATTGAGTGGGCTAACCTCACTGTCAGTGTAAGTGCATGGGCCTCTGTGCTCTCATCTGTGGTATATTACAGATCTAGGGTGACCAGATGTCCAGATTTTATAGGGACAATCCTGATATTTGGGGCTTTGTCTTCTATAGGTGCCTATTACCTCTCACCCTCTGTCCTGATTTTTCACATTTGCAGTCTGGTCACCTTATACAGATCAAAATGGAGCAGAAGGGCATCATGGTCAAAATAACCATCATGTCACATTCCTGCTAATGTTAGCTCGGCTTTTTCATTCTTCTAATTGTTACTTAAGGTCCCTAAGTTATCCCAGGCCTCAAACTGTACTAGAACTTCTGTAATAGAAATAATGCAGTTCAGATTCTTGTGAATTTAAGATTAGGGCTGGCTGGAAAACAGGAATTCTGTTTTGCAAAAAATGTCAAAGTTTCAGCATTTGTTTTCACTGCGATGTGCAATGAAACAGAAACCTTTTCACCGTTTCCTGTGAATACAAAAGGAGAGAGAGAGAGGCTAAGGCCTGCCCCGAATAGCTTGGTGGTTAGAGCACTCACCTGGCCTATGGAAGACCTGTTCTACCTGATATGGAGGAGAGAGTTGAACCTGGGTCTCCAGGTGAGTGTCATAATAGCTGGACTATATAGTGAGAATCTCTGTTGAGGCAGCTGCACTTTGTATAAATAAAACATTCCACCATAAAATAGTGGGGCAGAGGGAGACTGACTCTAGGCTGCTTAACCAGCATGTGGGAGGCACAAGTTCAAGTCCTTGCTCTGTTTATCACTCAGCTGAGGGCCACTGGCTATTCAGGGGTCACCCTCAGACATCCCACCCAGGGTCTGTGAAAATGTTGACAAAACTAACCCCTTCCTACCAATAATTACAGTTTTGATGAGTTGGCATTTTCTGATGGAAAAACATTTTGTCTGAAATTTCCTGACCAGCCCTAGTTTAAATTCTTGGGACCAGCACTCTTGTGGCTGGGGGAGGGGACCATCTGCAAAGACCCAAGTAGTAAATGCAGCCTGCCTATGTCTCTGGTTTAGGAAAACATCTCTGTTCAGGAAATCAATCCTGTGCTCATCTCTAAGTCCATGCTTATGTCTGATTGATGTCAGCGTGACATAAGCGCATGCTTAAAGTTAAGAACGTGCGCTGGTGCTTTCCTGATTTGGGGCCTAATTACTCCAAGCCTGGAACTCGGATTCAGTAATGTGCTTAAGGATGTGCCTAACTTTAAGCATGTGAGTTGGGGAACTGCTTAAAGTTAGATGTGTGCTTAAGTCCCTTAATGGAATCGGGGACCCTGTGTGGAACATAAAGAGATCTTTTCCCAAAATCTCCCGATCACTTCCTGTGGGTTTTTCCATGAGAACTTACTTCTCCTTCCCCCATTATCATTGATTTAACCTTCCTTTCCATCCCTCTCCTGCCTTCCCTGAACTCTTCCTTTTTCTGTGAGGTCTCGCTAGATGAAAGCAGCACTCGCAGTTTAAGCTGAGGATGTGCCGTTGATTTACAGTTCAGTGTAACATTGGGTTTTGTTCTCTATTCATAAGAACGGCCATGCTGGGTGAGACCAGTGGTCCCTCTAGCCCTGAGTCCTGGCTTCTGACAGTGGCCAATGCCAGACGCCCCAGAGAGAATGAACAGAACAGGGAATCATCAAGTGATCCATCCCCTGTTGTTCCGTCCCAGCTTCTGGCACTCAAAGGCTAGGGATTGTATCCTGATCATCTTGGCTAATAGCCACTGATGGACCTAGCCTTCATGAATTTATCTAATTATCTAATTCTGTTTTGAGCCTTGTTACACTTTTGGGCTTCACAACATCCCCTGGCAACGAGTTCCACAGGTTGACTGTGCATTGTGTAAAGTAATACTTCCTTTTGTTTGTTTTAAACCTGCTGCCTGTTCCCTCCTTAATGCACCCTAACTTACCTCATGCTTGTTCGACGGCCACTGTGCAGCGAACAGGCAAGTCCATTGGTAGCTGCCAGTTTAAATGCATTTTACTGGTAATGTCTAAGCCCGCGCCTATGAGGCTGTGACTCTGTGAGCCAGGTCAGAGCTGGGAGAGGAGGCAGGAGAAGCCCTGCCTGAGCAACTGAATCTGAAAAGTATGACTGCCCTGGGCAGGCATAATGCATCAGGAGGAATAGTGCCTGTACAGCCAACCCCAAATGGTGAGCAATCGTGAGCCCAGTCCCCTGAAATCATGAGCTGGGCTTAAAAACCGTGACCAAAATTATCACAAGACTTGTAATAAATCATAAGAGTTGGCAACACTGCCCCATGGCCAGGAGCAGCAAGGACTATACCTGTTCTGTAGCTATACAGCCTGCACTTTCTCTAATGTTGGCTCAGTAGCCTGCTGCTGCTAGCAGGGGATGATTCCTAGCTAGCTTCCTGTGGGACCTGGAGCAATGTTGTTTCTTTTTGCCTACTCCCAATTTCCTTGAAGCACCAGGTGACAGATTGCAGCAGCTCTGTGCATGAGCACTCCCTGCCCTTTCAGCAGTCTAGCGCACCCTACAGGGCGACCACAGCATAGCCTGTATTCTGCTAGACATTTGTGATGTGTAAAGCATTAGTGCATTTTATTTTTTTAGGGGGTAGTTTTTAAATAAAACCAGTGTCGTTTCCACTCTGTTAAGATCACGTGCACTTTGGCAGGGCTGTAATGGTCTCACTGTTTTTCCATTACATTTCCATTACTGTTTTTCCATTAGTAAACAGCTCGTCTTACAATGTTTGCACAAATTATGTCATTAGTGCAACGATTCAGGTAAGTGTCATGCTAGATGAGTTCTTGGTTACCCAAAGTTAATAAGTGACAAGGTATAAGCATGTCAATGATTAGGAAGAGATTGTCAAAAGAGGTGAACACTACAGCTGGTCTGAAAAATTTTGTCCAAACAGTTTTCTATCTGAAAATTCCACTTTGATGCAACTTAAATTTTCTGCGAAATTATATTTGCAGTAAAATTTCACTTTGAAAAAAAAAGAGAAAATCAAAACAAAACATTTCAAATTTACTGAACGTTTTGAATGACCCCCACAAAATAATTTTTTTTAAGAATTTCATTTTGTCATGATTTGGAACAATTTTTTTTTCAACATTCAAAAATGTTTCACAAAGCAGAAAATTGATTTTCTGACCAGTTCTAGTCAGCAGATTGTGTGCTGAGCTGTTTTGAAAATCTGGCCATACGTGTCATGACAGGAACTGTAGAGTGATGAACACTTTTTGAAAACATGACCCCAAGCGACGACTCTCATCTGTTAAGTGTTTGCAGGATGGAGACTTTAGGTAACTAATAGTTTACTCCTGTCAAGTTCAGAGTTAGAGGATCAGAGGTCTTACTAGATGATCTAACTGTCCCTTCAGGGCTTCAAATCTATGAATGAAAAAAGTTAGCAACCAACACTTGTAACAAGAGGGTGTTAATATCCATGAATCATTGCAACCCTTCTGATCATTCCTACATGTTGCTACTTAATGCATATTAAAGCAACATGCTGTCAGCCAAAGGCGAATCGTAGTCAGTGGGAGTTTGGCCTATGTAAGAATAGCAGGATTTAGCTCTGAATGCTGTTTTCAGAGTATGCAGATACTAAGATCTTTATAGAGCTACTTTATTGAGATGTACCGTCACATTTGTGGTGTATCACGGATATCATGTGTGTTTATGGTGGTGTCTTGATTACCTGTTTCTCCAGGAATGTCGGAAAATGCATGGAGAATTTACTGGACCCGCCTGTGGGCACCATGGCCCCTACACGCCAGATGTCCTCTTCTGGTCTTGCATTCTTTTCTTCACCACCTTCATCATGTCCGGCGCACTGAAGATGTTTAAAACCAGCCACTATTTCCCAACAAAAGTAAGTGGAAGATGGTGGCTAACTACCAACCCTCTCTTTTCTGAAACACCAGTATTTCATGGTAGCTCTCATTAGTGTATATTGCTATAAATTCCAAGGCTGAGAGGACATTAGGACTGGTCATAAATTTTGCCATGGTCCCTTATGAGAACTATAGTTCATTGCTCTCATGTTCCCATCCTCCACTATGGTCTGGGTTTCCCAGGTAGACTACATCACTCATGATGCACTGTGGCCCGGGACTCCCATGATACACTGCCTCCCCTGACAAGAGGCAAGATCAGAGTGCATCTTGAGAGATGTAGTTTGAGCTGGAAGCCCAGTCTACAGAGGAGAATGAGAGCTTGAGGCACCTGAACTACATCTCCCATGAAGCATCATGGCAGCATTTCCAAACGGAAATATTTTGGGTTTTGCCTGAAATATTTTGTCTGACAACCAACATTTTTCTTGGAGGCAAAAAAAAAACAAACCAAAACCCAAGACGTTTTTCAAACAGCTGTTTTGGAAATCTCACCAAATTCTCCATGTATTGAAGCAGATGTCGTGGCATGATTCCGGCATATCAGGGTATATATGTGATATAATTAGAATGATTCTTGTCCAGTGAAATCTATCCAGTGCCCACAAACCCCATTGCATGCACTCAAAGGCACCTGAACAATTTGGACTGACACCAATATTGCTGAACTGAGAATTCAGTAATATGGATAAAGTAACAGAACTATTGGAACTGACTGTGGGTATTGATATGTTCCTAAAGGGAAGAATCCAGGGATTTAAAAACAATTCTGAATGGTAGAATCTTTTATTAAAAAGTATGTTTGAATCTGGCTGTTTGCTAAAAATTAACATTATGTTTAACAATAAAAAGGGAAAGAATTTTAATTGGAA
The DNA here is from genome assembly GCF_003597395.2 of Chelonoidis abingdonii. NCBI lineage: Eukaryota > Metazoa > Chordata > Testudines > Testudinidae > Chelonoidis > Chelonoidis abingdonii. The sequence goes on from NC_133794.1 coordinate 11,945,730, forward strand.
GATCATTTGCCTTTGACTGTACTGTCTGTTGCTTTGTTTTGACAATTTACTAACGCCTAATGCTACGTTTTAGTCACGGGTATTTTAAGTAAAAGTCATGAATGGGTCACGGACAGTAAATGAAAATTCACAGCCTGTGACCTGTCCATGACTTGTACTGTATATCCCTGACTAAATCTTAGTGCGGGGGGAGGCCCAGGGGCGCTGTGGGTGCTTATGGAGGGGCAGCCCAGGAGTGCCATGGGTGCTTGGGAGGGTGGCCAGGGGACACTGCGGGTGCTTGGGAGGGTGGTCTGGGGGGCACCACAGGTGCTCAGGGGATAGTAGCCTGGTGCTGGGGGAGTGGGCGACAGTGTGCGCCCCGGAACCCCTGTTGGAGCTGGGTGGAGGGTAGGCAGGGCTGGCAGGCTTCCCACCCTGCTCCTCATGGCTCCCCAGAAGTAGTAACATGCCCTTCCCTCAGTTCCTAGCTCTGCACACTGCCCCTAGCGCCAGCTCTGCAGCTCCCATTGGCCAGGAACCACAGCTAATGGGAGCTGCGAGGGCAGTGCCTGTGGGCAGAGGCTGCATGTGGAGGTAGGAGCTGAGGGAGGGACATGTCACTGCTTCTGGGGAGCCCCCCAAGGTAAGTGCCGCACAGAGCCCTCACCCCCTCCCACACCCCGACCCTTAGCCCACTCTCGCAGGCACCCAAACTCCTGCTGCTGCTGGAGTGGCATATGGTCTGAGACTACCCCAGCAGCAGTCGGTGCGGCTGCCCCTGGGCCAGCCGAACCAGCCGCTGCAGAAGTCATGGAGGTCCCAGAAAGTCACGTGACCTCCATGCCAAACTTGCAGCCTTACTAATGCCAAATGCTTCTTTAATTTCTCATACCAGGTACGAGCCACGATAAGTGACTTTGCTGTTTTCTTAACTATCGTCACTATGGTGACTTTTGATTTCTTAATTGGAGTCCCATCACCAAAGCTACAAGTTCCCAGTGTCTTCAAGGTAATCAAGTGGGTGTAACAGATTTGGGTTCACGGAACAATCCACATTTGTAATGACATTTTAAAATGAGCTGTATGGTGTGAAAGGCAGTATGGTTTAGTGGATGGAGGATGGCAGACTAGAAGTCAGGACTCCTGGGTTCTGTTCCCATTTCTGGGTGCGGACTACGAATCAGTGCTTAAAGCAAGGGCAACTGAGAGACCAGACTCCTAGATATAATTCCTAGCTGTGGGATCTAGTGGTAGGAGTGAGACTCAGGTGCTGTGAGCTCTGTCCTGATTTTGTCGCAGAATCCCTGGGTGACCTTGGAAAGCCTCTTCAACTCTCAGGGTGGAATTTTCAAAAGCACCCGAGTGGCTTGGGGGTTATTCTGTTTTTAGAAGTGATTTAGGCGCTTAGGCCTAGATCCTTAAAGATATTTAGGCACTTAACTCCCATTGAAATCAATGAGAGTAAGGCATACCTTCGAGGATCTGGCCTTAGGAGCCTAAATCAACGGGATAAATTACTTTGCATAAATTACTTTGAAAAAAATGGGACATAGGCTCCTAAATCCTTTGAAAGCTTTAGAAAATATTGTCTTTACTAATGTGTTCCTCATCTGTAAAATGAGGCCAATAGCACTGACCTAACTTGCAAGGGTGTTGTGACGAAAATACATTCAAAGACTGTTAGGCCCTCGGGTATTGTGGAGAGGGGAGCTGGATAAGTACATAAATAGAAAGATGACTGAGAATGGATGGTACAATTGCTTCAATAAATGGCTTTTATTATGCTCTCTGTGTGTGTCTTTTGCCGTAGCCGACAAGAGATGACCGTGGGTGGATTATTAGCCCGATAGGACCCAATCCCTGGTGGACGGTGTTAGCAGCTCTCATCCCAGCTCTCCTCTGCACCATCTTAATATTCATGGACCAGCAAATCACTGCTGTTATCATAAACAGAAAAGAGCATAAACTCAAGGTAACAGTGTTTTAGGAGTGGATGAAGAGACCTGATTCTCCATTACTCTGAACCTTGTGTCATTTACCCCCCGTGGCAAGTGAGCGTGACGTGCTTCCACATCGGAACGGTAGCAGTTTACATCAGCTTTGCGCTCGCTTTGCAAGGCCCTGACTTAAGCACATGTTTAACTTTAAGCAATTGCTTAATTGCCGTCCTAAATAAAGAAGCTTTCCTGAATTAGGGCCTAAATGACTGCACATGGAGCAGAGCAACAGAGAGTTCGGCCAATAATCTTCCTAACAAATAAATTAGCCTAAAACCAAAATATCAAGGAGAGGTTTGTATTACCATCGGTGACAGGGGAATTAATTAGTTTGACACACCACAAAGCAACTCATACTATAGTTTCCTCTTGGTTGCTTAAAAATAAAACCAGTTGAAATTTTTCTGATGGAAATATAGATTTCTGATTAAATGGAAATTTCTACAAAAAAATCTGGTTTTGCTGATAAATTCCAGGTTTTCATATTAAAAAAGCCTAATTTTTTAATTGGTTTTTAAGAGATTTTTTTTGACAGTTTTTCAAGAAGAATGTCAACAAACTTGAGTGTTTTTCATTTTTATCAATTTTTTTTGCAAGAACAAGAATTAAAATGTTTTCCCACCAAACTCTGCTTAAAAGTTAATTTATACATGACTAGACAATTATAGACTTGAAGGATGTTAGTTTTCCAAGGCGCTTTATTAAAGCATAAAATCTTCCTGCTGGAACTTTTCTGGATAAAAATTAGGAATTCTCTGTTTCTGAAAGAATTCTTATGAGCACAAATAACTCAGAGTTTCTTTATTTCTTGTATTAAAATTGGTGTTTTTCAGATCGTTACATGGCATTTAATTAAAAAACATAACTTGTGCATTGTACATCAAGGTTTAATCTGTGTTTCTGAAATCTGTGCTCCAGCTCAGCCTCAAGACATGGAATAACTGAGTGAAATTCTGCGAATGGCCTATGTTATGCAGGAGATTAGACTAGCTAATCATAAAAGTCACTTTCGGCCTTAAAATCTATGGGTGAAATCCTGACTCTATTGAAGTCAGTGGCAAAACTGCCATTAACGTGAACCAGGATTTCAACCCATGAATCTGTTTTCAAAGATCATCCCTTTGGGTGAAGCTTGTGTCATGTCTCACTGGATTCTGTTTTCTTGCAGAAAGGATGTGGCTACCATCTGGACCTTCTGATGGTAGCAATAATGCTTGGTGTTTGCTCCGTGATGGGGCTGCCCTGGTTTGTCGCTGCGACTGTTCTATCCATCACCCATGTGAACAGCCTTAAACTAGAGTCTGGCTGCTCAGCTCCTGGAGAACAACCGAAATTTCTCGGGATACGAGAGCAAAGAGTCACTGGCCTCATGATCTTTGTGCTTATGGGCTGTTCCGTCTTCATGACTGCTGTGTTAAAGGTAACAGGACATAAAGTAGCCAAAGTTCACTGGGACAATAAATATATGGACAGATATTGTGTTTGTGATTGGACTGTGGAACTCTCTGCCACATGATGTTGCTGAGGCCAAGAACTTAAGATTCAAAGAGGGATTGGACATTTTTATGGATAACAATAATATCTATAGTTATAACAGATAATTCAAGGGAAAAAAAGAGAGAGATTCTTGTGCTGCAGGGTTTAAGCCAATCTCTAACTATTAATTATTAAGGTGAGACTTCAGGGGAGGGCAGATTATCCCACATTTGCCTATTGCTGGGTTCTTGCACTTCCTCTGGTGCATCTGGTACCGATTAGATGGACCTCAGGTCTGATCCAGTCTGGCAGTTCCCAGGTTCCTATTTCCAGGGATAATGTGATAAGAAATATTACAAGGAGCGTTACCATATAGGGTCCCGATTTTATAGGGACAATCCCGATATATAGGGCTTTTTCTTATATAGACTCCTATTACCCTCCACTCCCTGTCCCGATTTTTCACACTTGCTATCTGGTCAGCTTATTACCATAAGAGCTGGCAGCTCACCCTACCCACCTCCTCAGAACTGGCTTCCATCTTAGAATATGTCTTCACTGAAGGAAAAAAAAAAAGGTATGTTCTTAATTCTGGTTAGCTAACCCTGGTTAAAACAGCAGTGAAGACATGTCTACTCAGCTGCTAATTCACATCAGTAGCTTGTGTTCAACCTCAATCTTCCCATAGACTTTATCTTGAGCTACTAACCTGAGTTAAAAGCTGAGTTGCTGTGTCTTCGCTGCTATTTTAGCTTGAGTGAGCTAACCCGAATTAAGAACACATCGCTTTATGCAGTGAAGACATGCCCTTAAAGAGGGTTAATAGACAAAGTTGCAGACCCATATAGCTGGGTTGTCCAAATGGGTCCTCTGTTTGTGCGTGTATATTTCTATGCCTGTGTTTTTCATGCCCATGCCACATGCGCATGTGAATTTAATTGTCTGGGGACTGGTCCTGCTCTGAGCAGGGGGCTGGACTAGATGACCTCTTGAGGTCCCTTACAACCCTGATATTCTATGATTCCTGTGCCTGGCTGTGGGTTTTGCACACAGGAGCCTTCCCATTTGCATGTGTCGATGACGGGGATGTGTGTGCAAGCCGTAAGACCCAGAGTGCTGTGGAGGGGAAAGCCTGCCTGGGTGGATTCCCCTCTATGGAACTGATTTAAAACTGAATGAAGACATGGAGGCAGAGTCTGGACTCGGGTCATGTCTAAGCCATCATCCTGGAGCACATGAGCATGTGCCACAAACTCCTTTTTTCTTCCAGCCAGAGCCAGGCTCATCCGTTTTTTAGTTTTTAAAACTAGATGAAATCAAGAGTATTCAGACCAGTACCACATCCAGTTGCTGGTCTTCCAGTTACAATTGACTGTGATTCCCAGCATGTGCTGCTTTTGTAAAGGCTAACCGTTCCATAGTGGCTGCACAGACTTTCTTACAAGTTTTCACCCCAAAATGTCACCTGTAGGCTAAGATGAAGCATGCTAGCCTTATATGTAGTCACAGTGAACTATAGGGATGGCTTTTCTTTAATGTCACGGAGTACAGCAGCACTGAGGTAAGTACTTTTAAACATTGGCGAAAGAACCTACTTTCCTCTCACCTCGTTCTCGGAAACGACCAAACTGTTTTTGATGTAACTTTCCCCCAAAAGTCATTCTGAAACAGAGATGAAGCATGGAAAATGTAAGCCTTAACGATGGGTGAGCCTTATAGAAATGGCTCTTATTTATAATATATGGGTTTATCTTTAATACTTACATTCTCTTTGCAGTTTATCCCGATGCCGGTGCTTTATGGAGTGTTCCTTTACATGGGCGTTTCTTCACTCAGAGGAATTCAGGTATGTGATTTTGTAACACAAGGCTGTGTGCTAGATAGTGTGGCAATGGATGGTCCATTGAATTAGGACTCCCAAGACCTAGGTTCTATTCCTGGTGCTGGCCTTCTGGATGATGTGAGGCAAGTCATTGCCCACCCTGTACCTCAGTGTCCCCGTGTGTAAAGTGGTCTGAGATCTGCTGATAGAAAGTGTTGTATAAGTGCATGGTGGTGTTATTACTCCTTGAACTAAAGGACCTGGTCCATTAGCTTACAGACAATAGTAGAATTACAAAGCTCTACACTTGATCTAGCCACTGGGGGTGGACAAAGACTCTCACTGGTTTGCGTATGGTAATTTTCAGCAGCTTACTAGCTTGTTATTTTAAAGGAGACTCTTTCATTTCTCTTCCTGTTAATAACTTAAAGTACTGAATGCAAATCTCGGCCAGCATTTGAAATCCTGCATAATCAGAACCTCTTCTGTACATGGTCTTTTCAGTTCTTCGATCGCCTGAAGCTGTTTGGAATGCCAGCAAAACACCAGCCCGACTTTATCTACTTACGGCACGTCCCCTTGCGAAAAGTACACCTCTTCACCGTGATCCAGCTGATGTGCCTCGTTTCACTCTGGGCCATCAAAGTTTCTCCTGCTGCCATCGTCTTTCCCATGATGGTAAAGCCATTGTTCTTTTCTAGCTGGATGGTTTGTATCAATAGACACCAATCATCTGCTTTAGGGTGTGATTGGCAGTTTTGTTCAAGAATGAGCAAGGGTCTTACTTAGTCTCATTTCACCTATGGCCTCAAATGCCAAAGTAAAATGAGTGTCAATATAATTCCCTATTCAGGCTCTTTTGTGCAGTGCAAACAAGAAGAGATCCTTAAAGGCCTCGTCTATATCCCTTACTCACATGAGCAATCTCATTGAAGCCTGCCATTAGGAATGAGCTGGGGCAGCATTTTTGTTACGCTTGTTAGGTTAACAGGACAGGTATTGGGCCTGCTTCTGCGTCCATGTCCAAACTGGGAAAAAAGATGTATTTTTAACATGTGTGAACTAACCATGTCAAAATCCCCGTGTCGACGAGGCAGTTGTGGTTAGCTGATTGAAGACAACCCAGAGCAGGAGTCCAGGGCTGAACTCAACCAGCTAACGCCTGCTAAAATGATAGTTTGCCTTGTCTACACTAGGATTTTACCACATTTTAAAAACACACCTTTCCCTAATGAAGACAAGGCCCCTGTGCATCACCTGAGCATTGTTACATGAGGCTCGGGCCCAGTGTGTTTGCAGACTATTGATTAATGCATACCCGAAAATGAAAGATGTTCTGAATCTGAAAATTGAGTGAAACCATAATCACCTTGGTCCATTTCACCCATTTATACCCGAATCGACTTCACTGGTGAACTCTAATATGAAAATTGGCTCGGAGCCATCTTTGAACTGATTAGCTGTTCATTTGTATCCACGTAGGTCTTGGCTCTGGTCTTTGTCCGGCAAGTCATGGATTTCTGTTTCTCGAAGCGGGAGCTCAGCTGGCTCGATGACCTCATGCCAGAAAGCAAGAAGAAAAAACTGGATGATGCCAAGAATAAAGCCAAGGAAGAAGAGGTAATATCCATTGAGTGTCCTGGGCTAGACAGCGCCTATGAACTCATAACACTTCCACTTGCCAGTATAACCCTTTGTTTATAGACTGAAATCTGGCTGGAGGACCATAAATAAAGAGCAATGTAATGTATTTGGAAGCAGGAGGGTCAGGGCTGGTAATTTAAAGGAACAGTTTTTTCCTTTGGAAAATGCAGTTGCATTGAAATTGAAATGTTTTGCAGGATATACAACACACTAGGTGGGCCAGAACTATGCTGTACTATATACTATACCAGTTATATCCACACCTCACGGGTTCAGGAACCAAATTAACGATCAACATTACCCAGAAGAGCCACAGCAGTATGAATTCATATATATCAGCAAAATGATTGACCAAGTACAATTGGTTAATAACCTAGCAAAAGGATCCTGATTCATGAATAACTTAGATTGGTTAAAGCAGCAGAGAATCCTGTGGCACCTTATAGACTAACAGACGTTCTGGATCATGAGCTTTCGTGGGTGAATACCCACTTCGTCAGATGAATGTAGTGGAAGATTGGTTAGTATCAGAGGGGTAGCCGTGTTAGTCTGGATCTGTAAAAGCAGCAAAGAGTCCTGTGGCACCTTATAGACCAACAGATGTATTGGAGCATGAGCTTTCGTGGGTGAAGACCCACTTCGTCGGATGCATGCCATCAACCTCATGAAGAAACTTGCACAAGCACAGACACATGCATCCGACGAAGTGAGTATTCACGCACGAAAGCTCATGCTCCAATATGTCAGTTAGTCTATAAGGTGCCACAGGGGTCTTTGCTGCTTAGGTTGGATAATAGTTAAAACACTGTGTGATTTAACTGTTATGTGCTGCAAAGAGCTGCAAGACACACTTTGAAGAGTCACTTATGGCTCCTGAGTCTCAGTCTGAGTATTACTGTACTAAACGATACAGGTTCTTGTACCACACGCATCACTGTTGTAGCTCAGTGCCTTCCAGTCGTGCGTTAAGCGATGTGGCTAACATTTGGTCACGTGTGTTATCTCAGTTTCCTTAGAAACCAACCCAGGGTTACACTTATATTTTTATGAAATGCCAGTGTTGGATCAAACAGAAAAGGGATGGGGCTAATTCTTGCACGCACACATTCATCACATTCATACCCTCTTCACCCACACACGCACACAGGCGGAGAGTTACCAGAGACAGCAGAGGAAGCCGAGAAGCTGAAGCATAGTAGATCTGATGTGTCCGCCTGCGGTCACGGATCCGGGCCGGCGAGGAGGTCAAGAAGCAGCTGGCATGTGTGCATGCCTTCTTCCTTTTATGGAACGGGGCAGCTCCTGTTACGTACACTGAGTTTCCCTTCTGTGTCCATCACCGAGGCATTTGCAGCCCTCGTTCATTTCAGGCATACCAAGTTCTTCTTCTCATTACAGCACCCCATGATTGCCTGCTCAGGGCAGATTACATCAGACAGAGCTGACTCCTGTCTCTGGGCGCTATTCTTCTTGCAGTTCCTCTCTGCCCAGTCCCACATACACTCCCTTGTTCACACCCCCTTATCTCCCACACACACTCCCTTGCTCACACTCTCTCTGATCCGGTGATGGAATATTGCAAAGCTTGGAGGTTTATACAAGTGGTAACTTAAAAGGTTACAAAGCTTGCAAAAGTTACAAAACTTAAAAGGCTATACTAACAATAACTAAAGTTACAACGTTTGCAGAAGGTTACAGAATTAATGATCATACTAGCAATGACTGAAAAGTTACAAATCTTGCAATAGCATTCTACTAGATTGAGCGGAGGCTTTACATAACAATGTCTGGTTCAGTCTCTGATCCTGTGTGTTCCGTGGAGTGTTTTGTTTGGGTAGGGTTTTTTTTTTTTTAATATACATGTTGCTATTTATTTATGTCAGAGAAGACAAGGTCAAAAAAAAATCCACTTGCACTTGGAGCGGAAGATCCAACAGCTTTTGCTCTCACGGTTCTACTTCATCTGTACCCTGGCCAGCAGAATTAACCAAGTGAGACTGCCCTTAATTTCTTCCTCAACAGAGAGAACTTGTTTTGTTTTTTTTAAAACAGGAGTCTCAGAAAATGATCGAAGCTGCTGAAGCAAATGTCATGCAGTTACCATTGGGGAACACTAAATATTTGACTGTTCCAGGACGAAATAACAATTTCAGGTACAATTCACTAAGGAAATATTTAGTTGTCACATTCTTTGCTCCACTAGTGTCTTCATGGATGTGCTGTATTTCCATCAGTCCCGGCTTTTCTCAGCATTAGTGATCTAGGCTGGCATTTTCACAGCAGGCTAAGGGAGTTGAATTTCAATGAGATTTGGGCACTTTGAACATCCAAGCCTTAGTCACTGTAATCTAAACACTAAAAAAAAAAACCAGGTTGACTTTCTTCTAATGCCACATATTTAAATGTCCTTCATATTCCAATAAATACAAAGGCTGTTACACAGCTTTGTGCTCCCCAGGCAGATCTGTAGAGAGAAATCTCGAGACATCTGTGATGGTGTTCCTAACATGAACTGATTCCACTCCCCCCCTCATAACTGCTTGTGAGTGCAGATGTGTTAATAAAATAGAGTTGGTTGGAAAACAGATTTTCCATCCTGTGAAAATTTTCAAGATTTCACATTTTTTTTCAGCCCTCATTGGGACGAAAAGCCAAACCCGTGAAATAAAATTTTAAAAATAATAGTGTTGGATCAGTCAAAATGTTTTGTTTCAATTTTGACACTTTTTTATTTTTTAAAATGTTTTTAAAATAAAGTCAATTTCAAAACAAAAAGTATTTTTGAAATGAAAATTGCAACTTTGTGTTCTGAAAATGTCAAAATGGGAACGTTCAACATTTCCAACCCCCGACTTTTTGCCCTAAAAATCTATCTGATTTTGCGGAAAAGTTCAGTTTCGCTGAAATGGCATTTTCTGACAGAAAACTCTGTTGTTGACTATTTTCCGACTAGCTCCATTCTTAAGGAGAATGATAAGGGTGTGAAAGGGGATTTTCATGAGTCTTAATAGCTGGACTTCCCACTGATCCTTGTTGGCAACCCCCGTTAGGCAGAGTCAAGTGGCTGACATGTCCTGAAATGAAAGTGACGTGAGGTTTCTCACCTCTTCCTCATGGGAAAACCTATTGAAGCCAAGACCTGGTGGTGGATGTGAAAACTAAGGTACCTTTAAATTTTGTGAGGAAGTGGTGCTTGTGGTTAGGGCACTAACTTAGGATGCGGGAGCCCTGAATTCTACACCTGGCCCTGCCATTGGCCTGCTGGTTGACCTTGGGTCAACTGATTCCATTCCCCATCTGGGAAATGAGGTAATGGTGATTATCTCCTTTTGTCAAGTGCTGTGAGATCTGCAGAGGGAAAGCATGATGTGTGAGCTAGGTAATGTTATTGTGGATCCTACCTACTACTCCCCTGGGCTCTGTCAGCCCAGGTGTTATGAACAGTGCTAGCAGCATCAGCAGCCAAGACGTGCATCTTGCACCCTGGTCCTCTGCTTTAAAGGATGTTGCCATCACTTCACCACTTGGATGCTGATCTGTTGCTTTTAATCTTACTGGAAGCTCATTATATGAGATTAAAAACTCCAGACTTGGCTTCTTCCGAGCATAACCGACATTCCTTTGTGCTAGTTTTAAGAAACTGTTTCAAATGGTGTCAAGACCTGCCCTCTTTCTGGTCCTCCGAGACTGAGACTATCAGACAAACGCAGTCTGAAGAAGCAATCCATTTGTCCTTTGTGTTGAGGACTCTGAAGTTGAGGACTCCAAGTTAGTAATGAAACTGTGAGCAAACACTGTATGGGACTGCACATTTTTGCACAGAAGCTTTCTCGACCGCACATTTTGCACAGGAGCTTTCTCAACAAACAGCTGGCTGCAATTCTGGCATATTGACACCAGCCATTTAGAATGATGTGCAGAAGTGTTTTTATCACCATGCATGGCTTAGGAGCCTACAACTCTCAGTGCACCCAGTAGGTGCTCAGCACTTGTGTGGGTTGGTTCCTAAGGTCAATGATCCAGCAAGGCATTAAGCCCAGACTTCACTTTAACCACATGGACAGTCTTGTTGACTTCAGACTCTTCACCTGCTTAAAGATAAGCACGTGCTTAAGTGCTTTGCTGGACCGGAACCGATAGCGATCACGGCAATCAACACCTATAATATTTGTTGCAGGGATGATCCTTCAGAGATAAACATCTCAGACGAAATGCCTAAGACAACTGTATGGAAAGCTCTCAGCATGAATACAGAAAATCTTTAAATCCCAGGAGAAGAGGTAAAAGGATGGCATGATCTGAGTTAACTGAGTCGCAGTCCTCCTCTGCATGTGTTTGTGTGTGTGCCAGCTGGATGGGTGTGAGCGTGTGTGTGTCAGACACAGAGCTAGCTTTGGGGTTCTCTTTGAGACCTGATCTGCTGAGGCTCAGCTTCGGGAGACAGGAGCCAATTCTGAGCCTGCGGGGTGTGTGTGTGTGTGTGTGTCCGGCTCGCTCGACCTGGGGGCAGCCTGCTGCAACTGCAGCCAGGTGCTATCCTAGGCAGCTGCTTCAGTGCACCGGGCAGTGTCCCAGGAGAGGTTCTGGCTCCACCCCTTCCCTTCCATCTCTGCTCCCACTTCTCCTCCCCGCCCAGGCTGGCTGCTGGGGGCACTTCACCCTGGTGAGGGTCACTTGACCCTTTGTGCGCCTCCCACAAGTCACCCCTGGCAGAAATCCCGCCCCCGGTCCTGTGGTTTTCCTATGGGCAGGAATCATTCAGCATCTTACTGCAGATGTTACCTTCTCTTGCCAATGAGGCTGTCTTTCTATGCTTAGTTTTTCCATTTAGGGACCTTGACTTTGGCGACGGGAGAGGAGAATGTGAAGATGACTCAGGGATGAGCCAAGATGTACAGACACGGGGAGAAAATACTCTTAAAAATGGAGAAAGGGGAAAAAAAAACCCCACCGCTCTCCTCTGGTACTTTTTTCATTCAAGTAACTGGATTCACATTAAAGCCATTCAGACATTTTCAGTGATCTTTGGTGTGCTTCGGTGGGCGTTTATTCTCTTCAGACCAGCAAGCTGAGGTGGCCATTGCAATCGATGACAGTTCAGTGCTGTTAAGCCTCTCTCTCTGTGCATGCGTGCGTGTGTTCTGTTCTCTTCGTGGTAGAGAGATTGCTACCACACAGCCATTGAGCGGTATAGATTTTCCATCTGATTTTACTTTAAAAATATAAACTCTGAATGTACAAAATTCACTTTTCTGATCTTTCTGGGCCACCGTCCATTTACTGTTCTTCCCTAGCTGGCTGTTGGGTTGGTTGGGTTCTCAGTTAAGTTTCTGCTGTGATTTTGCATGTATGTTAATAGTTGTCACAGGTCCATCTAGGGACAGTCCATGGCAGGCCAGTGTAATGGGAATATCTTCAGCAGACCTGGACCAAAGCTGCAAACTGGTTTTTCAGTGCACGCTCATTCTAGTTTTTGCAATTTTGCACACATTCTAGCGCCTAAGGCCTGGACTCAGCAAAGCATGCCATCTGTGCTCAGCTGTGGAATGCCTAATTTAGGGTGGACGGTCGGCGGGATTGGGGTTTCTGAGTGCCTAAATCCCTTTTGGTAATGTACTTAAGCTCCTAAATCAGTTTGGCATAGCACAGCTGAGCACAGCAATGCCTCCAAATACCTTTAAAAATCTGGGCTGTAAGCACATTCTTGATTGAGTTGGTGTTGGTCCTGCTTTGAGCAGGGGGCTGGACTTGATGACCTCCTGAGGTCCCTTCCAATCCTGATATTCTATGATTCTAAGTCCCGCAGAAGTTAATGGAACTTTCTTAAAATTAAAAGCTCTGCTGATTATGTAAATTAATCCTGTGTGTTATGGTGGCCCATAAGTGGCGCTGACTAAGATCGGGGCTCCATTGTGCTGAAAGACTGTCCCTGCTCCAAAGAGCTTGCAAACTGTCTGGACAGGAGGGTCATGCAGGCATTGCTGCTTCTGTCAGCCGAGCTCTGTGCGCACACCTGGGCTTCTTGCATCTCTCCATTCCTCCCCCACAAGCTCCCTGAGTACCCCCTCCCAACCCTCTGTCTTTTAGGAAGTCCCTGCAACCCCCACCTCCCTCAAGCTAGGAGTTTTGTGTACCCACATACCCCCTTCCCCCTCCAGACCAGGATCCTCCATTAAATCCCCTGTGCCAGGGGCTTTGTGTACTCCTTCCCCCGACCCCTCATACGAGACCCCCATTCAACCCACATGCCTGGATCTCTGTGTACCCCCATTTCCTCCTTTCCCCTATGCCTGGGGCTCTGTGTACCCCCTTTTGCCCTCCCCCTATGCCAGGGTCCCCCATTCTTCCTGCTCCATGTCAGGGGCTTTAGGTGTCTCCTTTCTGCCCCCCAGTACCTTTCTTCCCCCCCTAGATTGGAAGGTTTGGTTGGACCTATGGCCCAGTCCTGTGTTCTGTCCATTAGACAATGCTTCTTCTTGCTTGTTCACCTGCTTTGCCTGAGCATGTGCCTGAGCGCTTTGCTGAATCAGTGCCTATGTTAACTCATGCTGCGCGTGGGAATAGGGAATATTGCAGATGATTCATAATGGTGAGTATTCACGTCATAAGCCTGCTCCAAAGAGTCACCCTCCTCCCATAATGGGACAGAAACATTAGTTGCGATCTCAGAGACCAATCAGAATAGCTTGAATGCTGCAATGACGCGCTCCCGTGCGAACATCAGTCCAAGATTTATTCACACCAGCTCTTCAGGGAATAGCTTCTAACCATGCATGAGTTGGAGAAAACTGCAATCTCGTGGTGCTCGCTTCTTGGGCGGAAAGAGGCAAAACTAATTAATACGTCATCTGAAAACAAGAGCTGTCAGACGACTGTCACATTGTCTAGCTGTATCATAGTCTGGGGACTTTCTCTTTGTTATACCGCTTGGCAGAGTATCACAATCTGATCAGCTATCGAATTGCTTTTAGAAATCAGTGTTCATCTGAGGTCCATGTTCAGCAAAGCACTTAGGCACATAACTTTAAATACATCTAGTTCTGTGCATGAGGGAATCATAAATTTGGATGCCTGGAAGGGATCTCAAGGAGTCGTCCAGTCCTTCATCCTAGTCTGGGGCAAAACTCTCCCTCCCTTTCAGCTAGAGCAGTAGAAGCCCCAGATCCAGCTGGGATGGGTTCCACCAGCAGTGCCATAAGGCTGTCCTCTGAAACCCTCCTTAGATCTCTGCGGTAGAGGGCATGCCAGAGCTGTGAAGGCTGCATGAGAGGGTGCAGCAATTCCAGGTAGTGCCATGGCCTATAGGTCAACCCTGGGAGCAGGGCCGGCTCCAGGCACCAGCTAAAGAAGCAGGTGCTTGGGTTGGCCAATACCAAGAGGCGGCATTCCAGCCGGTCCGAATCTTCGGCAGCAATTCGGCGGCGGGTCCCTCACTCTCTCTCGGAGCGAAGGACTAGCCATCGAATTGCTGCTGAAGAATGGAGCAGTGCGATCATGCTGCTGCAGCTTTTTTTTTTTTTTTGCGCCGCTTGGGGTGGCAGAAAACCTGGAGCCGGCCCTGCCTGAGAGGCTGCCGTGATTTTATAATAAATATATACAGATATACCTATCTCATAGAATAGGAAGGGACCCCAAAGGGTCATTGAGTCCAGCCCCCTGCCATCACTAGCAGGATCAAGTACTGATTTTGCCCCAGATCCCTAAGTGGTCCCCTCAAGGATTGAACTCACAACCAGACGCAGCGCCAGGGTTTTTGCCACTCTAGGTGGCAGCGCTCCTTCTCTGAGCTTCTTCTTTAGCAGGCCAGTGCTCAAACCACTGAGCTATTCCTCCTTTGACTGGTGCATAGGGGTTTCTAAATCACAGCAGGGGCCACTGTAGTCCCTGGCGCAGCCCAGGCTCAGAAAGGTGCCACCCTCCTCTGTGCTGTGCCTCTTAGAGGCACAACTCAGAGTCTCATCTGTTGACTCTCATGGGCTGACTCAGATGCTTAAAATTCAACCAAGTGCTTACAGGCCTTGCTGAATCAGGGCTTCATTCTGCTTTTCTTACTCAGCCAAAACTCAGTTCCCATCGAATTCAGGAAGAGAGTCCACAAAGGTTAGAGTTTCAAGATCAGGGCCTATGTTTTTAAAAAGCACATGGATTTCTTGATTGGTAGAATCTTTTATGCTTATTGCAAGCAAAATCTGACTAGTCTTCGATCAGGAGCTTTCCAAGGTTACTGCCTATCCTGCAGCATGGATAGGTGTTATGGTAGCACTTACCCGAACAGTACTTGATTGTTTACTGTAAATGCTAACCCCTGCAGTGAAACTCACTCCAAACATAGATCTCCTTTCTTTTCAGATGCATTCATTTATTCCTTCCAGAATTATTGAGCTGACTGACTTTGATTTATTTGCTTTGTAAATTGCTTTTTCAGTGTACATTATGTCAGTGTACATTGCTCATTCTCTTAAAGGAGTAGTCTCAGTGGTAGTTTCTTCTCTGAATACAGTTGCCTGATTTACTATATTACTAAGCACCTGTGGAAAGCATTACACAGGGGCCGAGCCTCATTCCAGCCTCACTGGTGTAAATCGGGCGTAACGCCATCATTATGCTGGCATCTGAATGGTGGAAGCAGCGGCGGCTCCAGGCACCAGCGCTCCCAGCGCATGCCTGGGGTGGCAAGCCACGGGGGGGGCGTCCTGCCGGTCCCTGCGAGAGCGGCAGTCAGGCAGCCTTCGATGGCTTGCCTGAGGAAGGCCCGCTGGTCCCATTGATTTGGCGGCAATTCGGTGGCAGGTACGCCGAAGCCGCGGGACTGGCGAACCTCCCGCAGGCAAGCCAACGAAGCCGCGGGACCTGTGTACCTCCCGCAGGCAAGCAGCCGAATCCACGGGACCGGGGACCTCCCAAAGGCAGCCTGCCTGCCATGCTTGGGGTGGCAAAAAAGCTAGAGCCGTCCCTGGGTGGAAGTGAGATCAGAATCAGATCTTCTAACTGAACATAAGAACGGAGGGTGGTGAGGGGGAATGATTGAATTATTTTTGCTATCCCAGCAGATTTGGTTGAAGAGGAATCTGTTGGGTAGTGTTTTTGGGCCAGCGCTTTATATCGTTTTCTTGCATCACAGTAGAGCTTTGTTGTAGCATCTTGATCTTTACACCTATCCTTGTGAGATGGAAACTCTAGAACGGTCTTTTACCCGCCTCTAGTTTATATCAGACTTTCCATAGCTAGTGGCGCGAAAGCTTTGGATTTTTTTTCTAGGACTGTTGTTTCTGTGAAAATTGATTTTCTCCAAGACTTGCATGATCAATTCAGAGTAGCCCAATGACCTAAGAATAGACGGATTTGAGAAAAAGTTCCTAGCTCGCAGCCAGTAAGTTTGGCGGGTGAGTGGGGACCATGAAAATACAAACAGCTCATGAGAAAAGATGGTGAGGGAACTCGGAAAACTTCTGCAGATGATAGATGTGATACATGCGTGGGGGAGGCGGGACAGGAAAGGAAGTTCCCTGCGCAGGAGTGATGAACTGGGGTGACAAACTGACTTAGAATACCGTTTACTAGTCTCTGTTCTCTCACACCCACTACCTATAGCAATTACAGCTAGGAACCTGCAGTAGCTCTTATGCATGGCTGCAGCTTGAAAGTCCATGCTGGCCAGGATCTAAGAGTTGGCCTGCTGGTTGCAGCTTTGGTTTCCCCTGATGAAGCAGGGGCCTGACAGGATCTACACTGGGAACGTGGCTGCATCACACCCTGCATGACTCCTGCCTTTGCTACTGTGACCAATAAGATGATGTCAATATTTACCCGCTGCCCCCATCAGCAAGGGCTGCCTGGTTCCTTCGTGCACTTGCATAATGCCCTCCCTTCAGCTGTTGAATGATAAAGATGCTATTAGGCTTGACTTAATCCTGCAAACTATAGGACTGCCGCAGTAAGGACTAGAGTCTGAGAGATCTAAGGCCCCTTGTCAAAAGCTGGGAATCTCCCCCAGCTCAGAATTCATAGATTGATAGACCAGAAGGGTCCATTTTGATCCCCAGTCTGGCCTCCTGCTGCATAACTCAGGCTGATGCAGGGGTGGGGTTCCTGACCCAGTCATCCACCAAGGGCCCACTGAAGCATAGAGGAATTTCCAGTCATCTTCTATGCTAATGACCACTGTTGGGGAAGGACCTTCAGGTCAACAGCCCCGGGAGCTGAAAACGTGTCAGCTTGAGGAAGGAAAAGGTCAGGCCTCTTGTTCCAGCTCTGCTTTCGCTTCCCGGATAAGACAGCTTGGGTTTTATTCTCACTGCTGCCCGGCTGCGTCTGCACAGAACTCATGGCGGTGTGGCTGCAGGGCCACCCGAGGTGGTGGGGGGGGGGGGCAAGTGAGGCAATTTGCCCCAGGCCCCTGGACCTGCAGGGCCCCCCATTAGAATATGGTGTTCTATAGTATTGCAACTTTTTTTTATGGAAGGGGCCCCCGAAATTGCTTTGCCCCAGGCTCCCTGAATCCTCTGCATGGCTGCATTAATATAATATGCTATTTTATCCTGGCTGGCTGTGCCAGTGTAACCCATCCTTGCGCAGTGAGGCTATCTGTGTCCCTCGAGTGGTTAGAGTCAGCAACTGCCTTTGAGCTGAGAAGGAGGGCGGGTTCTTTGCATTCAGATCCAGCAGCACTTGTAGGTTTCAGACCTGCAATAGCTCACCCGTCCGTGTCTGAAACAAGCATATGCTCTCCCTCATTAAATAGGCCTGAAGGGATCATTGAGTCCAGTCTCCTGTTATCGCATATAATCATTTATATCATTATTCCATATAATGATATAATCCAGCCTCCGGTCACCCCATCATGTAACTCTATTCATAAATGTATCAAGCTCTGTGTTCAAACGAGATCGATTGTTTGCTCCCGCTGACCACTCCAGGGAAGAAAAATATAGCACAGAGAAAAGCATGGAGAAAATCCAGGATTTTCCTGCCATTTTAAAAAGAAATATTAGTTCTGTTAAATAATAAAATGGCTTGTTTATGCGATGGTTACAATTGTTTCTACTGGACAGGAGAACACTTACTTCTATATGCTGTCTATAAAAAATAATTACTGAGTCCCTTTAATTGACTTTAGCAACAATTTTTTTTTTAATTTTAAAAGTGATAGCACTATGGAGTGGTTGAAAGTGATGACATTGCTCAGGGACAGCTGGCTGTATCTTTAAAAGTGGCCTACTTTTAATTGTATTAAGGGTGGAGTAAAATGATGCACAGTGTGGAACTGTTTACAGCACAAACCCAGCTTGCTGCAGTACCACATTCCCTCCTTTTAAGTAAGTAAAACCCACCCTACAATAAAACTGCAGAGCTTTGCCAGGGACTGGGCCCTCAGCTACAATCAAAATAGTTCCAGAAAAGAGATGTACCCAGTATGGCCAATCCCCAAACTGTTCAGAAATCATGAGATTGACTTAAAAACCATGAGATGAAGAAAACCAAAAACTAACAAATGGGGGGAAAAACAATCACATTTTGGGTTCATTTTGCCTTCGTTTCTGAGCCTATAGGGTGCTCTCAAGTCATAATTTCAAGTTTTTCTCTGCAACCACGAAGACTAGAAGCTTTTTTTGGTTTATGAAAGCTGAGGTTCTTGCATAACAACATGACTCCAGGAGCAGGAGCTTTAAGGAAAACACCAAAGATTCCAAGGATCAATGTCAATGTTTAGCTGCCATCTTTGTTGCCTATGTTTTGAGCATGCCTCTGTTTCCTACCACGTACCATGATTGATTGACGCGTTACCTAATAGTAATGACTAGATAGCTAACCTGTTTCTAGAACAGGACATGCAGAAGCAGGTTGCTAACACCAAAGAATCTAATTACTTTGTAATCCATCAGCTAAAAACATCCCATAGGAATTCACTGGACCTTGATTCTCCGCTGTCTTGTGCAGTCATTTATACCAGTGCGAAGGGCTGCTATTTTGGTTGGCCTTGTGTGTTTTAGAGCCTTGCATTTTACACTGGGCGCTGGTGTCAATGATGGAGAATCTGGCCCATCACTGATTTCACACTAGATTGGTAACAAATAGAAATGTACGAGTCCCCTTCTTTTTCCACTGAGCATGGTCGGATTGTGCAGCTCCTCGAAGGATGTAGGGCAGTGTCTCTGCAAAGACATCAATGGCCAGTCCCCCAGCTATGTCTCCTCTTCTCATACATGCCTAAGGCCTCATGGGGGCCTGGCGACAGACTGCTCTTAGTGGAGAATGCAGGGGCAGGGGGGCCGGGCTGGGGAAGGTACTGGGGTGCATGGGGGATGTGCTGTGGGACATGATGCTGTGCTGAGGAATGTGCCGATGGGGACGTGACATGACGCTGGGGTGGTGCTGTGCATAAAAGATTGTTACAAGAAGGAGGGTGAAAAATTGTTCTCTTCATCCTCTGAGAAGGGGACAAGAAGCAATGGGCTTAAATTGCAGCAAGGAAGGTTTAGGTTGGATATTAGGAAAAACTTCCTAACTGTCAGGATGGTTAAGCACTGGAAAAGATTAACTGGGGAGGTTGTGGAATCTCTGTCCTTACAGATTTTTAAGAACAGGTTAGAAAAACCTCTGTCAGGAATAGTCTAGTTATTACTTAGTCCTGCCTTGAGTACAGGGGACTGGACGAGATGACCTCCTGAGGTCCCTTCCATGATTCTGTGACGCTATAATAGTTTTTTCAGGTCTCTGGCAATTATTGAAAAATTGAACACCGACTGCCACCACAGATTCAGGAAATGAAAGATTTTTTTCCAAATTTTTTTTTTCGGTGAATGGGAAAAAATTCAGTTAGATTTTGAGCCTTTTTATTCTTTTAAAATCAAATGAAAGGAAGATTGGACACTAAAAGTCATTTCAAGTCGAAAAATCAAAGTGTGTCTTCTTGCAAATGGAATTTGGAGGAGGGGTGGGAGTTTTTTAAGTTGTTTTTTCTCCAATCCTCACAAATTAGTGTTTAGAGGTCACCAGATCTGTATTTTTTCACCCCCAAAGAACTGTAGTCAATTTTTGCCCGGTTCTACTCTTTGGGGCAACAAAGTGTGTCGAGCAAGGTGCTCAAAGCTGCCCCTAGAGGGCAGCACTAAGCAGAGCTGCAGCAAATCTCAACAACAGGATAAATTATCCAGAGTCAGAGCAAACGAAGAAGAAAGGTAGAGTAGCTTGCTGAAGAACAGTGCAGCCTATGATTAACCCTGACAACCCCTGATACCAACAAGGTGAGCTCCAAAGTCAAGGCTCCTCTGGGGCTGGTTCCAGGAACTGCACTATGTAGGGTGACCAGACAGCAAATGTGAAACATCGGGACAGGGGTGGGGGTAATAGGCGTCTATTTAAGAAAAAGACCCAAAAATCAGGACTGTCCCTATAAAATCGGGACATCTGGTCACCCTAGCACCATGGAACCTTTATTACTGTGTTCCACCCACAGTGATGGAGAGTCCATGGTAAAGAGAACCCCTCTGCTCTTAAATGCAGCTGCCAGCCCCATAAGACCACCAGGGGCAGAAGCAGCAGCTTGAATTGCAACCAGTTCTGAAGGCAGAGCTCATACAAGTGCGTGTTCTGGGGTTCATAGTAGCATCACCCAGCAGGCCGTTGTGTTCTCACCACTTGGTGTCTCTTTGGGGATGTTGACGCGGGGTCAATTGACTCAGGTTTACAGGGCTAAAAATAGCAGTGTAGACATTCCTGCTTGGGCTGGAGCTAGGGCTCTGAAACCTGGTGGGGTGGGATGGTCTTGGAGCTGGGGCTCCAGCCTGAACAGAAACGTTTACACTGCTATTTTTAGCCCCACAGCCTAATCCCTGTGAGCCTGAGTCAACTGACCTGGGCTCTGAGACTCGGTGCCATGGGTTTTTCTTTGCAGTGTAGACATAATTTGGTGTATTCAGGACAGAGCACAGTACAGCAGTCTCAGCCAGCGAGGTCAAAGACCTAGATGATCTTGGTGACTTGGAAGGTAATACTTCCACCAACGTCTGAAGATGAAAAATCCTGCTAAAACTAGTCTGGATTAGTTCCACCTTAAGGAAAATGGAAACTCTTAGCATCTCAGGAGAAAATTTGCTCCCTCTACCCATGCATCATTATTAGCCATTCCCTTCCTTTAAAATAAATTCTTTGTTTTCATTCGTTTCAACCATCGCTCTAACCATTTCATAGCTCTCCATCGAAGATTATTCTTACATTCTGCCTTGGCACTATGACGAAGTCAGAATCCCACAGTGTTGCCAGCTCTCGTGATAGTCTCACAAATGTTATGTTAGTGTTTTGATTTGAAGGCCCAGCTCCTGGAGTCAGGTGATGACATGAAAATCTCAGCTTTTATTAAAAAAAATTAGCTTTCATGGTTGCAGGGAAAACAAAACAAAACAAAAACCCTAACATTCAAAAAAACAGCAGGACTCCCCATCACCCCAGATTTTTCATTTTAAAAAATCTCATGATTTTAATTCTTGTGATTTTGGGAGGGTCAGATTTAGGATTTTTGACTACTCGAGGTTGGCAATGCTGTAATACACTGTGGAAAGATTTTCAAAGGCACATGTGGCTGGTTGGTACCTAACTCCTTTGACTTTAACTAGAGATTAGGCTCCTAATTCCCTTATGTGCCTTTGAAAATGTCCCCCTGGAGCAAAATGTACCATCACCTCAAGGTGTTTTAAATTGGCATCGCTTTTTTTTAAACACCTATAGTACCAATAAAGAGAGAGGATTTCTAATGGGTGGATTCTTTTACATTCACATAAGTTCATGTCTTTGCTTGCTCTTGTAAGGCATTTTTGAATAGTCTCCTGTAAATCCAATGGGTCTAATTTGTCTGGTTTTTTTAGTTCAGAGAATGACGAAGGCTGGGAGGAGTTAGGCACCAAGTTTTGCGAAGGGAATCTGATGCCTAGTTCCCTTCAGTCCATTGAAAATTAGTAGCTAAAATGATGTGCATAATATTCCGTAAATAAGGAAGGAAAAAAATTTTAAAAGGTGCTGGCACATTTTTTCTAGTATATTTTTTTCCTCCTTGTGCGCTACATGTAGAAATGGAGAAATTTATTTTCTTTCTAGAGATACTGAAATATATTTATTTTGTTGTAAGAGATGATGTAGTTTGAAAACACTCCATGTTGTAAATAAAACTGGAAAACAGAATTGAACTGTGTGTTATTTACAAATTAAACTGTTTGCTAAAAGTCCGATATGTGATTTGATTGATTTTTATTTCAGGGTTGGGGGTTTTGGTTGGGTTTGTTATGTAAAAAAACGTTGTCCTGTGGTTCATGTCTGTGAAATGTTGCTTGGTGTTTGTGGTACCTCAACAGTCGGAACTGTGTCTGTCTTTGATTGATCTGTAGCTCATCGAAAATAATGGAAAAAAATAATAAAAAAATGTGTTTGACTCTGAATGCCACCTTCAGTGTATTTGAAAGAGAAAAATCCTGCTGTTGAAGAGAACATCAGAATGACCATACTGGGTCAGACCAAAGGTCCATCTAGCCCAGTATCCTGTCTTCTGACAGTGGCCAATGCCAGGTGCTTCAGAGGGAATGAACAGAACAGGGAATCATCAAGTGATCCATCCCCTGTCGCCCATTCCCAGTTTCTAGCAAACAGAGGCTAGGGACACCATCCCTGCCCATCCTGGCTAATAGCCATTGATGGACCTGTCCTCCATGAACTTATCTAGTTTCTTTTTGACCCCTGTTATTGTCTTGGCCTTCACAACATCCCCTGGCAAAGAGTTCCACTGACTGACTGTGTGTTGTGTGAAAAAATACTTCCCTTTGTTTTAACCTGCTACCTATTAATTTCATGGGGTGACCCCTAGTTCTTGTGTTATGAGCAGGAGTAAATAATGCCTCCTTATTTACTTACTCCACATGAGTCAAGATTTTATAGACCCCTATCATATCACTCCATTTCTTTTTATTAATCTTCCCAGTCTTATTAATCTCTCCTCATGCAGCAGCCGTTCCATACCCCCAATCATTTTTGTTGCTCTTTTCTGAACCTTTCCCAAGTCCGATTTATTTTTTTTTGAGATGGGGCGACCACATCTGCATGCAGTATTCAAGATGTGGACGTTATCATGGGTTTATATAGAGGCAACATGATATTTTCTGTCTTATGATCTATCCCTTTCTTAATGATTCCCAACATTCTGTTCACTTTTTCAACTGCCGCTGCACATTGAGAGATGTGGCGGGAATCTGAAGGGGCTTTTCAGATATATTTTTGAGTAAGAAGCAGCAAGGGTTGGAGGAGAAGGGAATACTGAGTAAACAGTGCTGGGGTGGCTTTGCCGACGTAGTAGGGTGACCAGATGAGAAGGAGAAAATATCGGGACACGTGGGGAGCAAAAAATAAATTAAAAAAAGCCGAGTGCTGCCGGCGGAGCAGCGAAGGGGGAAAAAAAAGACCGAGAAGGGGAAAAAAACCCAAAAGGTGAGTGCTGCCAGCGAAGCGAAATATCGGGACGTCTGGTCACCCTAGGGCATAGCCAAAGGAAACCACAGCTGTGTTCGACTGTTTTTTTTTCTGTTTTGTGGAGGAAAAACACTGTACCAAGGAGCTCAGTTTTGCTGGGGGTAGGGGGTGGCAGTGCACTCTGACCCTGATCCAGATAAGCCCTTAAGCATGGATTTTTTTTCCCCCTCAACTAAAACAATTTGGTGAAACTGATACAAATTTGTGAGATATTTTGGTGTCACCAAATCTGCAATTTTTTGGACCAAAAATAAATTTTGATAAAAAATATACATCCCAGTTCTACTCCTAGAGCCTCAGGACCAGCTGTTAAAAGGTATTTGGGTCCCTAATGGGGTTTTCAAAAGCCTGGCACCCATTGAAATGAATGAGATTTAGGTGCCTTTTGATCCTCCTAGTTACCTTTAAAAAAAACTGGCCCGTGGGCACTTTTGAAAACCTTACCCAAATCCACCACAAATATAGTTTTCTGCCCGTTACTCACCAAACTGCAGCTTTTGGCCTTTATTCAGCAAGAAGCAAACACTAAACCCATGGAAATCAACCTTAAGCTTGTGAGGAGTCGCTGAAATCCAGGGGATGACTTGCTTGCTTAGCATTGGGCAAACACCTTGCTGAGTCAAGGCCTGAAGGTTGTAACAGAGATCCAAATTAAAATGCACTGTGAATGCAGCCTGTTTTGCTGATTTTCCTGGGCACAAGAGACGCGGCAGAGTGTAGCTGATGTATTGTGTCTGTAGGAAGAGTGTATATAACTTGGGGTGAAAAAAGGACGGTGGCGAGGAGGAATTTCAGAACAGTAGAGAGAAAGCTTTGCCCCTAATTATTGCAAAAGGAGACAAGATCTTTTGTCATTTAGCTTGGGGCGGGGGCTGGGGAGGGTTAGTGAAAGAAGCCACTAGCTGATTCTAAATTGGGCAGTGTCCGTGTAGCACAAGAAATGGCTAGAGACATAGATGCTAATCTGATGCCATGGGCCAGGCCAGCCTCTCCATCAACACCCTCTCCAGCTCTCCTAACAAGATTTATTCATGTTTTCCCCTTTTCCTCTCGTGCCCAGCTTCCCAGCACCCTACTGTACAGACCAGGGGTGGGCAAACTTTTTGGCCCAAGGGCCACATCGGGTGGGGCATGAATGCTCACAAAATTGGGGTTGGGGTGCGGGAGTGGGTGAGGGCTCTGACTGGGGCTGTGGGCGCCAGGGTGGGGCCAGAAATGATGAGTTCAGGGTGCAGGAGGGGGCTCCAGGCTGGGATCGAGGGGTTTGGAGAGCGGGAGGGGGATCAGAGCTGGCGCAGGGAGTTGGGGCGTGGGGAGAGGCTAGTGGTGCAAGCTGTGAGCGGCGCTTACCTCAAGCAGCTCCCGGAAGCAGTGGCATGTCCCTTCTCCGGCTCTTACACAGAGGTACGGCCAGGCGGCTCTGCACGCTGCACCATCTGCAGGCACCACCCCTGCAGCTCCCATTGGAGTGCCAGAGCAGGCTATTGGAGTGGGGCCATTGGAGTGCATAGGAGCTGGAGGGGGGCCTTGCCGCAGCTTCTGGGAGCTGCATGGAGCAGCCCCAGACCCTGCTCCCCAGCTGGAGTGGGGCAAGCCCCAGACCCTGCTCCCCAGCTGGAGCCCATGGGCTGCAGCGTACCCACCCTGGTATAGACACAGAGTGACCTTATCACTCATATCTTTAGGAAGCCTCTCAATGGGCTTAACCTTCCCCCATGCACTTAAAAGTTTTCTCAGCAGTGCAAGAAAGGAGTCCAGCTCCTGTTGGGGAGTTGGATGCCTGACTCTCAGATGGCAGCGAATTCCCTCAACTTCTAATGGATTAAAAACAAAAGAAGTTGGAATCAACAAATGTGCTGATGACAGCTACAGAGCATGGCTGTTGAGTTCTAATAGCAACATTCCTGTGTTTTATTCTATGGAGCTGCTCAGGAGAGGCATTTTATTTCAATTTTATATTCCCTTCTTTCCCCTCTCCCTCAGAAAGGGGTGAGCCACCTTTAATGGAATCAAGATTCAGTGATGAGAATCTCCTTTCTTTGCCAGTGAGTGCTACCAAACAACTAACAGTTCTACAAACTCTAACGCACGTACAGCTGTTTTATTTGTGGCGGGGGGCGGAGAGTGTTCACCCCACAGCAGCCCAGAAGCAAGGGTGCTGGAACAATTTGTATAGTGGGGTGCTGAGAACCATTAGACCAAACTGTAAACCCTGGATAGGATGGAAACCATGTCAAACCAGGGGGTGCAGTAGCACCCCTAGTTCCAGCACCTGTGCCTGGAAGGGGTTAATGAGGCTGAGAAGGGGCCAATTAACCAGCCAAGGCCACAGCTGAGGGGAATTAGGTGGCCAAAGTAAGGCTGAGGGTGCTCAGCTGAGGAGGAAAAGGTGGGGCTAGCAGAAGAAAGGGTCTGTAGGGAAGTAGCCTGCAGTTATTCCCTGGGAGTTAGGTGATGTGGGAGAATTGAATGATTTGCAGTTACATCCTGAGAGGTGGGGGCTGGAGCAGAAGCACCTAGAGAAGGGGGAAGCCAGAAGCTGTAGGATGGAGTCCAGGAAAAGAGCAGTAAGATCCTAGAGTTACTAGTCATAGGGTCCCTGGCCTGGAACCTGGAGCAGAGAGTGAGCCTAGGCTCCCCTACCAGCCCTGGGGAAGTGGCAACCGTAGGCGTTGTGAATGAGAAGACTGCTGGTAAGAAAAGACTTTGGTCCCCTGGAAGGGGAAACTCATAGTGACTTGGCTGGAGGATCAAGTCCTGAAGAGGGAACCGGTTGAGTCAGCAGCAGGGAATGCTACAAGCAGTGGAATGGGGCCTTGGACCTGGAAAGAGCTAATCCCCAGAGTGGCCAGGAGGAGGTGCTATCTGGGGTGAGTGTACCTTGGGAGGGGGGTGGAAATAGGAACAACTAAACTGGCTTTGAAATGCATAAAGCGAACAGCTGTGCTCCGCCTTTGGGTACATGTCCCTGACCCCAGTGAAGTCCAAAGAGATGTCTGGATTGAGCTAATGCCTTGACTTGGCGAAGTGCTTGCTGAAATCCAATAGGCTTAAATGGGACTCAAGCAGCTACTTAAAGTTAAGAATGTGCTCAAACACTGGCTTTAGGGCAAAGCACAGCCCTGGATTTGTGGCTAGAACCTGGCACAGGGATCCCTGAGAATTGTGTTCTATTCCTGGCTAGGCTGTTGAGTAATTGTGGGTAACTCAACCTGCCTCTGCCTCTGCCTCAATTTCCCAATAGAGAGAATGATACTTACCACCTCTGTAAAGTGCTTTGAGTGAAAAGTCATCTTGTATAAGAGCAAGGCCTGGCTAGTTAATTTCCTCTAACTGCATACTTCAGGGCTTGCAGGTGTCCTTTCTAATCTGAGTCCCACAGGCTGAGTTATATTTAGAACTGCCAGCCTTTTCCTGTTTGCATTATATGAAGCACCCATCACGGACCAAGACCCCAGCTGTTTTACAGAGGGGTGGATGTCTCAGAGCAAAGTCCTTTCTCACACAGGCCCATGTTAATGTTTAGCACATGCTTCAATGTGTTTGTGAGTTGGAACCTTAAATATCTTGGGCCCTTGGATGCTGTTTGGTAGATTTTTCACTAGTGGGGCGAATTGGAAAATGATCAGGATGATTTTCTCTAAAATATGGCAGATCTTGTCTTAGGGAATACAAAAGGCTTCATTTACCACGGCTTTATTGTCATTTATAAGAATGTACAGAAACTCTGGTGCCAGAGAAGCAGCCCACAGACAACACTAAAACAGCGGCATAAAGAGTCGAAACGAATCCATTTTTTAACAGAGCATGCTGACTTCATTAGTCACAGAGGTTGGATATTTCACTATACCTTGTCATGACAATAGCTGGGGAGCAATGAACACTTGGTACAATTCAGTTTCATTGAGGAATCCTTTGATCGTTGTCAGATGTGACTAGATCCACTAGATAGCTGTAGGAATGTCCTTCCACAAGGCTGATTTCTTGGTCTGGTGGCTAATCGGACCTAAGAAACAAACACACAGAACGCCATGGGAGCTCAGGAATATAGGGCAGTGAAACAGGTTTATATTGCCAGTCATGTTAGCCGCTGCTATTCAGCGATTCCTGGGACTGCAATGGATGGTTCTACTGTTGGGATTAAAATAGGTATAGATTTCCTCCTAAATCAGTAGTTGCTGGGTCAATGCTTTAGGCAGGGTCTGGTTAACATGTACTGTTTGCTACCAATCTATTAATCGGGCTAGAAAGACAAGTCACCTTCTCTTTGTTTGCAAACTGTTCATAATCAGCTCACAACTGTTTCAGTTTTTGTCTTTATTTATGAAGATGCTGCCCCTCCACATGCATCAGCACAGGGGAGTAATGGTGCAGAAGTAATACTCCTTCTTTTTCTCCTGTGCAGCCTGTTGATGTTGCTATCCATAGAGCAGTGTTGTAAGCCTTCTACCACCCTTCCTTTGCCAGTGGGCAGCAATCAGCTTGGCGAGGGCAGGGAGCAATGGTGCTTTGACTCTGCCCCATCAAACACGCTGGCCAACACAGAGGGGAAAATGCTCTGTGCCAGGTATGACTTTTCCCACTCAGCCAGCCAGGAGGCACCACAGACTAAAGTAATACTGAGTCCGGCTCTGCTTTGGGCAGTCTGTGTACACCCTTACCACAGTCTAGCACTGAATTAGTTCCATGAATGGTTTTGGCTTCATAGATTGACTGTCCAACATTAACAGCATGTCCAGCTCTACTGGTTAGACCACATACGTAGGTCTATGGGGCTCCTAGGCAGTGGGTCTTCTAGCTCAGAAGGTAGGAGCCCATGCTTTCTGCTCTGCAAGGTGGCAGAGTTTGCAGATGATACTAAACTGCTCAAGATAGTTAAGACCAAAGCAGATTGTGAAGAACTTCAAAAAGATCTCGCAAAACTAAGCGATTGGGCAACAAAATTGCAAATGAAATCTAATGTGGATAAATGTAAAGTAATGCATGTTGGAAAAAATGACCCCAACTATACATACAATATGATGGGGGGGCTAATTTAGCTACAATGAGTCAGGAAAAAGATCTTGGAGTCATTGTGGATAGTTCTCTGAAGACGTCCACGCAGTGTGCAGAGGTGGTCAAAAAAGCAAACAGGATGTTAGGAATCATTAAAAAGGGAGAAGAGATAAGACGAGAAAGGGTATGCGCTATGAGAAATCATGGACAGCCAGCATCTCAAATACTCAGAGATGGTCTCCTCTCGTCAAAAAGATTAGCTGGCACAGAAAAGTCAGAAAAAGGCAACTAAAATGATAGGCGGTGCAGAGAGTCCCATAAGGAAAGATTAAAGAGGCTTAGGAACTCAGCAGTGAAAATGTGAGACGAAAGGGGATATGCATAGAGATAAAAAGCAGCATAGTGAGAAGGAATAAGGAAAAAGTTATTAACTTATCCCGTAATACAAGAACTAGGGGTAACCAAATGAAATTAATGGGCAGCAGGTTTAAAACAAATAAAAGGAAGTTCTTCTTCACACAGCGCCCAGTCAACTTGTGGAACTTCATACCTGAGGAGGTAGTGAAGGCTGGGACTATAACAGCATTTAAAAGAGAACTGGACAAATTCATGGAGGTTAAGTCTGTTGATGGCTATTAGCCAGGATGGGTAAGGAATGGTGTCCCTAGCCTCTGTTGGTCAGAGGGTGGTGGCCGCTATCGGTAGACGGATACTGGGCTAGATGGACCTTTGGTCTGACCCAGTACGGCTGTTCTTATGTTCCCTAGTTCAGTATCTGCTGTTGATTTGAATAGAATTGCTCAGTACAACAGCTGCTCACAAATGGCATTTCTGACACTTTTTTTGGTCCCAAATGGGAATGGAAAAATTGAAATGTCATATTTTTTCCACAGAACAGAAATGCCAAATTTCAGTTTGGAAACACTGAAAACCCTCATTGAAACATCTTTGCTTTGATAATGTAGAACTCTGTTATTAGCTATAATAGTAAAATTAATCAGAGAGCAGCAAACCTGGACAGTCCCAACAAAATAGGCCATTGCAATTTTGAATCATGTCAAACCATTTCTGGGGAAAATATCTTTGGAATCGATATGGTCACATGAAACATTTTGCCTTTGATTACACAGTGTTCTCTGCCCTGCCCCTTTGCTACTGACCTTGAGCTCACGTACTGGTTCTTTAGCTCATGTTGTCAGATCCAGACGTCAGGACAACCTAGCTATGGGAGCAGTTTGTGAAAAGTAGATGTTTGGAAATTCAAAGTGTATCTGACTTACCTAAATAGTGAGTGGTCAGAAGGGAAAGAGATGATGTCGTGGTCTCCTTTTATGTACCTCTTTGTAGAGCTGTGGAAAATAAAGAAAACCCATCTGTGAATGTACTAACTGTGCAAAAAAACCATTCGACCCTCACTCCTTGGTATACTGTATTATTAAAGAGCAGAAGAAATTTATTTTTTTTTCATTTATGCCTTGTCTTTTCCCTCCTGCCTGATCTCTTGGAAACTTCCCCCCCCCCCCCAAAAAAAACCCTACCCCTCATTGACTTCTGTTCTCATTCTTTCGCCCAAGACACCTATGCCCATGTGCCTGCCTCCCAGAGCTTCCCAGACCACTTTGGGTTGGCTTGGCCTGGGCTGTTGCCATTTGGGTGATCAGAGAGAGATTCTGGTACCCTCAAAGGCCCTGTCTCCATGCTTGGTCTAAACTGCAACTTGACGCAGGCCTTTCAGCTTGGGTAGATGGTCATGTGCTACCTCTGCTCGAGCTAGTGTGGAGATTATGGCGTGGGATAGCCACCCAAAATACACCCAGGGGGTCAGGTGGGCTTGTAGTTGGGTGGCTAGTCCATGCCACAGCCCTTGCTGCAATGTCCCCGTTCCTATTCTTAGTGCAGTAGCTTGAACAGAGCTAGTCTTGTCTGCCTGGCCTGGGAGGCATGCTTCCAGCTGCAGTGTACATACCCCAGAGTTTGTCCTAAAGAACCCAGCCTTGACTCCTCTCTGTGAGAATCTGACCCACTCTCCATCCCATTAGAAAATTTCCACAGAAAAGGCTGACAAACGAAGAAGCGTGTGGGTTTCCCCCCTGCCCCTGTCTAAACATTTCCACAGAAAATTTTCAAATTTTGTTGGGTGGAAATTTTGAATCCTGGAAAAACTTTCGGCCACCAACTGACCCATTTTTCTGGCTTTGGCCAAACTATTTTGGTAGTTGGGTGTTTTGGCTTTTTGACAAAAGATCAGAATTTCCCACAAAGCCAATATTTGCATGAAAAAATTCATTTTGTCAAAACCCACAATTTTCCACTATGAAATGACCTTGACCGAAATCTTTCTAGTAGTCATAGGCCACCTCCTTCCAATCCTTAAGTTGCTAAGTTCTTAGGAGTCTGCCTAGAACCATGTCTCTGTTCTAACAGTTCAGCCATATTCTGCTTGTCTACCTGTAACGTTTTGCGTTAATAAGCCAGTGCACAAAGTCCTTGGCCTTCATCTTGTCCAAATATCTGGTAAAATCGCTGGTGAAGGTGCCTTCAGAATGCCGCTTGATGTTGGAAGTAAAACTCCGAGCGCTTTTCGATTCAAAAGATTGCCATCTGTTTGAGAGAGAGGGATGGGAAACGTGAAGGAGGGTGCTGCAGTGGGATGGATACAGGGTCCTGTGGATAGCAAGCTGTGTCGGCAGGCATGAATTCTGTTCCCACCCTTGCCGCTGACTTGCTATGACAATGTAACTGTAGGTAAGTCCCATCCCTTTTGTCCTGTGTGTGTGTTTAGACTAAAGATATGTCTATGCTACCCGCCAGATCAATCCATCGGGGATCGATGTATCGTGTCTACATCGATCCCCAAATGCGCTCCCCCGTCAACTCCAGAACTCCACCAGGACGAGAGGTGGAAGCAGAGTTGATGGGGGAGGGGCGGCCGTCGATCCCGCGCCGCGAGGACACGAAATAAGTCAATCTAAGTCCATCTAAGATACGTCGACTTCAGCTGCGAGATCTTAGATTGATTTGCGCACCCTCCCCTCCCCCAGTGTAGACCGCGCCCAAATTCTCCAGGGCCCAGGCAATCCCTTTTTGGTCAGTATCTAGCGTAACAAGGCCCTGACCTTAGCCTGAGCCTGTCGGTGCTGCCATTATACCAAAACATACTTTGCTTATGCAGAGCTACACTATACACCATTAATAATAACACATTGCTTTTCTTTAACGTGTGTCTACGGTAGATCTCAAAGCGCTTTATAAAGTGGGGCAGCATCATATCCACATTTTTCAGATGGGGAAACTGAGACACGGGGAAGTGAAGTGATTTGCCCAAGGTTCCCCAGTAGGCCAGTGGCAGAGCTAGGAGCAACCCAGCTCTCCTAAATCCCTGTCCAGCGCTCTACCCACTAGGACCCACTGCCTCTTAAAGTTACCCACATAATCCACAAGAGGACCCGGCACGGCATGCTCAGTGTCTTACAGGACCAAATCTATACAGCGCTAGCGCAACGTGGCCCTGGTTCGTCAGGACAATATCAAGCTGTGGAGGGGTTGCAAGTCCTTTTGGAGGATAGCATTAAAATTTTGAAATGGTCTGAAGTAAATAGGATGGAATTCAGCCAGGACAAATGTAAAGTACTCCACTTAGGAAGGAACAATCAGCTGTGCACATACAAAATGGGAAATAACTGCTTAGGAAGGAGAATTGCAGAAGGGAATCTGGGGGTCATAGGGGATCACAAGCTAAATGAGTCAGGGTAACACTGTTGCAAAAAAAGCAAACATCGTTCTGGGATGTATTAGCAGGACAGGAGCGTTGTAAGCAAGATATGAAAAGTAATTCTTCTGCTCTGATTAGGCCTCAGCTGGAGTATTGTGTCCAGTTCTGGGTGACACATTTCAGAAAAGAGGTGGACAAGTTGGAGAAAGTCCAGAGGAGAGCAACCAAAATGATTAAAGGTCTAGAAAACATAATCTATGAGGGAAAATTGAAACAAATGGGTTTGTTTATACAAGGAGGAGAGGGGGAGAGAGAGAGAGTGAGAGAGAGTGTTTTCCTTAACCTGTGAGGCTAGAACAAGAAGCAATGGGCTTAAATTGCAGCAAGGGAGGTTTTGGTTCAGACGTCAGGAAAAACGTCCTAACTGTCACGATAGTTGAACACTGGAATAAATTTGCCTCCGGAGGTTGTGGAATATCTGTAACTGGAGATTTTTAAGAGCAGGTGAGACCAACACCTGTGAAAAATGATCTAGATAATACATAACTCCATGCCATGAGTGCAGGGGACTGGACTAGATGACTTTGCGAGGTCCTTTCCCATCCTATGATCACTAGGGCTCCTAAATGATACTACAGCGCCTAATAATATGGTCCATATTCTCTGTTCCTTTCCTAATACACCTCATCATCTTATTCACGTTTTCATCTGCTGCACATCGTTAATATGCTGTACCATCGCCTGGCAGCAAAGCCAAATAAAACAGAATAATTGACATTATTAAGCTCTGATGGGTCGCATTAGTGTTCTCTCCACCTACTTTAGCTCAGTACCACCAACCCACAGAGTACTTGTCAGTGACAAATGTACCTTACCTAGACTCATTGGACAAATCGTTGAGAACAATCTGCCAGCTGGCTGGGATCAACACCACGATTACTAGTCCATATAGGTAGAGCCACTGTATGCTTTTCATTTGGCCTTCTGGACAAGACAATAACACCCAAGGTTACAATTTGCCAACAGACTAAATCCAGCCTTAGCTGGATGAATCACAACACAAGTTATTTTACAGTGCATTTCCAGCATTTTGATGGGTGGAAAATTAGATCCTAGGACCTGATTACCTATAGGCATATATAATGGTTAATCAAAAGTACATGATTACAAGAAAACAGCTGTATATTTCAGACTTGTTTTTAAGGTAATAAATCTTACCCTGCACTCCTGTCTATATGGTCCCCGTTACCACAGCAGCCAGCTGAGCACCTCAATCTTTAGTGTATTTTTTTTTATATATATAATACACACACACCTCCACCCTTTAGAAGATCTAATTAATAATGGTTCAAAGATTTGAAACCAGGCTGCTGGAACAATTTTTATGGGTGAGGGGGTTGCTCAGACTCAATGAACCAAATTATAAACCCTGTATATGATGGAATCTACTTCAAGCCAGGGGGTGTAGCAGCACGCCTTGGACCTGTACTTCCAGCCCCCAACGTTTGAAATTGCTTATTATCCCCATATTTTCCTTTAGCTGGTCACTTCTAGGACAATAACACATCACTGAAGCAAGTAAATCAGACCATTTCCTGAGAAGGTTAGTCAAAATCCAAATGATTATTTGATATATAGTTAAAAACTCCCTAGTTTCACGAATAATTTAGAATTTTTAATCTTTTCCCTACCATCAGATACATCACTCTGACTTTACTTCTTCAAAGTGCTGAAACTGGATTCTGAGAAGGGGGAAAAGGCTTACCTTGCACAAGAACCAATGTTCTCCTAAAATCAGAATCTTGTTTTCCTTGTACAAACTGGTTGTGGCTAAACTCTGCTTCTCACAGGTGCTTTTAAGCTTGTTAGCAAGATGCTAAAAGATGATAGGTGGGTCACTGGTACTCCTGTTTTTAGTTGCATGAATCGTTATGAATCATTACATGGTGTTTTTTTTTTAAGTGGATCTGTTGCCGCATTTTCTTTTTTACGTACGCCTTCAGCAACGTGTTTTTTACAGTGCTCGGACCAATCAAGCTACCTATTAATTTTTCCCTTGTAGATAAACTAGTGCCACAACACATCCTATGTGGAGAAATGCTTTCTGAGCCTGCAGGGTTTCTGTTCCAAACACCTTTCTGCTCAAGTGAAAAGAAAAGAGCCAGAGTGCCAAAGAAACCCACCCCATTGTGGGACAAAAATACTTAAATTGACCATTTTCTTTGATCTCTGGAAGATCAGCCATGAATCTCAAATAACTGTAAGATGGATTTGACACAACATGTAGGGGTCCTTCCTGGCTCATAAGTTTGCCTCGTAGGAGCTCTTGAAATATAAAGTAATGAGGAATCTCACTGTCTTACAATGACTTGCTTAAATTAAAGTCCTGGACTGAACTTGTCTACTGAGGATGGACTTTCCATCCCAAGCCCTATTTTGGCCATCTCTAACTTCCTCTGAAACAACAGGCTAGATGCTCGGCTGGTGTAAACTGGCATCACTCTGATTTTGATGGAGCGATCCTGATTCAAATTCCTTCTGTGAAAATTGTTCTAATAATTTCTATATCACAGAAGCTAGAGAAGGACAACTGCTAGAGTCATCCAGTCCAGCCCCCTGCCAGGGCACTATTATCCCATATGGCCTCTGCCCCAGGGCTCCCTGCCAATGTGTGAATGCTGCACTAGTCTTTGCAGTGAAAAATTCTGCACAGGCAACATATGTTGCAAATCCTTTTAACTTCCTCCAGCAGGAAATCTGTTCAGGCGGTGGGGTAACTGGGAGCAACTTTACACCCCCTCTGCAGCCCTTTATGCTGTCAGGTTATTCATCCCCTACCCAGGAATCACAGAATATCAGGGTTGGAAGGGACCTTGGGAGGTCATCTAGTCCATCCCCCTGCTCCAAGCAGGACCAATCCCCAGACAGATCCCGCCCCCATCCCTAAATGGCGCCCTCAAGGTTTGAATTTATAACCCTGGGTTTAGCAGGCCAAATGATCCCCTCAATGAGCTATCCCTTCCCCTGTGAGTCAAGGGAGCTGCTGGGAGATACCAGTGCCCTAGGCAGAAAGTAGGTGTTGGTGCCTGCATTGCATCCTGGGATGCTCTTCATTGTTGCCATTTGAAGGAGCTGTCCCCTGGCTTTGAAGGGAGTGAGGCAGCTGCAGGTTTCCTTTTGGGGAAAGCAAGGGTGGAGAGATCTCTGAGAGTTTTCAGCTCTAGCATTAAACACTGATGGAGAATTTCTGTTGCCTGGAACTCCTGGAGATTCCCCATTAGCCCCTGCGACCTAGGTCAGCCTGGGACTCGACTGTACACCCTCTTTCCCTAAGACCCGGGCCTGTCGGAGGCCCTTTTTGTCTCATATCCCTAATCTCCCAGTCCCATGCTGATTACAATGCTGTTCTGGAGGAAATGTTTGAATGGTAGAACTCCAGTGGGAATTAGAATTTTCACTACCTCTGTAGAGCTGTGTAAACTGGAGCCCAACTTTATCGGTCCTCCAAATCTATGGACCAGGTTACATACCTTTTTTTACCAATAGATGGCGCTCCTTGTATAAACTACGGGCATGTAATCATGTGTGGAAATGGCCAGAATTTTTTTGGCTGGAACTTTCCTTTTCCCCCCCTTCTCCCTCCCCCACCAAAAAGCAAGATTCAGCAATACAAAAATTCACAAGACGTTTCTGTTGACTTTTGCCAAATTGCTGGAATTTGTTTACTGGGGGGGGGGAGGGGGCGATTGTTCATTACAGGAAAAACAAACAAAAACATCAGAATCAGAGGGGGAGCCGTGTTAGTCTGGATCTGTAAAAGCAGCAAAGAATCCTGTGGCAGTTATAGACTAACAGACGTTTTGGAGCATGAGCTTTCGTGGGTGAATACCCACTTCGTTGGATGCATGCATCAGAATGTTTCGTCTAAATATTTGGAAGTGAAACTTTTTGTTTTTTGTTTTAAAATGAACGTGAATTTAAATTTAATAAACTACAAATGTCCAAAATCAAAACAAAATGGTTTGCTGTTGCTATAACAAAACATTTCATTTGACCAGAAATGAATTTTTTTTTCTGGTCTTTGACTTGCCAGAAATTTCAATATTTCCCTTTTTGGTCTGACCCTAAATCAATTATTTTTCCCCTCGACTACTCAAAATTGCCAAACAAACTGATTCCTTTGGGTAAGCAGGAATTTCAAAGTTTAGCGAGGAAAGAATTAAAAGAGAAACGGCAAGAATTATGGACCAAGGAGGGAAGAGAGAGAAAATTCTATGAAGTATGCCCCCCAAAATAGAGGGTAATGTGCAACTCTAAAGCTCTGACAGGAGGAGTGAAGGACTCCTATATAGACTTGTTAACTGGCCACTGTGTTGTGAAGAATCATTTTTAGCTGTTGACTAGACACCACAGTGGGTTGTGGAATGCGTGTAAGGTTAAAACAACAGCTGCCCACTTGCTTTGGGAATGTAGGGAGTGTTTCCAGGAAAGGCAAATTCTTTGTGAAGAATTTAGAGGCTTTAAGGTGACGGAATATACTATGAGGGGTTTAGTGGGTGTATCAGGAAGGTAGGATCACACTAGAAAAGCTCAGTTGAGGTTTGCGTTTTCTAAGGATACAGAGCAGGGGAAGTGTGAAGTGGCATGAAGGTATACGGGAGAGGCTGCTTCTCCATAAAGCATAAGAAGTCATCTGAGAGTGGAGCTGCAGATAGGGCTCTAACCGGAGTGGGGAAGGATAGAGAGCACAGAAAGGGGCTGAGAATAGTACACCAGGGGAACCAGGCTGCGTGCTCTGTCCCAGCCATAAATACTTTCAAAGGTAGACCAGGAAGGAGCTGGGAGCAGGGCCAGGGGATGAGCTGAAGAGAAGCTCCAAAGAGCAGAAGAACTATTTTTGCTTGTTGGGACTCATAGACTCATAGTTCTTAAGGTCAGAAGGGACAATTATGATCATCTAGTCTGACCTCCTGCACAATGCAGGCCACAGAATCTCACTCTCTAGTCTGGTGCCAGAGGGCTAAGCCATAACTCCAGCACAGATTGGGTTGTGGAGAGCTGAGGAGAATCACCTCGAAGAGGGAAACTGAGACAAGGGAGTGCCCACCATGCTTGGCCAGTACATGGTGCTATGGGGCAGCCACACCCACTACAGCAATACTGAAGCCCCTTCACAATACCAGAGAGGGATAAAGGGGCTGTAGGACTTGTTTACATGGCAAGTCACTGTGTGGCAAGCCAGGATGTGAATCTACTATATGCATCAAGGTGCGCTTTGGGACTTTATGTGCACCGTCACAGTGTCCACACGGGATGTTACAATAGATTTATACAACAGCTTGCCGAGAGTAACTTGTCATGTAGACAGCTTCTTAGTATAAATGAGATTAGAATCCGGCTGTGGGAGTTTGACCATTTACTTCACTGGGAACAGCCCTCAGCACTTTTGAAAATCTCCTACTTCCTGTTCTGTTGCAGAATTGCTTCATTCGTTCATTCATTCTTAGACTGCTCAACCCAGTCTGATTCCTATAACTTTTGGTATCGACACAGGTGCAATGGTTCCAATTTTTAACTTCTCTGCTGTTCACATTCTTCAGTCTCGGAACAGTCCTATTGCAGCCAAGTAATTATCTTTCCACCGAAGAGGGTTTTTTAATATCACTGTCCAAATATCACTGTGGTTCAAATGGGTGCCGGACTAGAAGAGTCGTCTGCTAATTAGGTATAATCATGGTTTTAAATGAAAGCTTTTGATATCACAAAAGCAAGGCAATAATAGATTAATTAGCTCAACCTTTGGAAAACAGGTCCAAATTGCACTGATCCACTGATCTCTAGCACGTCACTCCATATTAATGCTACCCAATTTAGTTTGCAGGGACATTGTTATGATATAGTGTAATGATCTCACGACCTTGTAAGGAACTCCAGACATCAGCTGTGTCAGTTATTAGGGATGGGGAACGAATCTAGTTTCAACCAGTATTTCTAAAAATATGAGGGTTCCTCATGATTCTTCTAGCTGCATAATGAGACGGATGCTCTAGTAATGATCAAAAATGTGAATTTTACTGTAACAAAAAAGATTTTCACGAACTATATGAATACCCCACCCAACCGGTCGGGAAATACTGATTTAGGGCGAATATTGTCCAAGGGGTGCAGTGTTTTTAATTTCCTGAAAGGCATCAATCAATGAAGAAAGTGGCTTGGATCCAAAATGAATAGTTAGCCCTGGGACAAAATGGGTGGCTTTTAACACAGTTGAGTCTGAAATCTCAGCCCTTCCTTTCCTGGGAGGGAAGCATTTTGCTCTTCTAATTGGTCTGCCAAGCTCTGGATTTGACATTCAGGCACAACTGACAATGCATGCTTCTGCTGGGGCGGTAAGGGACCATTGTACTGGTGTCAAGAATAGCAATTGTAGAGAAAGTCCAGCCCAGCCGCTCTGCAATGGCGGTTCATGTGCAAGCTGGTTGGCATATAGGAGCTGTGAGGGAATGGCGCATGCTCTGTGCAGATGGAAACTTCAGAAAATGTAGCTGCTGAGCTCCAACAATTTTCTACTGAGCATGAGCAAACTGAATATTTTTTCCCTCAACGTCTTATCCCTTGGTCCAATTTGAGCAGCTTTCCCAGGGAAACAGCAAAAGACACGTTCCTGACACGGAGGGTGCTCCCTTGCCTGTCAGAGGTTGGTTAGGCCTTTAAAGATGGCCAGGCTCGGCCCGCCGCATCTTTGCTGGCTCAGCTGCCACTTCCTTAGATGATATCAGTTCGCTAGGTTGCATGAATTAATTGGTTCAGGTAAAAGGATGCTGGGTGGATTGAGCGCTCTCTGCACAGTAGCAAGGAAGGAAGCAGCAGAGAGCTGCAAAGGGCCTGTGAGACAAGTCAGGGGAGCAACGTGTGCTCCAGAAAGCCAGACGGACTGGGCGAGGGCAGCCCTTGAGAGCCACTGGGCTATGACTGGCAGGAAGCAATGGGTATCCATTCCATGTTGACTCAGTTTGGACTCTCCATGGGGAAGAAACCAGCAAGTCAGCAGTCTGGAAAAAAGACTTTTCATTGAGCCCAGGCAGGGCAGGAGATTATTTTGGTTTATGTTGGACATGAAGATTCTTTTGTGGACCTTTTTATTTACCACCCCTGAACTCCAGGAGGGGGAGCAAACTGAGCGTGATTTGGCTGGAGGGCCAAGTTGCCAGAACCGGCCATGGGGAGCCGATGGTGGGAGAGGACGGGAGTTGTAATGCTGCATTCTGCTGCCAGGGGGTGTTCAGGTGGTGACTTCTCTCATTGTATTGCATGGAGGGGCTGGAGCTTCTCCACTCAACAGTTGTGAAAATCTTTTTTTATTGCCATGGGTGAAATAATGTAACTTTCCCTGACCTCATCCTGGGAAACATCTGAAATGTGGTAGTTTGAAACTTTTATTTTAAAAGATAAAATAATTCAGCCTGAGGCAGACACCCAGCCTGGAAAACTTTGGCTGAACTGATTAAAATGTGGCAAAGTTATGAACAACTGAAAATAGGGTCTTATGGTGGAAAATGTTGGACTAACTTAACTGTAGATGTTGTCACCTCTGCTGGCTGGAACAGTAAGAAACCCTGGCACATGCATGGTTGGAAAGGAGTCAGGGCAGTGAGATCATAACATGGGGTGTCATGTGGTATCGCTAATCCCAAACATTAAAAAATCATGAGTTTGCTTTAAACAAATCTTTAGATTTAAATATATATATTTCGGGGGTTCATTTTGTTTTGCAGCTGGTTTCTGACACTTGAAGGTAAATCATAATAATAAGGTGTACTCGGGCCTTGTTTTCAATCTTTGCCATTGCTGGGGCTAGAAACTAGCCTTTAGTTTTTTCAAAGGAAAGCTGTGAGTCCCACCAAATCCCATGACTCTGGGAGCTGGAGCTTTAAGTAAAAACACCAAAATATTGTGAGACTCATAAGCAAATTGTGAAGGTTAGCAACACTGGGGAGAGAGACACTTATGGGGGGGAGGAGCTATTTCACAGTGTGATGGAGTAGGGGCTTTCTGTGTGGGGAATGGGAGAGCAGTGGAGGACTTTAGAGGATGGACGATACCAGAGCCTGTAACCTGAGCTAGGTAAGGGGGGGGGAAGGTCAACATCTTTGCCCGGGAAGGGGGAGAAAGGAAGGGGCTGGCAGGAGGGAAGTAGTTTTCAGTCTGGGTTTGGGGCTGTGTGGGCGGAATTCAGGGTATCCTAGCTGGGATCCAAGCATCTTGAAAGCCCAGAAGGACTCGATGGAGGGGTCCTGACTGTGCCTGCAAGCTCTGCTGTAACCTGTGTTCCTGTTGTCCAATAAACCTTCTGTTCTACTGGCTGGCTAAGAGTCACTGTGGGTACCAGGAAGAGGGGTGCAGGGCCGGACTCCCCCACACTCCGTGACACACAGGTACGACATGTTTCCTTGAAGAAGATTCTTTTTCCAGTTCGCATACAGTCTAATTTTTGGAGGGTTGCGGTGCCATCTTCTTTCACCACTGAGTGTCTCCCCAGCACAGCAATAAACTGAGCAGACGTAAATTGGTTCTAAATACTGGGAGAAACACTTTCAGACCCAAGGATCCTGATTCCTGCTCTAAATACTAGATCCCAAACCTGGGAATGGAATCCAGGATTCCAGATTCCTAATTCCCCCATAACCATTAGAGCACCCAACCCCTGCTTGTGCCTCTTATTGTATACCCCAGAGCAGGTGTAACTAAGTAGGCTGGCCTTCAGAGGGGTCAGCACCACTGTTTGTGCATGTACCAGTTGAGATTTAAACTGGACCTTCACCCAGCCTGTCTTGTCTGAACAGATCAGAGCTGACAGTTCAGCCCAGATCTCACCTGCCCAGCCGCTGTAAGGATCTGAGTCACTTTCATTGCAGAGCATTTGCAGCAGGTGGAGCTGGAGTGACCAGACAGCAAGTGTGAAACATTGGAACAGTGATTGGGGGGTAATAGGAGCCTATATAAGAAAAAGACCCCAAAATCAGGACTATCCCTATGAAACTGGGACATCTGGTCACCCAGACACATGATTGTGGTTCTTGGCTTCCTCGCTTCGTTGCAGGCTGCGTTTATTGAGAACAGAATCCAGTGTGTGGAGTGAAAAGAACGTGTTTTTTCACACTCCCCCACAGCTGTACCCAAAATAATACCCAGCCCAAAAGTTCCTGGGCGAGTTCACACATACTTTTTACCTTAACTGTAAACATAAGCCCCATCTATGTTAATTGACAGGTGAGTTCACACCTATCAACCTCGATAGGTGTTACTCCAAGCTCAGTGAGGCTTTAAGCCAACTCATAACAAGGTTTCACCCAGCTCATAACAATTATTTGTGGGAGGTTGACAGAAGATCTAGTAGAAAAATGGGGGGTGGGGGTAAAGAGTTAACATTGTTGAAAATTTCCCCTTCCTTTCTTTGTTCTGGCCAAAATCCAAAAGAGTCAGCAAAAATGTTCACCATAATTTCAACATTTTGTTTTAATTAGAGGTTAAAATTTTCAAAAGTGACATCACTTTGAGCAACAAAAAAGTTTTGTTTGAGTTCTATCATGTTCTGGCACATCAGATGGTTTTTAAAACCTTCTAAAGAAGATTCAACTAAACAGCAAAAGGCTGTGCTGGAACAGCCATTTCTAAACAATTTATTCTGCAATCACAATTCTTGTCAGTTTTCCCCTATGGAGAAAAATAAGTGCCTAAACTCACTTTTTGAAAATGAGATTGGAAATCGGGCCCCAAGTGACTTAGGATACTAAAGGTATTTAGGCACCTAAAGATGCAGCTGGTGTCTAGTAGGAGTCACAAAAGCACCTAAGTAGGTTAGGCACCTAATTCCCATTAAAAGTCCATAGGAGTTAGGTATATAACTTAAGTGCTTCTGTAAATCTCACAAGCCATCACTCTGCATCTTTAGGTGCCTTTGAAAATCTGGCCCTGAAGCTTTTTAAAAATTTACCCCAGCTCGATAGCTGACTGAAAAACAAGGGAGAAAAAAATAGTAGCTGAAATTCTTTCACTGGTTTTCTGCTCCAACCCCATCCCCTTCTGATGAAATTTCAATAAAAATTTGAAAAACTTGGAAAATTTTGACCAGCTCCTTTTGACATATCCTGTCTGGAATCCATTTAGAGGGGTTTTGACAACTCTTTGGGTGCTTCCTCATCACAGTAGGGGGTTCTCCTGGTACTTCCACTCCTAGCATCCCTCCCCATTTTGGGTGTTGAGGCAAAAGGGGACTCTGCCCTCCCTCCTGAGCACTGCCATAAAGTGCACTGTTGGGGCCAGATCTTCCAGAGTAGTGTCCTGGCCCCTGGTTCACCCCAGGGCTTAAATTCAGCCGGAGCTGTTCAGAGTGGAGCTCTGGCAAATATTTTCAAAGCTGTGCAGCAGAAGCCCCAAGCTCTGGCGCCTCCTGTGGGTGGCTCTACTAAATGCTCTATGAGAATTTAAGCCCTGGTTCACCTTCTCTATGGTTCTTGCTCTTTGGGGTAGAAGGGTCCAAGTTCTGTCCCTGCCGCTCCCATGAAGTTCCAAATATCCACAACAGGACATCTAGGAAGCCCTGGATTAGTTACAGGATATTTGGACTCCCCTCCTATTTAACTACATGACTTGGCATCCTGCATCCGTCCTGGCCCCATCTGCTTGGCAGCAAGCTAGTAGCTAGCTTGCCGCTTCCAGGAATCGTGCCAGGAAGTACAATACCTTGGGAAAACTTAATGGCTTTTGACCCACCTTTGCAGAACAATACATTCCTTGTCAGTAGGAGCTGTGATTGTTTTCCTCTTTTTATTGCTGATACCTCCTGGCTACACAAGGGTCCATTATGTAACCCTAGAGCTGCACCAGGGCTGTGTGCAAGTCACTCTCAAGCAGGATTAGCCACAAATGGGCAGCAGAGGGCTTGGATCCTGGAGGACAGTGGCAGGGGTGTTAGCAGGGTAGATTTTAGCACAAAGATTAAGGGTCTGATCCAGCACTGTGCTGGATGCTCTCCAGGCCCTTTGAGCTCAGTGGGTGTCAAAGGAGCCAAGCATCTGCTAAGGAGACACGCAGAGCCAGGCTGTAAGTAAATCAAAACACCAACAATTTTAGAACATAGGAAAACATAAGACTCAGGGCT
The DNA here is from genome assembly GCF_003597395.2 of Chelonoidis abingdonii. Lineage (NCBI taxonomy): Eukaryota > Metazoa > Chordata > Testudines > Testudinidae > Chelonoidis > Chelonoidis abingdonii. Next base: position 11,989,028 of record NC_133794.1, read on the forward strand.
TTGCCTTTCTGATCATTGCAGGGAAGTGACAGCACCCATGATGCTAACGTGCCCAGCATGTGGACAGGAGACATGCACTGGGGAGCTCATCTAGGCCACCATCCATCCCTGAAGTGGCTGAGATGTGACTTCAGCATTGATAGTAAAGGGGAGACAGCTGTCACAGACCAGGCACTGGGGCGTCCCTTTTTATACCAGCGCCATGAATGCTAAATCCACTGTCATGGCAATAGTTTTCTTAGTTTACTTTGCTTTTATTAATGCTGACTTCTCTACTCATGCATTTGTCCATTCTTTACAGCAGAGAGCGGGAGTATACACCCAAAGAGAGCCTTGTGTACCATCCTTCGCTTTGGTTAAACTAAGATCTCAGCTCTGAGCGGTGGCATGGGGGCCCCTTGATGGGCCTTAGGGGGCCTGGCAATAGTTTTCTTAGTTTACTTTGCTTTTATNACACCCTTGTGTGGGGGGGGGGGAGGGAACGGGGGGGTTTGTTTCTGGATTTCCGTGTCCAGTAACCAGACATGAATTTAAGAAGTTCTACTAATCCAGCTAGCAGGGCAAAGTGCTAAACGCACAGGCTGGGTGGCACAGTCCATAGGGCACTAAGCTGGGAAATGGGAGACCTGCATTCTATTCCTGGGTTTACCTAGCCTGCTGTGAGGCCTATGATCAGTCTCTGTGCCTCTGTTTCCCCTCTCATGCTTTGTCTCCTAGACTCCAAGGTCTTTGGGGCAGGGACTTGCTCTTCCCATGGCCATGTGTTCACTGCACATTTAAACTGGCCTCTTACCTGGGTGTTGCCCTTAACTCCCCCTCCTGTCCACACATACAACCCTGTCATCTGAGTTTAATGGTGCTTTACACCTGACCTAGCTGGTCCTTCCTGGGATATAGGCTAAATCCCAAGTGAGGCTTTCATTTGGGCTGGTAACCCATCCATTTTGCAGTGTTGACATAGGCTAACAAACCACGCCAGGGCTGCTAGCTCTCCAGTGCCTTCCCCCAAATCCACTGTGTGTCCAGAAGGATAGATACATTTTCCCATAATTCACTGGGAAAAAATATAGCATGGCTCAGTTCACTTCAGCCCAAAGACCCCAGGGCTATGACCCCAGAAGTAGCCCCAGTGAGTCAGGTAAGGCTTTGCAATGTGGCTGTTCATACCAGGGCTAGGCTAACCTGGGGGTCGATCACCCAAGTTATCTCTTTAGTGAAGATGGTTCCCTGTGTATCTGTACAGTACCCAGCCCCATGGAGCCCTAATCTTGGTCTGCACCTGTATCATCATCATCATCATGTTCCTATTATGCATTTGGTGTATAGGGCAACAATGAAGCTCCTCCCCACCTGTCTGTTTCTGGCAAGTCTTTCAATGGTTCCCTATCTATGCCCCAGGTTTTTCAGCTCGGCTTCCACAGCTCTTCGCCATGTTGTTTTCGCGTGGCCTCGTTTTCGCTTGCCTTCAGGTGTCCATCTTATTGCTACTCTGGTGATGGAATCAGGTTCCATCCGAAGCACATGACCATCTCCAACGCCTCCTGGCAATGATGGTATTCAAATCCTCTTGGCTGCACTGTGTCAATAGATCTTGGGTTGAGATTGTTCTGGACCAAAAGATACGGAGGATTTTTCTGAGGTGGGTTGTATGAACTGAAGACAGTTTGGACACGTCATACTTTCTCATTCCCCAGCATTCTGCACTATAAAGTAGTGTTGAAAGTACGCAGCTCTGATTAATCTAGAGTTTGGTTTTGATGTTGTATTTTGATAATTTCCAGACGGTGTTTAAGCTCCTGAAGGTGTTCCTGGCTTTATTGATTTTGTTCCAGATGTCCTGGCTTGTTCCACCGTCTTGGCTGATGGTGCTGCTTAAGTATGTGAATGTTTCTGCATCGGTAAGAATGTGGTCCTCTAGCCATACTGGGGTTGGTGAGCTGTAAGTGCTACCCTAATACAAATTGCGCATTCAATAGGCACACACAGATTGCTCTAGCTTTGCAGTGTAATCTACTCTAATAACAGGAAGTGTGTCTGTTGAGGTGCAAATGGCAGCATGTGAGCTGTTTCCTGGGTAGCTCATAAGCAAATGACACAGCAGTAGCTTTAGCCGTGGTAGGAGGAGAGTGAGAGGGTAGGCTACTGAGAGAACAGGCTCTAAGAGAAATAGGTGCTAAGACCGTCTGTGGTATGAACCATGACAACACCCATCACGGGGCCCACTCCACTGCTCCTTCCTCCTAGCAACCCAGCTAGGAGCAGAGTTATATGAGACAGGAAGGTAACAATGGGAGCGGAGTGTCACCCAGCTCACAAGCCCCAAATAACAGGTCAAGGCTGCGTTGGCGGTTTCGTGTACCAGGGAGGTTCCTGGCTGGTTGCAGGTCTGAGCACCTCTGCTGGCAGGGGTGCAACATTGCCGGCCCTTAGCATTGAAAAATTGTCAGTCAGGCCTCCAAAAAATCATGAGATTGGCTTAACAGTCATGAGATTAAAAAACCCAGCAACAGTGGTGTTCTTGTCTTCTGGTGTCATAGCCCATGGAGGTCACATTTTCAGACTGATCTCTCCCAACCATGAAGGTTGGGAACCCTGTTTTTTCATTTAAAACGACAGCTGAGATGCTCAAGTATGCAAACGACTCCAGGTCTGTTCATAAGAGTTGCCAATTTTGGTTGGGCATATTCCTGGAGGTTTTGTCACATGATATCATCTTTAATTAAAGATGATATCAATTCTTGGAGACTCCAGGATGATTCAGGCAAGTTGGCAGCCCTACTCTGGTAGCTGGGACTTTAAGGAAAGGACCAAATATTGCAAGACTTGCAATAAAATCACCAGAGCTGGCAACAGCCGGTGCCAGATGCTTTGGGAAGGTGGGAAGGACCTTCCCAAAGGTAACCCCTCGTTGCAGGCCCTGTAGAAGAATGATATGGTCTGATCTAGGGATGGGATTCTCAAATGGGCCTATGGGAATTAGGCAAGTGGCTTCCACTGGGGGAAGGGATAGCTCAGTGGTTTGAGTCTTGGCCTGCTAAACCTAGGGTTGTGAGCTCAATCCTTGAGGGGGCTGTTTAGGGATCTGGGGTAAAAAATGTGTCTGGGGATTGGTCCTGTTTAGAGCAGGGGGTTGGACTAGATGACCTTCTGAGGTCCCTTCCAACACTGATATTCTATGAAAAGCTCTGTTTGTCTAATCTAAGCAGGGTCATTGGGAAGAGAGACATCTTCGTTAAACCTGCTGAGGTCAGGGTTACATGCTGAGAGTTAGCTTTGCAGTGAAAACACACTGCCTAACACACACAACACCCCTTGCTCATGTCAGCTGGCACTAGGAATATGATTAGCTGGCATGGGCAAAAGCTGCTACTTCCCCCCAGAAAGGACAGATGTGTTCTCCCACAACATGCTGTGAAAGTATTCACAGGACTCATCACCCAGGAGCTCCACACACCACTTGTGGCAAACTCAGGACAATTAGCTACCTGGAGAGGGGTAGTAATTGGTCCTGGAAGGCTCAGCCCTGGAGGAATAAGGTTCAGCTGGGACAGGGGTTATCAGGGAACTAATTAGGTTCAGCTGGCCCCAATTGCTGGAGACCTTTTTAAATCCTCCCTGGGAGGGAAGCAAGGGGCGGGGAGGAAGAGAGAAGCAGAGTAGCTGCCAGCAAGTAGGGGCAGCTGAACTCTGAGACTCTTCCTGCAAGGCAGATTGCATTCTCCCCAGAAGGAGAGGAAACTAGAGCAAGGGGCTGGCTGAGAAGGGATCAGCCAGACCCTGCAAGACTGGGAAGTTTTTTTTTTCTTTTACTTTGCCCAAGCCTGTGTCTCCGAGGCTAAGAAGGACTGAGCTAACAAAAGGAGAGGCAGGTACTTTGCCACACGTAGTGTCAGGGGTGGGATGGTCTAGTGAGTGAGGCTCTGTGGCAAGCCATCACCAGGCAAGGTAAAAACCACAATAAATAAATAAATAAATAAATAATTTTTTTTTTTTGAAAAATGGAGGATGTACTGAAGGCATTGATGCAGGCCACCATGGCCCAACAAGAGGCTACCAGAGTGCAGGTGGCTGCCCAGCAGGAGTCCGTACGGGTGCAACAGGAGACCAACCAGCTGCTGATGAGCCAGGCAGCCCAAGATCGAGCCACCCTGACCGAGGTAGTAAACCAGTTGAAGGCCCTGACCACGATGACGCACGGGGCCCAGGGGAGTCGGCCGCTGCGGGCGAGCAACTACTTGCAGAAGATCACAACTGATGACGATATAGAGGCATATCTCCTTGTGTTCGAGAGGATGGCACTGCGGGAGGCCTGGCCCCAAGACCAGTGGGCCGGTCTGCTGGCTCCATTCCTATGTGGGGAGGCCCAGAAAGCCTACTTCGACATGACTGCAGAAGCAGCTATGGATTACTCTTGGCTGAAGGTGGAAATCCTGGTGAGGGCAGGCGTGATGCCGGCCATAAGGCCCAGCGCTTCCACGAGTGGAGGTGCTGGGAGGACAAACCACCGAGGTCCTAGCTATTTGATTTGATACACCTTGCTCGGAAGTGGCTCCTTCCCGAGGCCCATGGGCTGGAGAAGGTAGTAGAGATCCTGGTATTGGACAGGTACATGAGAGGGTTGCCACCGGACATACGGGGGTGGGTCCGCCAAAATGACCCCTCCTCTTATGACGATCTAGTTGCTTTTGTGGAGAGGCACTTAGCAGCCCAAGAACTTTCTCAGACCACCGGGGGAGGAAGGCGTCAGTATCGGAGGCCAGCCTCTACACTGAGGCCCCGGTTTGCCCTAGCTCCAGGCCGGAAAATGGAGGGGAGGCAGGAGGCGGAAGAGCCGCCGGCAGTCCCGCAGAGACTGGAGGACTGGGGAAGAAAGGCTCAGGGAATACATCCCAGCAGTCCGAAAAATAGGGGGCTGCCCAGAGTGGGGTACCGATGTTATGTCTGTGGTGAATTAGGACATATTGCTGCCCAATGCCCTAATCTTGGAGAGCCTATGCAGTGTGAACTGGGAGATATCGGGGGACCATGCGAGCTAATAAGTCTAGCTGGGGTTGCGATGGTCCCTCATAGATACATTAGGGCCGTTAAGCTGAACGGTGTAGAGACTACAGCATTTAATAGACCGGCAGTGCAGTTACACTGGCTACAGGGAAACTTTAAGGCCGGCCAATATCCCAGGCCAAAACGCTCGGGAATTATCCTAGCGCTTTACCATGGGATATCAGCTACTACCCACCGCCCCCTGGAGCCATCAAGTTCTCGGAAACCCCCTGAGGTGACATGGGAGTCGTTTCCGAAACTCCCCATACCCTTGTCCTATATCGGACGAGACTTCCGTGGTTTGATCCTATCCCGGGAACGAGCGAGAAGGGTAAGGGACCCTGGGATCCAAAGTGTGGCCCAGATAGGGACATTCTCCCTCTTTCATTCCACGGTTTAGCCAGATGTGTTCTCCCCACCGGGGAAAGTCAGGAGGACCAGAGGAATGAGGGCCGATAAAAGGAGGGGGACGAGATCACTGACCGGGTAACTGACACCCCCAACTCAGGCAAGAGATCTACAGCAGGACTAGGCAGCCAACTCCACCCAATTGTGACCAGGCCGCAGGCTGTCCTGAGGTGGAGACGGGTGGACCTCTCCCGAATAAATGGGAAAATAGGGACTGCATGTAGGCAACTTTTGTCAGGATCAGCCAATTGCTCAATACCCACAATTTTTTAAGGAGGTAGTCGAGTGAATTAGGAGTTTCAGTGGTGGGGAGAAGCTAAGGCCCGGGACCATATTCATAATTAAAAAATCTGCTGTATAGGTACTAGTCCGTGTCCAGAGCAATATGAACACTCTGGCCCCGGAAGCATCAAACGAGCCGATGATTGGTAATGTATCTGGCCACAGTCAGGATGGATAAGGCCCTCGATCGATTCTACAGACGGGTTTTGGCCTGGTATTTATGCATGCACCGGTCGTCCGATATGTTCCCCTTGTCTGCGTGTAGCAATACATGGCTCCACCGACCATACTTAACGGTCTGCTCTGGTACCTCTCCCATTATTTAGCGTGAGTTCCGTTCGAGCGATAGCTTGGACATGTGGGGCCATTGGAAAGTCAACCCAGGCCATCAGTACAGTTTCCTGTAGTCTAGATTATGCCACCATCCCTGAGGCCTCCCACCTAGGAAATACCGGTCCAAAGTCCATAGCCAACACGAATTAGTCCAGATATTCTCCAGAGGAGGGGGGATACCTAAGGAATCCGATGGACCAGGACCCGTTGTTTCTATCTGTATGAGACTATGTTAACATGCTCCACATATTTGACCCTCAGACGTCGTTTCTAACCACCCCCAGAGGTCGGTGTGGCTCTGTGGAACGTGTTGTGAATGGACGTTGAGATACATGTTTACGGATACGCTACAGCTGCCGATGGAAAGACTGGAATGCCCTGCTACTTAATGTACTGTTTGCCTGTCGGGAGTTCTTTCAGCTATCCATGATTCTCCCCCTTGCAGTGTATTGATGGTCGGACCCAGGGATAACTGACCTGGCTATAGAGATGGGTGGAAAGCAGCCATAAGCCGGAGAAACATTGTGGACGTGCTACAAATGAGAGACACGAAGTCGCCAGAGTGCACCCCGTTCGTGCGCGACAACTTGGAAGGCCCAAAGGGATGCAACGACGTACTAACACATCGATCAAGCAAAGGTCCGGAGTTCACAGCGGTGGGACTGGGTGATGGGCTCATACCACGCGCGGGAGAGCAGCTTCTGGCATGATGCAGGGACCGTAGAGGTAATCGGAGTGGTAGGGAAGTTGGACTATGAGATCCGCAGCAGGTCGCTGGAAGTGGAGCAGATTCCACTGAAATTGCTGAAACCCTGCGGGATAGAGAAACCCTGGGTAGCGTCGCTGGGCGCGCACCCCTAAGGCGCTCAGCCAACCTGGTAGGAATTCCCGGAGCTGACCCCGGGTTCAACGTCAACCAGATTGTGTTCGAGAGAAGCCAGGCAGGCTACGGAGTTCACATCACATCTTCACAGAGCTTGGAGTAAAGTTGCACAGCAAGCCATCTGAAAGAGGATCATAGGAAGAGCGGCTAGGAGTCATTGAAGAGTCTACATGTCCTGCAGTCCAGCTCCCGTGGTTTCTGTCTAAGCCAGATGGCAGTATGAGGTTCTGCAAATGACTTCCGCAAGCTAACGAGGTGTCCCAATGACGCCTACCACTATTACCCAGATCGAATGAGCTTGATTTGAACGATCGGGAAAGGCTCCTGTTTTATGTTACCCTTGATTATAGAGGCTTTGGCCGAGCCCCCTGGCTAGGCCGAACAAGAGAAGAGACGGCCTTTGCACCCCGGAAGGCACTATATCATACCACTGTTCTTCCCTTTGGATTTGCTATGGAGGCCCGCCGTACCTATCCAAGCAGCTAATGGACAAACTGTTACGGTCCATAGGAGTACGCTGCTGCCTTCGTTGATGACGTCATATATATACCCGACTGGGAGACGCACTCGGAGGTAGAGGTCAGTCCTGAGTATCTAGAGCAGGACTGACCGCAAAATCGTTCAAGTGTTCGAACGGTTTAGCTGACGCCATACTTGCGGTACTTATAGGGGGAGGGGCGTGGATGAGGCCCCACTCAAACAGCTAGACGACCTAGACAGAGTGCCCCTGCCACTCCAGAAAAAAACAGGTCCAATGCATTCCTGGCTCGTGGGGTACTATAGACGGTTCATTCCCCACTTCGCACCAAGGGCATGCCCTATAACGGACCTGACCAGGCTCAAGCCCAGACATAGTAAATGGTTCTGCTGCGGCGAAGCGCTCTTTGCAGATCTGCGACGGCCCTGCACGGACTCCGTACTAGTAGCCCAGACTGGGGCAGGAGTTTATCCTACAGAACGGAGCCTCGGAAGTAGGGCTGGGACATTTTCTTTCCCAATGGTCGGAGATGATGAACACCCCGTCCTCTTCCTCAGTAGAAAGCTCCTGCCTAAGGGAACGGACAGTAGGCCATCGTGGAAAAGGAAATGCTGGCAGTAAAATGGGCCGTAGAAGCCTCCGCTATTATCTATCTCGACGGAGATTTACCCTTGTCACGGACCATGCCCGTTGCAGTGGAATGCACCAAAACAAGGACAAGAATGCACGAGTAACGAGATGGTTCCTATCGCTTCAACCCTTCCACTTCACGGTTCGGAACCGGTTCGGAACCCAACATGGCATGTGGCATTGCCTGTCGAGGGTGCACTGCTTTCCGACCCAAGTAGCCCAACCCCGTAGTGTTGAGCGGCGGGGGGGAGGAAAATGTGGCAACTCAGGACAATTAGCTACAGAGAGTGGGGTAGTATTGATTCCGGAAGGTCAGCCCTGGGGAATAAGAGATCCAGCTGGGACGGGTTTCAGGGAAATAATTAGGTTCAGCTGGACCCAAATTGCTTGGAGACCGTAAATCCTCCTGCCAGGAAGCAACAGGGAAGGAGAGAGAAGCAGAGTAGTTGCAGCAGTAGGGGCAGCTGAACTCTGAGACTCTTCCTGCTAAGGGAGATTGCATTCTCCCCAGAAGGAGAGGAAACTAGAGCAAGGGGCTGGCTGAGAAGGGATCAGCCAGACCCTGCAAGATTGGGAAGTTTTTTTTTTCTTTTACTTTGCCCAAGCCTGTGTCTCCGAGGCTAAGAAGGACTGAGCTAACAAAAGGAGAGGCAGGTACTTTGCCACACACTGTTGTGGCAGGATATCTTTGCGGCACAGCTGCTCTCCCTCGTGCTGGGGAAGAGTGTGGACCACTTTGAGTTAACGGTACAGGAAGGACATTCTGCAGCCTGGCCCTAAGTGCCCAGCAGCCTAGGTCCCTCCTCAAACCTGACTTTCTCTAGCTCCACTCAGGATACTTTGCCCCAGCCTTTTGGGGAAGGCCAGGAGGTTGATCGTACTGTTGCAGCTTTGGGGGCCCACCTCTAGCAGATGTGTAGGCAAGAAGGTGGTGTTTTATGGGTGGATTTAAAGCTGTCCTGGAGATCTGTTGTGTGGGCGTTTGTTTTTGTTTTTGTTTTTGTTTTATTTTGTGGAGGGCAACTGACTCCCCTTTTCTTCAGGATGAGCTGGCAAAGGCTTCTCCCCCCATCCTGTATCTCTATCATCTCTCCAGCATGTCGGGACAGACCAGACTCTCTGCTTTCCCAAATTCTGGCCTTGAGAGACCTGGCAGCTCCTGGCCCAGCCAGATTAAACAGGAGATAGTGAGTCCTGCTTCACCCATGACTTGGGGGTGATGAGACCCGTCGCCCCCAAGGGGGTTGATTTCCTTACTCGTCTCCACGGAGGCTCCCAAGTACTTGGCTTTGCCTACATGTTTCCGTTTTAGGCTCTGGTTTATATTCTGCTGATGCAAGCTACTGGCTCCTATCGTGGGATTATATGAATCATCGCTGAGAATGGCTCACACCCAGGATGGAGGTTTTGGCTTTGATATTTGGAGCATGCTGCTGCAAATGTAGGATGGAGGGCTTTCTCCACCCCCACTTTGCCACCTGGTGTTTCTTCGACAGTAGCTGTCTCTAGAAGGTGGAGCTGGGATCGCATTTGGTATTTCCACAGCATGGTAAATCATAGGACTGCGGTCAGGACTCCTGGGTTCTGTTCCCGGTTCTGCGAGGGATAAGTGGTGAGAGAGGCTGAGCTGGTGACTCAGGAATCTTGCGTTTCATGCCTGGCTCTGGGAGGGGAGTGGGTTCTACTGGCTAGAGCAGGGGTCTGGGAGTCAGGATTCCTGGCTCCAGGAGGAGGAAGGGGGTCCAGTGGTTAGAGCAGTGCCTTTACTCTCAAGGCCACCCTATTCCATGTGGTCTCCTCCGTTGAAAAGCACTATAGAAATGCACGGTATTAAATATCATTCCAGGTGTGGATTCCACTTACGTAAAGAGATTTCAGATGAGGAAGGTGCTGTAACTACTTCAGGCGCTTACCTCCCGACAGCTGCCTTGGGTTCATTATCCGCCTGTCATTCACCAGAATTGAAAACCGCCCACAGGGGCGGTACGGTAACCAGGAACTGAGAAGCGCCCGAACAAAGCTCTGAAGGAACGGTCAGAAAACCAGCCCGTCCGCCTTCATTTCTGAAAGGCGCAAGGGAGAAGCAGAGATGAAGAGGATGTGGCAACCCTTTCATCCATATGTGTGTTATGAGATCATGGGATTGGTGGATCAGCCTCCCTTTATTATGTGTGTTAATAGGAAGGCACAGAGTTAAGGCCTAGAAGAGAGGATGACTTTTTGGGGGGTTGGGGGGAGATGGTGGAGCTGAAGGAGTTAGCCCGATCTACATGTGGTTTGTGCCCCCGCATTGTAGATACCAGCTACATGCTAAAGGTCACCGGGCCGCAGGTTCCTGGCTGCCTGGCCGCGGGATCCAGGCTGGCTTGCCCTGTGTGGCAGGGCTCTGGGGTCCAGATTGGCTGGCCCTGTGCGGTGGGGGCTGCTACTTGGCCCCACCCAGGGCTCTACTCTTGACCCCACTCTGTAGTGGGAGGCGCTGCGCATAGGGGTCTGTGTGGGGATTGGAGGGATGCACTGTGGTTCTCAACCTGAGGCCCACTGCACTGGGTATTGCATTAGCATGGGCTACAAACCCCAGACAGGGCTGTGTCTGTTGCCACTGTGCTGCCTGGAGGGTGCCCTAGGCGGCTTTGGAAGTGCAGACAACTCCCCTGAGGCAGGAGGACTTTAAGCAGCCATTCTGGGGGGCTAGCTGATAAAATGGTAGGGGATGCATGCTTCCTCCAGCGCCCCCCCACCCCCCTAGGCTGACTGATGAATTCCAGGCCCCTACCTCGCCCGCAGTCACTCTCCCAGCTGCTAGATTTGGCCCTGGAACTGGCTCTGCTGCCTAATTGCTAAATTGTGGGAGCTGTTTGCACAATGGTATGTGAATAAAGGACATGCCGAGCTCTATTGCCCAGAAGGGAGCGAGGCTGCATTCAACAGACAGACCTGAAGGACTGCAGTAATTTTTCTGAGTGGCCCTATGGAGCTACTTTGATTCTGAAGCCACAGAGACAAAGATCCATGTCGTCTGAATTAACTAAAGAGGTGACTTTCTGGCAGAGCTGTTAAACCCTGGTGTGGCTGCGGATGCCGTCGTTCAGAATTGAAATGGCTTCCATTGGGTTCAGGTTAATTCACTTTGTCTCCCATGTAGACAAGCTCTGACGTCACAGGTGTAATCAAAATTTGGTGAGTCTTATCATAATACCACTTAGCGTTTGTACAGCAAGGCGGGGTGGGTACACCCTACTGGGACTCAGAAGATCTCAGTGCTGTTCCCAGCTCTGTGTCTGACCTGTGGGGTTACCTGGGCAAGTCGCTTTTTCTCCCATCCCTAGCCTGTTTTATCTATTTCAATTGTCAGCTCTGAGAGGCAGGGACTGTCTCTCAACGTGTCTGTACGGTGCCCAGCACAATGACACCTTGATCGTGGTTGGGTGGTTGAGCACGTTCACATTCTCCATCCATTGAGCTCAAAGTGCTTTGCTGAGAGGGAGAGTATCATTACAGAGATGGGGAAACTGAGTCACAGAGAGGGGACGCGACCTGCCCACAGTCACGCAGCAAGACTGTGTGGGTTGCAGTCTGTCCCTCCCATTGGCTGAATTCTAGGGTGTGCGTAGCCATCCTCATAAACATCAGCACCCACATTTTAATATTACCCCAGTGGCTTAACTGAAGGAAGATGATGTGGCCCGGGAGATAGAATTTAGCTATATTAATTTCTGTGCTGAGGGGGTGACAGTGGATATCTCAGGATAGCGATGGGTGATCTTTCACTTTTGGGTCATGGCTCTGAGTTTAATCAACCCTGTAATAAGTACCCTGTTGGGCAACCTGGTTATATTAATAGCAACAGCCGGTTCTTATGTTGAATTTTGCACTTTACTCTAGGAGATCAGCATCATTATCCCCATTTTACAGACAGGGAAAATTGAGGCACAGAGCAGGGCCATGACCTACACAAAGTCACGCAATAGGATAGGAGCAGAGCTGGGACTAGACCATCCATGTTTTGAGTCCTGAAGGCTACCTTCACAGCCTTGCTCCACCCCTGTGCATTAATAGTGCTCTAGCAAAGCAAGGAGCACAATCGGACCGTCGCTTGGTCCTGTCTCCAGGCACAATGGTTTTAACTGCATTGGAGAGCTACAGTGTTCTCCCTGCACCCCACCCCAAATGCCAGCATGGGAGTTGCCAGGCTGCAGAAAGACCCGTCGCCTTGTTACATTTACCATAGCTCTAGCTATATGGTAGATGAGGCCTTCAGGTCAGGAGGCGGCGTTAGTCCTTGACCACACTGCAAGCTGGGCACCAGCGTGTGGCATGGTTGACTCCTCCATGTGGTTTATGACCACAGCCCACACGGCTAGGGCTTGGTCAGGAACCAGAGAAGCTAATTAGTTCATTGTTGCTGGCGGTGTAGGCTCTCCTCAGTGAGGGCTCAAGTTCAGTGGATCCGTGGGGGGTCTGCCATGGTTACGTGGGAGGTTATGGCATTGAGCCAGGGCCAGCATCCACCCAAAAGGGTGTTCTGGCAGTTTTCCCACATGGAGGATGCCATTTTCTCAAAATGGCCGCCTCCACACCATGCAGGGGGAGGGATAGCTTAGTGGTTTGAGCACTGGCCTGCTTAAACTCAGGGTTGTGAGTTCAGTCCTTGAGGGGGCCATTTAGGGATATTGGGCAAAAATCTGTCAGAGGATTGTCCTACTTTGCACAAGGGGTTGGACTAGATGACCTCGTGACGTCCCTTCCAACCCTGATATTCTGTGCAGGTGGGGTGGGGCTGGCATTCTTGCAGGGATATTCTAGTAGTACCAGAAATGAAAGGGGTCTGGGACATTTATTTAGATGCCAAAGGAGCCCTTAGCAGGGGGGAGTTTGGAAACCACTTCAATAGTTCAAACAGGAATTAATTCAGGGAAGTCCTGTGGTCTGTGTTATACAGGGAGCAGATGAGGTGATCACAATGGCCCCTCCTGGCTTTATAGTCTATGATTCTCACCTCTGCTACTGCCTTGACCTTGGGCCAGTCACCATGGCTCAGTTTCCCCTCCTGTAAAAGAACAGAATCCAGCTCTCCTAATGGTGGACTATGCTGCTGCTCATGGCTAGCGCTTGTCAAACATCCCAGAATTGCCAGGCCTGTGGGTCACGGTGCCCTGCGCCTTGACGTAGTCACTTTCAGCAGTGGGTATAAAGCGCGGCTAGATCAGAATGGTCATGATTTGCACTGGTGTGAAAGACCCACACAAAGGGGATCTAGCCCCTTCTGGTCAGTGTAATTCACTACAGCAATGAGGAGAAGCTCTTGTGATGAGTAGAACATTAGCATTGTCCATATTTTGTGCCTTCCATCAGGAAATCTGCCCACCACCAGTCTAACCCTGATTGAGCATCATATCCGTGGCCCTGTCATGATCAGCCCAATGAGGCCTTGGGAATGTACAGGTATCTGGTATCAGAATGGGGTATGCTGTCGAGCCTGAATAGCAGGAGGGGTTTGCTTCTGGTGAGGATGGAGATAGATCAGCTCAGTTGTGTGTCAGGGAGCCTCGGACTGGAACAGCAGGAGTTGCTGAAAATCAGCAATGAGGTACAGTGGCAGATCTGTGTGTGTGTGTGGGTAACCATAGTGAACTGCATGACCGCACTTTGGTTCATTATGAAATACACAAAAACAAGAAGGAGTCCAGTGGCACCTTAAAGGCTAACAGATTTATTTGGGCCTAAGCTTTCATGGGCAAAAAACCCTCACTTCTTCAGATGCAAAACTTTCGCCCAAATCACGTTAGTTTTTAAGGTTCCACTGGACTCCTTGTTGTTTTTGTGGATACAGACTAACACGGCTACCCCCTGATATATGAAATATACAGTTGCCAGAGGCCAAATAATCTGTATTAAAGTCAATGATAGTGCGGTCCAGGAAGAAAGCAATATGACACCAGTTTCTGGGAAGCCATCTCGTGCAGCGTTGTTAAATTCACCACACATGGAAGCCATGCTGCCGGAGTTCCACATTTCAGCTTGGAGTATTGAGTGGATGGTTTTACAAGTTACAAAACTCTTTGAACATCCCATAAAATCCAGCCCATCAGTGTGGACCATTTCCTTAACTTGTTCTGTACCTTTGTTTACCTTTGTTTTGGAGACCCGCACTCCAGGTACTAATTTTGTGAAGGTACCTCCCCATCTTGTACCGGGATAGAACATTCATGTCTTTAGTCTTTCATACGGTTCTTATTTTCTAATGCCATTATTGCCTTCAGCTTTGCAAAGTGTTATGAGCTAGAGAGTATAAGTGAAAAGGATTATAGAAGAAGAACTTGGCCCCATGTGTCTTGAAAGCTTGTCTCTCTCACCAACAGAAGTTGGTCCAATAAAAATCGCACCCCCTTTCTCTTTTAAATAGCCTGGGACCGACATGGCTACAACTAAACTGCATAGGATTATAGAAAGACATAGGCCATGCAACTGCTAGAAATATATATACAATATAATGTTGTATTAATATTGTGTGCTCAATGCATATTAATATACACGGTGTGACTAATACATATTGATAATGTGAGTTATATATATATATACACACATATATATAATTAGCCCATCATATATTGGTCAACACAGGTCTGGAATAGCAGAAGGGCTGTGGATCAGGATGGAGAGGCATTGGCATAGCTGTGTGGGCTAGCAGGGGCAGGAGGGAATTGTGGGTTAGGATTGAGGGGCAGTGGCACAGCTGTGGGGGGGGGCTGGAATAGCAGAGGGACTGTGGGTCAGGATGGAGGGGCATTGGCAGAGCTGTGTGGGCTAGTAGGGGCAGGAGGGAATTATGGGTTAGGATTGAGGGGCAGTGGCACAGCTGTGTGTGTGTGTGGGGGGGCTGGAATAGCAGAGGGGCTGTGGGTCAGGATGGAGGGGCATTGGCAAAGCTGTTGTGGTGAAAGCCCAGAAGTGGGATAGCAGGGGGGTATTCCAGGTCAGGAATGAGGCACATTGGCAAATGCGAGTGGCAGAACTGGAAAAGCAAGCAAACAGCGGAAGGTCCGGATTAAGGTGTGTATTTGGCTAAGCTGCATTGTGTATGAGCTCAGGACTTGCACAGCAAGAGGATAGGAATTGTGGGTTGGGAATAAGGTGTGTATTTGGCCGAGTTGCATGTGTCTGAGGCCAGGGCTAGAACAGCAAAGAGTCCGGCTGCTCAGAACTGAGTCAAACTAGGAGAGCTCTCGAGAACCCTTGTCGAATCTTTGTTTGTGCTTAGGGTTGCCAGTTTTGGTTGGACATCTTCCTGGAGGTTTCATCACATGACGTCCTCTTTAATTAAAGATTTCTCTTTAATTCCCTGGCAACTCCGGGACAATCCTGGAGCATTGGCAACTGTACTTGTGCTCTTCCTCTTACCTCCCTTAATAAATGCCCCACAAAACATGCATATAAATAATCCCCTGGCGGTTTTTGCACCCTGGCCTCAAAGCCAGCTCTGAAATCTCGTCATGGGGCGAGCAGGCCTAGTACAACATCAGATTCCTTTTAGCACATTTAGAATTCCAGTCCCAGTTTCTTTTTTTTTTGAGTTACCCCCCAAGACACACCTTGGACCTAATTTGCAGAGGGGCTGAGTGCCCACAATTCCCCTGGAAGTTAACCCACGACTGTACCTCAATTTCCCCATCTGCAAAATGGGCTTAATAGAGCCTAGTAGGGGTGCTGCCTGGGGTTAGTGCAACACATCAGGGAACAAAAATGATCAGGCACTGGGGCACCTGTGCTTTCAGGATTAACCCGTGGTGTCTTTTATTGACAATAAATAATACAATAATACAAGTACAAAGTCCAAAATCCTATCCTTCATGCACCAAATAAACAGGACTCGCCGACACCAGCCAATGCAGGAAAGAGCAGCTTCCCCTGGGGATAAAGGTTTGGGATGTAGGATGCGCCACGGGAAAAATATATTTGCCGCAACTGTCTGTCGAAGCCAGCCATGCTGGCCCTTATACCGCGTCCCATCCCTGTCTCCTCCCTCAGCGCCCAATGCTTCAATGGGGTTTAATGGGAGCCCTGGGCACACGAGGAATGAGGTCTCTGGCTTGTATCGTGGCCTTTTGCGAAAGGCCAGGGATACAGCTGTATGGAGGTAAAGACACAGCAGACTAGCAAGGAGATTAGCGCATCTGAAGCAGCAGCAGCATCCTCTACAACAAGCCACCTAGCCTCACTCCTTTTCACTTGCTGTCTTGCCCTTTCCAAGGGCCTCAGCAGAAGCTGGAGAGTAATTCAGAGAAAGGCTCTTGTCCCGGGTTAATTCCTTAGAACGTAGTCAGTATTATGTTGTTCTCAGGAGAAGCTTGGGAAGGGAAGGGGAAGAAAACAAGCAGAAGCTGGGGGTGCGGTTGGGGCTTACAGGATATGGTGTCAGGACTATGGAGCAAACCAGGGGCCTGGACTGTAGAGGTTACAGGCCTTTCCTGGCTCCTTGGGCTACCTCCCAGTTGGGCAGTTGTGACCTTGTGCTTCGTGGCTGGGGAACAATTGAATTTCCAGCCCCGCCAAGAAGACGCTGGGCCCTAGGGATGACAGAAAGACTTGGGCCTGTTAATCTCACCCATCCACCCGGCCCTTCCCCCCCCTTAGCTGTATCTCCTTCCGTCTGTTCCTTGCTCCCCTTTCTCTGTCCCTCCTCCACTTCCCATCTCTGCTGCACCATGGGGTATAGCCCCACACAAATGTCGGCTGAGGGGGGAAGCCCAGAGACCTTCAGCTGCTGGGGCGGGGCAGGGCGCGGGAAGGGAACATCATCAAGATATCTCCCCACCCCCCATCCCAGCCCCCCCATCCCGATACCAAATGCACAGGGGTGAGGCTTAGTCACTCAAAATATCTCCCCACCCTCCATCCCAGCCCCCCCATCCTGATACCAAATGCACGGGTGTGAGGCCTAGTTACGCTCTTCTAAAGCAGCAGCTGAATAATCCGAAAGGCCTTGTGCTTGTTTCTCATGGACTTTTTAATTGCCCCCCCCCCGACATCCCCCAAAGCCAATTATGGGGCCACAGAAATGGGAGATTCAATCCCTTCAGGTCAGGCTCTCTTTAAGAGATACCCACCCTTGTTAAACTCCCACCCTACCCCACAAAGAGCTACTGAATGGCTCCTTGACCCTACAGAGGACGGTCCATGTTCCCATCATCCAGGATCACGTGGGGACCCAGTTATGTTGACCCTGTAAGTGAAAGACAAGGCGGGCGAGGTAACGGCTGAGAGAGACAAGCTTTTGAGGTGCACAGAATGTTTTTCACATCTGGGTTTCTTCCGGAAGAGCTCCGTGTAGCTCAGAAGCTGGTCTCTGTCACCCACAGACATTGGTCCAATAAAAGAGATTACCTCACCCACCCTGTCTCTGTAATATCATGGGACCAACACAGCTACAAAAACGCTGCCTGCCACCCCGTCGGGGTACTCATGGAGCATTAAAAGAAAAATCAGTGGAAATCACCCACACCCATTTGAGGTGGGCTGTGAAATTCAGACCAGGTTACCACCTCCCCGATGCGCCCCCTTCCAAAAAAATAAAAAAGAGTCTGGGGCTGTTTGGATCGGGGGAAATGTTCGGATCTGGGGCTCGTCCCAAAGACAAAGACAAGTAGTTAAGGCACAGTTGCATAATGCTAAAAATCCTGGTGCGCCCCAGCCATTGACAAGAGCTTCTGAGGCACAGAGGTTCAGGGCCAGTCTGACCTAGGGCCGATGTTGGTGGGACCCATTCTGCTGGGTGTGGGTCCCTATTCTTTGGCCAGGAATATTTGTATCAGTCACCCTCACAGTTGCAGGGTATATAGACAGATATCACATGCACCCTTCTTTTGCATATAGAGACTATTGGTCTTTGGGTTGTGAGGCTACAGATTGAGTGTCTTGGCTTATTCTTTGGTTTTTCCCTTCCAGCCATCACTCTTACGGGGAGGTCAGCTCCATGGACTTTGTCCTTTGCTCCTTCTGCTCTTCCCACTCCTCTTCTGGCTCGTAGGTGCCTTTCACGATGGCTACCCTCTCGGAGACGTTCAGTGAATAGGGGAACAGGAAGTAGTTGTAAAGCAGGGAGGCCAGGACTGCACCGATGATGGGTCCGAACCAGAAGACCTGGGAAGCCAAGGGTAGAATGATCATCTTTAATCCTGCTGTAGCACTTTCCAGCTGTAGATCTCAAAGCGTTTTATGAAGAGCGGTATCATTATCCCCAGATTACAGATGGGGAAGTTGAGGCACAGGGATGTGACTTGCCCCAAATCACACAGAAGGCCAGTGTTAGAGCCCAGAATAGAATCCCCATGTACCGAGTCCCAGTCCACTTCCCTATCTGCTACACCACACTGCTTCCCCACACAAGCCGTGGGAAAGCCCAGGGGATTTTTCCTTCCACGTTCATACAACGCCTGGTGCAGTGGAGCTGTTGGCCTCTAAGTGCTTCTTTGATGGCCCCCCTTCAGTTGTCATCTCCCAGCAGATTCCCCCTCCACCCCAATTTCCTTATACTCAAACACAACCCTCGCTTCCTCAGCCCTGACCTCCCTCACTCTTGAGCTGCCAGTGACCAGTGGCCCAGCCCCTGCCAACCAACAACCAGTGTGCGGCAGACCCCTAGCTCTTCTCCACCATGCTGCGAGCTGCTGTTACTGGTGGGAGATTCTTACCCAATGAGCAGTGCTGAATCTTTTCATTACGACAGCTGGTGCAAAGGATCGGGCTGGGTTCATGGAACAGCCGGTGAAGTAGATCTGTAAAGGGACATGGGAATTAAGGCTGATTACATTTCCCTTCGGTCTAGTCCTTCTGTGAC
Source organism: Chelonoidis abingdonii (assembly GCF_003597395.2). Classification (NCBI taxonomy): domain Eukaryota; kingdom Metazoa; phylum Chordata; order Testudines; family Testudinidae; genus Chelonoidis; species Chelonoidis abingdonii. The sequence goes on from NC_133794.1 coordinate 12,007,919, forward strand.
CAGGGCATTGCTCCAGGTGTGACTGGAGTAGCTGGGGGATTCCCCCCGCAGTCAGTGCTCCTGCTCTGCTCCCTACAGCACCCCGTGCATCCCCCCCCACCCATAGCCTGCCCTTCAGCCCTGCTACTTACAGCGCCCCCTACTGGAAGAGGTTGAGATGAGAGTAGCTGGGAGCTTCTCCCATGGCCAGCTCTCCTGCCCGGTGACCCTTGTCACTTACCCCAATCAGGTGACCCAGGGTGACCGACAGGCCGATGGACAATGCTGGGGAGCCTATGGCATCGGTCCGGCGTTTATCCGTGGAGGCAAAGATGCACATCGCCAGCTGGAAGGTGAGGATGATCTCGACCACCAGTGCCTGGCCTGGGGATGTATTGTTGTTGAGCTGCACATGAACAAGAAGGATTGTGAATGGCTGCTGAGCTGAGGGGTTTTGCTACCCCCTAAAAAACCACAAAGCTGTTTAGAGTGAGACTGGAATCATACTTTATCAAAGAATATCAAGGTTGGAAGGGATCTCAGGAGGTCATCTAGTCCAACCTGCTGCTCAAAGCAGGACCAATCCCCAGACAGATTTTTGCCCCAGATCCCTAAATGGCCCCCTCAAGGATTGAACTGACAATCCTGGGTTTGAAGGCCAATGCAATCCCCCCTCACCCAAATTCGTAGCAAGGAGATGCTACTGTGTCTATCTTATCTATCTATCCATTTATCTATCCTCCATATACCCCCCTCTATCTTTCTGGAAGTCCCTTTCTCTCTGCATTTTTCCCTCTAGGCATTTACAAATCACTTATCACCTTAAGATTTCTCCCTTTGCTAAGACCCAGATTGCCCCAGAGCAGCCAGAGACTGTCCGCTCTTCAGTGACTGAGGGTGTGAGGAATACATGGAGGGGGAGGTGAGGACTAGGACTGGTCCCCCTGTATGGGGACTCGAGGGGGGAACAGTGGGGATCTAGAGGGGATGCCATTGGGGTGCGATGAGCCATCACCACCTGGGGTCGGTGCACCTGTTTTCGTCTTTTGCCAGCTGCGTGGAAAAAGAATCCAGCCCCATTGGGCTGGGTTGAGGGCCACTCAGGCCCAGTTAGGGGGAAGTGGTGAGGAAGTGCTGTGAAATGAAGGGACACAAAGCACAGTTTGGCTCATGATGACTGAAGTTATTTAGGGAGCAGGGGGGGCATTTAGGGGCTTGGAGGGGCACAGAACAACCAGTGAGGGAAACACAGCCCCTGAAAACCCTCCTACGACGCTGAAGGCTCCAAGAATCAACACTTGCACAGCAACTGGTCCACCTCAGAGTGGTCTGAAAGAGGGCCGGAACCCACCTCTAACTGGTCACACTCCCTACTGTTGATCTAAGAGATCTCCCAGGGCCCCCAGATGGGCTCCCAAAATTGCCCTTATGCTGGTCCAAGTGGGGCGCCTATCCTCCCCTCCACTGGCTTAAGGGGTCTTCCAATCTCTTTCCTCTGACTGGGCATACTAGTCTAAAGGGCTCCTAACTCCTCCCCTGCACTGGTTTAAGTGGGTTCCCCTCCAGTCCTGGCTTAACTCCTTTCCCTGCTCTGATCTCCCTGGCTCCAGGAAGAGAGGCTGGAGTCAAGCTCATCTGAAAGCCCTCAGGATAAGAGAAGCACTAGGAAAAAAAACCCCGCCTCATTAATTGCACAGCACAATAAATCTGTGCTGTCAGTGCAGTGCCAGTTATGCTAAGGCTGTCGGCACGGTGCTCCCATCTCTCTCTATATGCATGGACATAGATACCTCCAGCGCCGGGGTGAACTGGCCTTCGTCACCTCGTGGTGGGTCCGATTCCTCCCACGAGGCTGGGAACCCCTGCATAGGGTTGCTGAGGCCGTGGGCATAATTAGTCATCCGTGGGCAGGAAGAGACTTACCGCATTGACAGCCAGGTTTCCACGGGTGTTGATCGGGGTCACCAGGTAAAGGATGCCTGCCCCAGTGATGCCCCCCACCAGCTGGGCTACCACGTAGAACACTGACCGAAGGAAGGAGATGTGGTTCCCCACCAAGAAAGCGATGGTCACTGCTGGGTTGATGTGCGCACCGCTGACGTGACCGAACATCTGGACCATGGTGCCGATGGCCAGGCCAAAAGCCAGGGAGATCTGCACGATGCTCGGCAAGGCCGAGGGCCACTTCAGGGCTGAGCTGAGGCCGAAGAAGACGAAGATCATGGTGGCTAGGAACTCAGCCACGATGGCCCGCAGAAAAGCCATGGTACAAATTTCCTTACACATGGTGGGATCGGGACGGGGCAACTGGAGAGAAAAGAGTGGCAGGCTTCTTCTGTCTGGGTTCTGTGGACAACAGCAAAGCGCAGGGCGATATATATACAGGAGCAGCAGGTAGCTGCATTACCAAGGTGGTGGGTGGAGTCAAGGAACTGGCCAGTCCTCGTGGGCAGCTGGAAATGTTTAGAGCTGAAATTAGCTTCAGCACCTCTCAGCCAGTGAAAGACTCAGATGATTGGCAGTGTTTCTTTCTCCTTTTTTTCTCTCCAGACAATGGCCCCTATCTGATGTCTTTGTGGTCGTTAGATAACACCTTGCGTAACTAGCAGTCTGCCTCTTTGGATCTGGCTTTTATTTTGAAAGCAGAGCACCTTAGATTTAAGGTGGCAAAGTCCTGATTTCTGGCCAGTTTCACTGCCTGGCTGGGGGAAGCTCTCCTGGTCATTTTCTCCTCTCAGTGTCAGTCCAGAGTGATTTTCATTTACACCAGCATGTCTGAGATTAGAAGCTGGGCCCTGGTGCTTAGCTGATTCAGGATATTTGTGGGGGTGGGGGGGGATTTGCCAGAGGATTTATATTGTGCAGACCAGGAATCCATAGGAGGAACTCCGGGATTAGAACTGGGACTTCAGTTATGTAGAACAAATGCTGAGGCTTTGTAGACAAGTCTCCTGCATGGCTCCAGTTCTCTAAAGCAGTGGTTCTCCGTCAGGATACACGTAGCCCTGGGGGTACGCAGAGGTCTTCCGGGGGGGCGTACCTCAACTCCTAGATCTTTGCCTAGTTTTACAGCAGGCTACGTAAAAAGCACTAGCGAAGTCAGTACAAACTACAATTTCATACAGACAGTGCCTTGTTTACACTGCTGTCTATTCTCTACACTGAAATGTAAGTACAAGATTTACATTCCAATTGATTTATTTTACAATTAGATGGTAAAAATGAAAAAGGAAGCAATTTTTCAGTACTAATGCGCTGGGACACTTGTATTTTTATGTCTGATTTTGTAAGCAAGTCATTTTTAAGTGAGGTGAAACTTAGGGATACGCAAGACAAATCAAACTCCTGAAAGGGGGACAGTCGTCTGGAAAGGTTTCACAAGTAAAAATTAACTGCAGAGAGAATTTTAGGGAGGTGGAATGTAATTCGTCGAGTTGAATTTGGCTAGGAAACTCCCTAAACCCTGCACACAAAAAATGTTCTGGGATTTTCAGTGAACATGAGGGGAGTCCTGGCTTCAGTGATCCATGTGAACTAGGGGCTTTGCTCCACCCAGTAGAGCAAGTCCCTGATTCTTAATGTAAAGGGGAATCTCCCCAAGCTTTGAACACTATAGGGAATAGAACCTGATTCCAAATCACTTTGCAGACTATGTCCTTGTATGGGTTGCCAGAATGCAGCCACCTCTGGGGTGGAACACAGCAGCTGTTAGCAATGCTACAAACGAGTTTTAAACCGCAGAGAGAATTTTCGGGAGGTGGAATGCAGCTCATTGAGTTGAAATTTGGCTAGCAAACTCCCTAAACCTTGCACACAAACTTCCTTGACCTTGTTAATGGGTTTATAAAAAAAGGGGGGCGGGAATTACCAGGTGACGCATACTCCTCTACTGAAAGCGTCCTGGCCTGGCTCCTGCTGTCCTTCTGCAATGTCTGCATTCAGGGCTGCCAAGAGCAGATTCGGGCCCCAGCCAGCAACGGCGGACCGGCTAAACAGGGCCGATGAAGCCAGGCCCCGGTAATTTGTACTGGCTTCCCCCTCTCCTCCCTTCGTCAGCCCTGTCTGCATTTAGTCCAACCTGCCCACAACTCTTGCTCATAAACCCACCGTCTCTCGCAGTGCTCTGAAGTAAGTGCCGGGGCACAGAGATGCAGGGAATTTCAGAAAGAGTTCGGGGCCAGGTTCCAAGAAATTGGATCATCTGCTGAGGCCAAAGAGCTTTGCTTCTATAGAAGCGCTTAAAGATGGTCAAGATTTTCAGGCTCCCACTGTGACTCTCCCGGCCAGAAATTTTTTAAAAGGAGATCAGCCGATGAGGTGCAGAGCTCTTGTGAAAATCCAGCGCCTGAGTGGGCAGCTGAGCTGTTTTGAAAATCGGGCCCTAACTGTGGGGGCAGAGGTCTGCAAGATTCATAGATTCTAGGACTGAAAGGGACCTCAAGAGGGTGAGTCCAGTCCCCTGCCCTCATGGCAGGACCAAATATTGTCTAGACTATCCCTGATAGACATTTATCTAACCTAGTCTTAAATATCTCCAGAGATAGAGATTCCACAACCTCCCAAGGGAATTTATTCCAGTATTTAACCACCCTGACAGTTAGGAACTTTTTCCTAATGTCCAGCCTAAACCTCCCTTGCTGCAGTTTAAGCCCATTGCTTCTTGTTTTATCCTTAGA
>NC_133794.1:12312847-12452510 GCF_003597395.2 Chelonoidis abingdonii
AAGGAAGCGTTATCTTGACCGCGCTGCGGTAAATGTGATCTGGATGTCTCCAGATGGCTTTTGTCAACTCTTTGCCTGATTTTGGCATAGGAATTCAGATGAAAGAGGCAATGAAGAGGGATTTGAAATAAGACACAGTCTGTTTCCCATGCAGTATTTCCATCCTCCAGAAACCATAGTATAATGAGTAAAACAGACTCTGTATTATTTTGAACCATTAAAAAAGCCAATGAAATATACAAGAAACACAAATGAATATTAGAAGCCAATTCATGCCATGCCACCATGTCAATATTATGTGCAAATTCCTAAAATCACATCTATCTATCTTTCTATCTATCTGTCTATCCCCATCTATCCCATCCATCTATCTAAACTTTTCTGATCTTCAATTCTAATTTTCTCAAAACTGCACTTTGTCAGTCTTGCTACCTAATGCTTTATAGGCTGCAAGGATTAAGAGTGTCTTGTAAATATGAGGGATGGAGAGAAGGCATTTTAGATATGGGTAAAATGTTAAAAAGCACCCAAGTCCCATGGAAAGCCACTAGGATTTAGGCACTTAAATAACTGTCACTTTAGAAAATCAAAAGTCAATGGATCTTAGTTCTAAGTGCTAGGTCACTTTTCGAAAATGGAACTTAAGCTCCTAAGTCACTTTGGTGCCTTTGAAATTTTTGCACATGCACTATACTTGTGAATGTGAATTTTAAAATCCTCTGTTGTTTTATTTTTATCAAATCAGTGGGTCAAATTCTGATCTCAGTTATGCTAGAGTAACTCCACTGACTTCAGTAATGGAGTTAGAGCCAGATGCTCCGAGATCAGAATCTGTCTCAGTGTATGCATCTGCTTTGAGAGTAGCAAATGCCACATGATGCCAGTGTAAGGCATTTTGATGCTCAATACAGAATGAAATGCCTGGCTTGGTTTTTCATGCATGCCAATAGCCTAGATTTTAATGCAGACTTTCTTACTTATTCTTAAAATCCTCCACCATGTCTTGCATGTTCCTCAGTTCTGAATCCAGCCTTCCTTTCTCCCCCAAGAGGTTGTCTAGCTGCCTCCTGAGGTTGTTAATGTAGGCCTCAAAAAGAGGATCCAGATTCCGTTTGACAGTCGTCTGACCCTGTTCCTGCAGTAGAGTCCATTTGGTCTCCAATACTTTATTCTGTTGCTCCAAGAATCGGACCTGGGGAAAAAACAGAACCCACAGGCAGGTGCTTAAACCTATTGAAACAACCCACAAAAATCACTGACAAGAAAAAGGTTGATTGTTCAGTTCAGGGCGGAGAGAGAGAGATGGGGGTAGGGAGAATGTGAAAGATACTTTTCATATAGGAATTTTGGGACCAGGTGCCAGATTTTCAATGGCATTTAGGTAACTAAAGATGCAGTTAGGATTTTCAAAAGAACTTAAGCAGGTTAGGCACCTACCTACTTGGGTACCTTTGTAAAGCCCATTAGGTACCTACATTTAGGTGCCTAAATATCTTTGAAAGTCTGGCTCCAGAGTCACGACTACTTAAAATCAGTGTAACCCCATTGAGTCCAATGGTGTTCCACCGAATTACAGTAGCTGAGAAGGATTAAACAAAACAATTTATTGTGTCCCCCCTTCACCACCACCCCCAGCAAGTCTCTGTGACAAGGAGATTTAAGAAAAATTCCTGGTTTTAAATCAGCAATTTCTCCTAATACTAATAGTCAGCTGCCTGTGGCTAAACCATGGTGAATACAGAAATTACCCAGACAACACGTGCTCATGGAAAAGGATAGCATTCAATTTTTTTTCTTGAAGACACTGAACTATCCAGAGAAGATACTTTGCATCCTGTGGGTTCAGGGCAGGTTCTCACCTTGTCGATGAAGGAGGCAAATTTGTTGTTGAGGGTCTTGATCTGTTCTCTCTCCTGCAATTTCACTTTCTGGACCTCCGGGTCGATATCCAGGTGGAGAGGCGCCAAGAGGCTTTGGTTGACGGTCACTTCGTGGATGCCACCAGGTGGACAAACGGGAAACCCAGGGCCACCCCTTACACTGAACCCAGGGCCACCCAACACATAGCCACCGCCAGCACCACCTAACCCATACCCGCCACCTCCACCGAGACCAAAACCACTGCCTGCTCCACCACCGTAACCAAAGCCTGCTCCTCCACCGAAACCGTATCCTCCACCACCACCAAATCCACTCCGGAGACCTCCGCCGATGGTACTGTAGGAAATTCTTTTATTTCCACCTAGGCTATATAAGCTTCTGCTGCCAAAACCGCCACCGCCACCGCCACCAGCTCCAAAGCCACCAGCTCTTCCTCCTCCAACTCGAGAGACAGAGACCGAGCTGAAGCTGCTTCTGCCACCACCACCAAAACCTCCGCCTAAGCCAGCAGAACCTGAGCTGAAGGTCTTGCTTCCACCCCCACTTGTTGATTTTCTCATGGAGATTCGACTCATGGCGGCTCGTTCAAATGAAAACTAAGAGTGGAGAGCAAAGTGTGGGAATAGAAGCTGTGCTGCAGGAGAAGAGCAGAGAGCGAAGGAGATGGAACCCCTCTGGTGTGAGAGAGGGGAGCCGCTTCTTTTATCTGCTTGGAGCACTTGGCAGGGACGCAGAGACAATCCGCTGCATTCATGGGCTTGACGTACCTTGCAGCAACTTGTCTTGTCAAACACACCTAGGTAGCAGCCTGGCTTTGAAAAATGCATTGTTTGTGGGCAAGAAAGTAACGGAGTGCACTTACTTGTCCTTGCAGAGGAGGGTTGTTGTTTTTTTAATTAAACAAGATTGTAGGCCTGATTCTGAAACACTGACTCATAAGATTTGGCATGAAGATGCTACTCATGTGTGTCAGGACTAGTCGCTGGATCATCCACTATCACAGAGCTAGCATCTGTAAAAGACCAACCAGCTGCTCTATTAACGTGAACAATGCAATTGTCTTTAACCAGTAAAGTTACTTCCATGCTCAAGTCTTTGCAGGGCTGGGGGGATGGTTCTTGCATTCCAAAGGGGCTGCAAGTTCTTATTGCAGAGGACATGATACACAATCTGCTTAGAAATCTGCATACCTAAAGACATCAATAATGCCAGTTTCAGCTATTACAGCATTGCTGTGTGAGTATGTGTGTGTGTGTGAGAGAGAGATTTTCAAAGGCTCCTTGGGAATTTAGATGACCAACTCTTGATCATTTTAGTGGGAGTTGGGTGTGCAAATCCTTCAGGCAACATGGAAAATCTTAGCCTTAAGTTTTTTGAGCTTTAATTTGGCTATGGCAAACAGAGCTGCAAATGGCTGTTGAAATGGCTTTCAAAGATGAAGCCAACTAATCCTTGCACCAAACAACAAATCAATGACGCCCCACATTTCAAGAGAGACTCCGTTGCAAAACTGTGTAATTAGGCTGCAGATCATGTTCATTCAAAAAAAATCTATACTACATTAGGGAACATTATCAAGATCTTTTTCTGTCCCCTAAGGAAAAGCATTATAGATTTGAACTGGAATGAAATCAATAGGGATCTATAGAAATTACTCAAATTCTATAGGGTCAGAAAGACTCTTCAGCCTTGAAGTTACTGGAGCTACACCAGCTGATGATATGGTCTATGAAATTTGGTACATAATGAGATGTCTACAGTCTGTTTGAATTATATGGAATAATACAGAAAGGATGGAATTATCTATTAAATTCTATAGGAATGGGGGTTTTTTAAACCTATAGAAAGGGTAACATTTCCTATTCAATCCTACTAGACTTCTCAGCCAGGGCCAATTCTAAAAGTAAGGGAGTGAGGCTGTGTTTTTATTGTGCTTGTTTTTCACCTGCTGATCTGCAAAATTATGATGTTCAACAGGGGGTTTCCAGTCATCAGTGCCCAGTAGTGACATTTGCTGGTGGAATTCACAGCATTCTGGTTTTCGGTCCATTGCTGCAATCCTCAGTCAGGTAAATGAGCTGTTTGCGCTCACCGCACTGGCCAAGATTTTCAAAAGTTGCTGTTTGATTTTGGTCACTTTGTCTTTTGGGTGCACGACTTGAGTCAGTTTAAGGGGGCTCCAGTTCTCAGCGAGCAGTTTCTGAAAGTCAGTCCTCTGGAAGGTGTCACAAATCGTGCAAGCCCCCGAGAATCACTAGAAACTTTTGAAAATCTTGGCCAGTGGGCTTACTTATAAACCAGATTCTGCCAACCGTGTCCGTCTGGAATGGTACCTTCGGTATGCAGTTAGTTCCATTGACCTCAATGGGTTTTCTAGCAAAGTAAGATACTGCCCTGTATAAGGAAAGCAGGCAGCTCAGACCCTGTCTTGAGCTGGATTTTTGCTGAGTTGGTTGCATGAGCAGCCAGCAGAGATAATGAATCCAAAATTAGAAGCTTAGGGGCATCATCATCATCATCATCATATCATAGCTTGTTTTCTGTGATAACTTTCCAAAACTAGTTTCCTTTGCCTGAGAACTTGAAAGAATCTGAATTAAAACTGATTTTTTTTATTGCAGTCAGAAAACCTGATGTTTGCACAATGTGTGTTCCCCCAGCATTCTTGTTGCTGCTTATTGCCAATTATATGAGTCATTAGTACCTGAAGCTCATTCAGGTAAGAAAGCAGGAAAATAATCATTTCATTAAACCTCCAGTGGCAGGGATAAGGCTGAGTTGTAGCAAGGGGGTGCTCTAATCACGGGATTGTAGAATTTAGAAAGCATTTGGTTGCTTGCATATCTGGAGGTTACATTTAAAAATGTAACATTATCTGCAACAAAGATAATGACATCAGCTCCCATGTGATCTGTCGAGACATAAATTACCCGATCATTCTGAAGAGGGTCAACCTTTACTCACCTTTTGTCATCTGCACTATCACAAGCGAGGATGACTGCATAAATCAGGCTAGTGGGGCATGGTCCTAAAAGATCAAAAATGTCGGTTTGCCTCATAATAATGCTAATAATACCTGGCTTTTCTATAGCTGGGCTTGGCAAACTCTGATTTCTATTTTTAAAATAAATTTGACCAATATCAATGTTTACTTTTTGGCATTTTTAAACCGTTTAAATTTTCAGTTGCGCAAAATTGTGGCGTTTAAGCATATTTTTTATTTGTTTACATTTCAGGAATTGCAGGAAGTTGTGTGGAGGTCAGAGAGTGTGGCGGGGGACAACCATTTTTTAATGACCTTGAGCTTCAAAAAGTGAAAGCTTTATCATGGTTAAATGTGCAAAGTAAAGAACCTTAAATCAAACTCTAATAAGTTCTGAACTAGCATTTTTCTTCCTTTGCCGATCTATGAATTCTGATGATTATCAATCAAAATATTGTTTTGTTGGTTGGCATATGTACAGTGAAGTCGACTTAAAAAGCCCTTATCCTTCCAAGCGTATAGATCACAAAGCACAAAGGAGAGCAGTATCATTATCCTCTTTTTACATTTAGGAAAACCGAGGCACGGGGCAGGAAGTGAGGTCATCCAGAAGGCCAGCTGGTTGCTTCTACTTCCATCTATGTCTGTGGTGTGGTTTTTGCAGCAGACATGAAGTGTGGTGCATCCTACCAAGGGGAATTAGGTCCAGTTCTCTTTTGACACCTGTGTAACTCCTTTGACTTCAATGAAGTCACTTACACCTTTTTAAGTGAGAGAAGAATCAGTCCTAATATTTTTAGGCTCATGACGGGGGAAAAAAAAAAAAAGACTTGAAAATCTCTTGTCTTGGTTTTATGCCTTTTGTATATTTGCTTTATTCATCGTTCGATGGCATTCGGGTGTTAATGATAAAATAATACCGTGTGTTCCAAAGCACACCCATGACTCAGCACTCCAGTGTGCTAGGCTCTGTACAAATATAGAACAAAAAGATGCTTCCGGTCCAAAAATACTGACAGTCTAAGGAAGGTTTTCTTAGGCAGGCCTTTTAAAATGCAAGAGGGATGGATTGTTATAGCTCACTCTGCATGACACCAATCCCTAATTTCAATGGGAGCTTGAAGTCAGACCTCTGAAAATCAGGTTTTTATTTAGGTCCCTAAAACTGGCTTTAGGGGACTGACTTTAGGACCTTGGTATAAAAATTTACCCCTGCTTTTATATTTCAGTCTGCAAGAAAATTGAATTCCCTTGGCATTCGTGTAGCACTTTAAACTCTCAAAAGCACTTTGCAAATGTCAAGTCCCAGGGGCAGCTCCTCAACTGGTCATGACAATTGCCACCGGCTGGTGAATCTACTCCCAAATCTGCAAGGGGCAGTGTGTTCTCAGCTCCCGTTAGCTTTACAGGGAGATAAAAATGCTCTGCCCCTCCCAGGGTGGGGCACGTTAACTACTGCAATGAAATCCTTGCAACGCCTCTGCAAAGGACAAGATCGTTATCTTCATTGTACATGTGAGGGAAACTGAGGTACATCAAAGTGGTGCCCTACCCTGTCTTAGATGACCCAGAAGTGGTAGCTGAGACTGGAATCCTGGCATTCTTTTCTCCCAGCAACTTTCACCTTCCTGTTTCTCTGATGCTGCACCCCCTCTACATGCACATATATCACACTTCATCTATGCTGAGCTTTCAGATTTCTGGGCTGAGCAAAATGACTGGGTTTTTTTCTCTGTAACATTTTAACATCCAAATGGAGTTTTCCAGATCAGGTTTCTACTTCAGTAGACTTTCCTCCCAGATCTTACTCTCATGTTCAGAAGAAAGCTCTCCTGGAAAGACAGTGAATTCCAGCATCTCCCAGCCCTGCGGGGTTGTTTGTGCTGCTGGGATACAGGTTTCTTTCTCTGTTGTTATATGTCAAGATGATTTATTCCCAAAGAAGCCTAGTTTGCAAAGAGGCTGTGCACAGACTTAATTAGTCATCTTCTGCTTCTGGACATTTATGTGTTCTAGCAACATTATGTATTCACCGGAAAACTGGACAGATTCTGTCATCAATTAAATCTGGAGCAGTTGCACTGACTTCAGATGAGTTAATCTGGATTTGCACCGGTATGAATCAGGGATGAAACTGGCCCAATGTCTCTCTGTAAGGCATTTCTCAATTGACAGGGAGACATGGGACCAGATCGTTAAGAGGTATTGTGGTCTAATAACTGGGATTCCAAAGAGACGAGTTTCATTCTTCACTCTGCCGCTCACCTGCTGTGTGACCCTGGGCATTCGTGTTCTGTCTTTGTGCCTATGTTTACTTTCTTTCTTGTTATTAAGTGTTTGTAGAGTGTGGTCTGTTACAGTGGACCTCAGCTGGGACCTCTGCATCATATTGTAAGAACAACAACAACTAATGAAATCATAATGGGGTTACATTTTACATTCATGGGTGTAACTGACATTAGCATCTGGCACCAGTGATTTTGGTAATGTGACAAAGTTCCTCCTCTACCTTGGTGGGTCCTGCGCTTATTGGCAGATTTGTTCACCTCAGTGATCTTCCCCTCTTGTGGAACCCACAGTCTGGGTCAGCTCCTCCTGTGTCTGATCAGGAGTTGGGAGGTTTGGGGGGAACCCAGGCCCGCCCTCTACTCCGGGTTCCAGCCCAGGGCCCTGTGGATCGCAGCTGTCTATAGTGCCTCCTGTAACAGCTGCATGACAGCTACAACTCCCTGGGCTACTTCCCCATGGCCTCCTCCAAATACCTTCTTTATCCTCCCCACAGGACCTTCCTCCTGGTGTCTGATAACGCTTGTCCTCCTCAATCCTCCAGCAGTACACTCTCTCACTCTCAGCTCCTTGCCTTCTTGCTCCCAGCTCCTCACACACGCTCCTTCTCCTCTGGCTCCTCCCTGCCTGACTGGAGTGAGCTCCTTTTTAAACCCAGGTGCCCTGATTAGCCTGCCCTGATTGGCTGCAGGTGTTCTAATTAAAGTAGCTATCTCTACTGCCTTGTAGAAAGATCTTAATTGGCTCCAGGTGCCTTGATTAACCTGGAGCAACTGCCATTTGGTTACCAGGGTACTAGGGATTTGTTTAGCCTGGGGCTAACATACCTGTTTCTCAGTACTTTACTGTAGCCATCTGGCCTTGCCCCATCACAGTAATGACCAGATTTAAGTTAGACTGAAACTGAGTAGATCTTTAACCCACATCATCTTCAAGCTATGCCTGTTGTAAAACTAGGCAAACATCTAGATGAGTTGATGAACCCCCTGGAGGACCTCTGCGTACCTCCAGGGATATGTGTACCCCTGGTTGAGAATCACTGCTCTAGAATATTCCGCCCTCCATGTCTACCGATGCATCTAGGTGTTCTATGCTTTGTTCCAGCAAAAGAATCCCGCAGCTGCACAACCTGAATTCAGCTTATTTCCCCCAAAGCCACCAAAAAACTCAGTGAATGTATCTTTCTGATCTTGTGCCTTAAGAAATGCAGAAATAGAAACATAGATCTGTAATTTCTAAGGCCAGAGGAGACCACTGTGATCGGGCCATAATAGACCTTCCTCGAAATCTTTCAACAAAATTATTTCTACTAGTTAGTAGAGCTGTTCAAAATGTTGTTTTGATGGAATTTGCATTTTCAGGGAAATAAAAATATTTCCAGAAAATACTCGCTTTCCTTGACAATTTTTGATCAGAAACCCAAAATCCAAGTTTTTTCAGTTTTCAGCCAAATGTTTTTCCATTTTCAGCTGAAATGTTTTGGCTTTCCGTTGCCGAAACCTGAAAACATTTGGGTAAAAACAATAACAAAAAAAGTCAGCTCAATCTTCGGTTTTTCAATTTTCATATTTTTGACAAACAAACATTTGCCATGGGAAAAAAAAATCCCATTTTCCTTCTTATTAATATATCCCTCTACTGGGAAAGACAGTGCAGAAATATTTTGTACTATAAATTCACCTCTTGGGTAAATATAGGCAGTAACACGTCGTAAATGACAATCCAGTTTTATTGACACATACCAAAAAGTCAAAAGGGAGTATAATTAGTATAGAAATCTGTAGCCTTTTTAAGTGGTGCACTCACAAAAAACATGAAGGAATTTCATGGCAAACTGGATAGTACACATGAAGGTGGTTTGTTCAGATAAATTTTTGCTAAAACACACAGTGCTGGAGATTTTTGCGGTACCATTGCTACTGATATACTCACAAGAAGTGCAATATAAAATAAAATTATCTAGTACTGCTGGGCCAGATTCAAATGTCAATTGCAAATACGGAGTAACTCTATTGAGACCATATTTCCTGATTTACATCAGTGTAATTTACATCAGAGTCTAACCCCCTCAGACAAAGATATTCTTCCCATCTGTTGTATATGTTGCTTGAATTTTCCACCTAAGTGTTTTAAGAATTGTACTATAATTTTCTTAATTCATTCTTAATATCCAATTAATGAGACTTAAAATTGCCCTGTTGGAAAAGTTAACTGTTCTTAAAGGTATTTTTTTTTAACACAAATCCACTTTCTCTCTTTCTCTTTGTATTTCTCTTTCAACATCGTAGAAACTCTAATGCAGTGAGCTCAGGTGGAATTTTCAAACGCACTTATGGGAATTAGGAATTCGGGCCAGATTTTTAAAGGTTTTTAGGCATCTAGCGAGATTTTCAAAAGTGCCTAAGTCCATAGGCAGTTAGGCACTTCAATGTTTTTGAAAATCCCACCAGGCAACTATTAGCATCTTTAGGTGCCTAAATCCCTTAAATCTGATGCTTGGGTCCATTTTGAAAAGTGACTTCGAAATTTAGGTGTGTATATGCCATTGACTTTCAATGAGACTTTGGCTTCTAGGCCTAGATCCCCAAAGATATTATTTGGGCATCTAACTCCCACTGATTTCCATGGGAGTTAGTCACCTAAATACCTTTGAGGACCTAGATCCCAAATGGCTGTCACTTTTAAAAATGGCACTTTTGAAAATTTGAGTTAGGGGCTTTTGAAAATCCCATTCCTTGTCTTATGTGTATATACAGGTTAAATTTGTCAAAAGTACCTAAATCACTTAGAAGCCTAATTCTCATGGAAAGCCAAGAGGATGTAAGCTCCTAAATCACTCTGACACTTTTGAAAATGTTAACCGTGGTACCTAGCACAAGGCTGGACTGAGTCTAGCAGGAGCCTTTTGGCAGTGTAAATATTAAATCATAACAACTGCTCTCTCGGAAACCAATCCCTGCCCTGGTTAATTTTGTTTTAAACTCAGTAAATCAAAACCAGAGCTCTTAAATAAACAGATCTGATCACTTGTACTTCTAGCCTTTGATAACACCTGACCACAAGACTACATGTAAACTGCATGGCAAATCTCATGTTTGACTTTGGTTTAGTTTTGAAAATGTAAGGGAAGGGTAAACTTCCCTTTCAATAAAAGAACACAAGGATTAGTATTGGATATGCCATTTGTAAATCTAATCAGCGTGGCTGTAGCTAACATTTGCAAACACAGTTATCTAAAGTCAGTTTCACAACTTTAATTCCCTTCCTTAATCAATAGTCAGCTTCTGAATATATGGCCTTATTTTCAGAAGCGCCAAGTGCCCAAAGCTTCATTGACTTCAACAATTGCAGCTGCTCAGCATCTGTGATTCTTAGGCCACTTATTTTAGGAGACTACATATAGATTTTGGGAGAGATCTTCTAAAGCACTAAAGAGATTTAGGAGCACGAGTCCTAAGGACTTTCAATGGGACACTTGTTCCTAAATCGATTTGGCTGTTTTGAAAATTTCTCCCTTAGGTTCTTAGGCTTGGGTGCCAGATTTGAAAATGTTGACAACCTCTCAGGTCACACGGAATGCAACAAAGGCTCCTGTTCACTTAAGCAGAGTCTTAACTTTTAAACATGGGTTTAAGTCCCTTTTAGAAAATGCTTAAGCACACGCTTAACTTGAGCCCATGCTTAACAGCTGTCCTGAATTAAGACCCACGTGCTTAAGAACTACCATGCCAGGAGCCAAAGAAACAGGCACATCGATGTCATTCACACTAGAATTATAAAAGGGGTGGCTGAAGGAATTCAAGATGCTACAGGGGATTTCTTGGCAAAGTGATGGATTGTTGTCACAGGGGCTAGTATCAAGAGGCGGCAATACATGGGTGGGCGGGGGTGGTGGTGGTATATCTATTACTTGAGCTGTGGGGAATTCCTCAAGCTTAACTTTTAATGGTCTTTTTGCTGGAAGAGGTTTTGGAGACAATTTTCACGCCCGCGCTGGTTCCCACCCCAGTGCCTTTCCCGCTTCCGGCGCTGAAATTTCCTCCTCCGGCACTCAGCCCGCTGCCACCTCCGTAGCCAAAGCCTCCTCCGAAGCTGCCTCCGCTTCCAGAGCCGAACCCTCCGCCTCCGAGACTGAGACCGCTTCCACCTCCATAGCCGAATCCTCCTCCGCCTCCTGCTGAGCTAAAGCCGCCAAATCCTCCTCCTAAACCAGCTCCGCCACCAATTCCAGCACTAGAGCTGACCACCGCTGCAAGAAAACCACGGCCTGGTCAGATGCCTGGTTGAATCAGGTGTTCGGTTCCAGTGAAACATGGACTTTTAACTGGCCCTACTGGTAGGGTTGCTGACCCTCTAGCATTGTCCTGGAGTCTCCAGGAATTAAAGATGAATCTTTAATTAAAGGTTACCTCATGTGATGAATCCTCCAGGAATTCGTCCAACCAAAGTTGGCGACCCTACCTGCTGGGCCCACAATTGGGTATTGAACCTGGGCCCTCTGGCACTAAAAGTGTGGGCCTCTGCCACCACTGGAGATAAAAGACTAGGCCACAGAGCCTCAAAGATAGTTAGGCACCCAAGCCCCATTGAAATCAATAGGCCGTAGGTGTCTAAATGAACTGGGGATAGACCCTGTAATAGCTTATGTGGGCCAGCCATAGAGGGAGGAAATACCCACACCCGCCTAGCACGGGTTACATAAGCCCAGACGCTGCTCCCGACAGGAGAGAGATACTCACAGTAGCTGATGGGAATGACGCCCTCTCCATACAGCCTGTGGGGGAAGGCAGACCAAAGGAAGGTAAAAGTCAAATTCAGGCATCTGGCTTTTAAGATTGACATATCATATTATTCATAGAATATCAGCATTAGAAGGGACCTCAGAAGGTCATCTAGTCCAGCCCCCTGCTCAAAGTAGGACCAATCCCCAGACAGATTTTTGCCCCAGATCCCTAAATGGCCCCTTCAAGGATTGAACTGGCAACCCTGGATTTAGCAGGCCAATGCTTGAACCACTGAGCTGTCCCTCTCCCTGTAAAGATGAGTGGAAGTTTATCACAGTTGATTTTTCTGGCACATTTGAGACCTTGCAGTGCTAAGATCTTCAAAGAGTCATTGACTAAAAGGCCAGAAGGGACCATCATATTCATCCAGTCCATCGAGACCATCTGTTTCCATGTTTTCCTAGGAGGCTAGTCTGTTTCTGCCCGTGGAGCCTAAATACCTTTAAAAATCTTGTCCTAAGTGAACTGCTCAACATCACAGGAGAAGGGTGCAGTAAAAGCAGGGAACCAGACCAGATTCTCCTAATCTGCAGGCTAGACTAACCATTGTACCATCCATCCTTCTTGAATAGGGAACCCAGCCCCTAACAGAGCCATGGTAATTTTGCAAAAGGTTAGCCACCCAGCGTGCTGGGCTGAGAGTCAGGAGATGCTGCTTCCTGTGGTCCCTCCTCCATATGTTTGTCGTGTCCGCCTTTTGTCTCCTGTCCTGGGCAAGGACTTCGTAAGCTCTTTGGGACAGGGTCTGTCGAACACCTAGCCCAATGGGCTCTCGATTGCGGGTTGAAGCCTCTAGATGTGACTTCAATACAAATAATAAAGTGATTTGGGCTCTATTCTATCTCTACCATTGGCTTGCTAGGTAACCTTGGGAAAGGAAGTATCTAGCTACCCGCATACATACGCATGTATCTAACCATCCCATCCTCCATATACACTCGATCTATCTATGTTATCCTGAATTGCTATATCAATCTGCATATAGAACTTTCTCTCTCTCTCTCTTTGTGCATACATTACTATCTCTCTATCTAGGAATTTATATTAGACTCACCACTGTGTGCACCTCAATTTACTCTCAGTGCCTCAGTTTCCCTGTCTGTAGAATAGGGACAAAGATACTCCCATGCCCCCATTGAAAAGTGCTTTGAGAGCTGTGATGAAGAGTGCTGGATCTCAATGAGTCAGAAGCATTATGATCACGCTCATTATCTTGCACCCACCTGCTCTCCTCTCCCTCCAGCAGCTTCCTGTAGGTGGCGATCTCGATATCCAGCGCCAGCTTGACATTCATCAGCTCCTGGTACTCCCGCAGCTGGCGGGCCATATCCTGCTTGGCCTTCTGGAGAGCATCCTCCAGATCAGCCACCTTCATCCTGGCATCTTTGAGAGCCAGCTCGCCACGCTCCTCGGAGTCCGCGATCGCTGTCTGCAGACTGGCGCACTGCAGGGGAAGGGAGTTGGCTTCCTTTTAATTACCAGCCATTTCCCATTGTGTTTTCCGTCTTTCCTTTAACAGTGCAGAATTCACAGGCAGAGAGCTGGCTCCTATCTGTCCTTGCTGTTATTAGCACCCAGGGGGTGGCTGGCCTCTACATTTCTGTAGGGATTTAGTCTTGGTAGCTTTTTTCTGCATCATCATCACCACTAATCTGGTCTATGCTACTGAGGCACAATATCCAGTCAGAGGGTGGTGACTGATGTATATTTACTGCTGCTAAGTCTTGTGCTGGAGCGTTTTGAGCTATGGCCATCTCTGCAGCATACAAACTATTGTGAGGGCTGAGTCTCTGGCTTATGCCACGTCTACACTACGCGCAAAAATCGATTTTAGATACGTAATTTCAGCTACGAGAATAGCATAGCTGAAATCGAATATCTAAAATCGATTTACTCACCCGTCTTCACCGCGCGGGATCGATGTGCGCGGCTCGCCATGTCGATTCCAGAACTCCGTTTGTTTTAGTGGAGTTCCGGAATCGATCTAAGCGCACTCTGGGATCGATATATCCCATCCAGATCAGAGGGGATATATCGATCCCCGAGCAATCGATTTTAACGCGCCAATACGGCGCGTAGTCTAGACGGGGCCTCAGTAAGAATGATTTACTGCCATGGAGAGAAGGCTAATATGTATGTGTGTGAGCACGCGTGCACACCACTGCCCTCTGCTGGGTGGAATGAAACTACTTACATGTGATATGTCGCCCTTTACTGACTGCAGCCAGCGTGGGTATACATCCTCACAGAGTGGGGCAGGAAACTGGGTGACAGGAGTCGGCAATTTTGTCTTCTCCCATCTCTAGTGAGATCTGTTCCTACCTGGTTCCTTGCATTCTCAATCTCGGCCCGTAACCTCTGGATCAGCCGGTTGAGCTCTGAGATTTCTCCCTTTGTGTTCCGCAGGTCATCACCATGTTTCCCAGCAGTGGCTCGCAGCTCCTCAAACTAATATTCAGAAACAAGAGCAAAAAATGCCCAGCCATGCACTTTAGCTAAGCAGCCACTCATTGGGGCGGCAATAACTGCATAGCTCTGTGCACTGTTTTAAAAGAATTGAACACCCAGAGAGGAATCTGGGTTCCTCCGTTTATAGATCCACTCACCTTGTTCTGATACCATGATTCAGCCTCAGCTCGGCTCCTGTTAGCAATGTCCTCGTACTGAGCTTTGACTTCGTTCACGATGCTGCTAAGGTCCAGGTCTCGGTTGTTGTCCATTGACAGGATGACGGAGGTGTCGGACACATGGGCATTCAGCTGGGCCAGTTCCTGCAGAAGGACATGGACGTCTGAGTCACCTCTAGTGTGGAAATGTCCTGATTGCCACCATCTGCCTTTAAAAATACTGGACCTGATTCTCCTTCCATGTACACAGGTGCAAATCAGGAGAAAGTCCATTTGTGTTTTTATTAATATTGCAGTCGCATGTAAAGGGTTCAGCCCAGGTTAGGACCCCATTGAGTCAGGCACCGTATCAACACAGAATGAGATAGACCTGGCTCCGAAGACCTTATTATAAAAGTAGACAAAACAGCAATGAAATGATGTGACTCTAAGATCACAGAGCAGCTAAGTCACAAAGCTCGGAACAGAACCCACGTCTACCAACTGCCAGTCCAATGCCCTATCCGATGGACAAAACCACCTTCTGTGGTGGTCTTGATTCCCTCCCATGTTAAGCCTGCTCATGAACATAGGCCATGATTGATTTCCTAGCGAAGACGCCCCAAGACGAAGCAATACCGCATCATAGAGGGTTCTGAGGAAGTTGATCTCATCCATCAACGCATCCACCTTGGCCTCTAGGTCTATCTTATTCATATAGGCAGCATCCACGTCCTGAAAAACAGCAAGCACAATCACAATTGCCGCCTAGTGGCCTTGGCTGGGACAGAAAAGAAGCCAAGGGTTACCTAGGGGTGAAGATCAAGCGGCCTTTCCGGCTCTATGTGGGCTGGGGAAGTTGACACTTCATTGCACTGCTGACTTTTAAAGGACAAAGCTCAGCTAGGGGGTGCAGAAAGCTTATAGGGGAAGGACTCTGAAGCATTCTGGGCCAAAGATAGGGAGAGCGTAAAGCCCTGGGGCATTTTTACCCAGCTGAGCTCACATGGAGGTAATATTTTGGGGTCTGTTCACAATCCCTCCCTTACCCTTCCGAAATGCTGGCATTCTGCCAGGTCCAGGCCAGCTGTAGTGCAGTGTCGGGGGGTGGGAGTAGGGGGCAAGATGCTACCTCCAGCCCTCTTGGAAGACCTAGTGGGACAACTGTACCATGTAGGGGCAAGGAGGCATTTCAATGGATATAGACACCAAGATCTCTCAGGCGCCTTTGAAAATCTCAGCCTTCGATAATGCAAACACTATGAAAATTGTAATCGATCTCGGCACAGCTCACCTTCTTGAGCATCACAAACTCATTCTCCGCAGCTGTGCGCCTGTTGATTTCATCTTCGTACCTGTAGGGACGGAGGGGAGGCAGAGCTAGACCTCACTCATGGAATAGCAGAGACAGGAATGCAAGAATTTCTTGCCTGAGCTCCCATTTGCAAATGCCCGATTCTAAGATTAACCTGGCTACCTTTCTTGTAGCATGATTGTCTTTTCTACTGAAATTTAGGGTAATGCTTTTTACAAATTGCACTTCCTTTGGTCATGCTGATTCTTTGAATTTTTGGTTTCAAAATGCGAATATGGATGTTTAGAAAAAAGGAAATCTTTCTAGACACTATCTTCATTAGCTGCAGTCCAGGCTAGCGACAGGCTTTCGCTTCAAAGTTTAGCTTTGCAACATGATCCATATTTTCAACCTCTCTAAAGTTTTGGTGGGGGGAGAAGGGGGCTATTAAGGTCCAGTCTGCTACAGAATTCAGATTCACATCTGGATGCAGCTCCATCTCTGTGCATGTTCATGGCCCACTGGCGTTGACCCTGGTGATCTCACCTCCTCTCTCTTTCCCCATCCACTCTGCAAAGCTGCTGTAAAACTGTTCTCTATAAGTTTGCGGGATGTTTTAATTTCCCCTGCAACAGTAGTGATGCTGCTGGAATGTCATGTGTAAGGATTGAACACCAGATATTAAAACATGAGCCTGTGCTGATTAAACTAATGGAATTAATACATTTGTTTGGAGCAGTAGAAAACTCATAAACATTCTACATACGCCAGCCACTAGACTCACATGGTGTTCCATACATCTCCTGAGCAAACAAGCTCCGTCTCCTGGGTTTTTGTCCCTAACAAACTCACATGTGCAGGCTTAAGATTTCGGCCATGTGTGTTGGTCATGCCTGCTGTAAACATGAAAAAAATGTAACACAACTTGAACTGGTCGGAGAATGGAATTTCCCCTCTGGGGGAAATTCAGACATTTCAAAATTTGTCGTCACTCTGAATCAGAACAGAAAGTTGGAATTTTGACATTTTTCTCAGTGTAGAAATTCTGAAAAATTTTAAATGTGAAACATTGAACTGTTATCTTCCGGTAATATCCGATTGTTTTGTGCAGATAATGTTAAAATATGATATTTTTATCTTAAATATGTGTCTGTAAAATCTGAACTGTAATATATAGTTCAAATCATTCTACCATTAAAGTTAATACAAAATGAAACAAAACAGTAAAGTCCAAATGAAACATTTCAATGTTATCAGCATGAAACAAAAGTCAAAACAATTCATTTTAACGCTTTTCCATTGAACATTTCATCAAAATCAACATGTTCCCATAAAACTTTTTGACTGCTTTTTCCAACAGAAAACCATTCCATCTAATTTTTATCAACTAGCCCTTATTGCAACGAAGCTACCGTACAACCAAGGACCTGATACCCACCTTCCAAAGTGGAACGACTGTGAAGTATAAAATTCAGCACAGATCAGCTCAATGTCCTTCCCTTAAACATTCACTTACTTGTTCTTAAAATCCTCTACAAGGTCCTGTGTGTTCTTCAGTTCTCCCTCCATCCTCCTTCTTTCATTTAACAGGTTGTTCAGCTGCTTCCTCAGGTTGTTGATATAAGACTCAAAGAGGGGGTCGAGGTTATTCTTGTCAGAGTTGGATTTCTGACCCTGCTCCTGCAACAGGGTCCACTTGGTCTCAAGCACCTTGTTCTGCTGCTCCAGGAAGCGGACCTGAACCCCAACAGGCAAAAGATATTCGCAAACAGGTTGACATCTGAGATTCAGTAACTTGGCAGTTCAGGGGACAAGAGAGGACATATTAAATTAGCCCCTACATTTTCTCAAAAACAACAGGCCAAATCCTCAGGGTCTCTCACATTAATGTAGTCTTTAGCCAAGCAAATCTCTCATTGACTAGCTCAATTTTTAAGGCAGGCTGGTGTACTAGCTAGGACAATATAGACTGGGACTCAAGAGATCTGGATTTTATTCCGATCGCTGACCATCTGTGTGACTTCTGTGCCTCAGTTTCCTCATCTTTGTAGGTGGCATAATGATATTTAACTTCCTTTGTCGCTAAGTATTGGCTTGCTCCAGCTTTCCTTCCTTTGGGCTCAGTCTTAACTCAGGCACACTCCATTTAATGGCCTTTTCCTGAGTAAGCCCAAGTAAGGACCTCAAAACAGAAACATGGCATTGTACTTAAATAGTGACTGAGAGAAAAATGACTCAGCTTGTGGTCAAGCATTAGCAGAAAGGTGAGCGTTAGAGGAAATGCCCCAATTAGAGATTAATAACATTTTTCACTGACATTTCAAATTGTGTCCCCAAAAGGTATTGCAAATATTAATGAAATAGTGGTGAATTTTGCAATCTATATTTCACGTGTTCCCTCTTTCTGTGTGCATTCAGGGCCACCCAGGGGGGAGGACAAGTGGGGCAATTTGCCCCAGGCCCTGGGCCCCCATGAAAATATAATATTCTATAGTATTGCAACTTTTTTTATGGAAGGGGCCCCAAAATTGCTTTGCCTCAGGCCCCCTGAATCCTCTGGGCAGCCCCATGTGCATTTGGGAGTCGAGCAAATCAAGTCCCTGTCTGTTCAGGTTTCAGTGTTAACCACTGAGAAATCTGGATTCTCTTAGCTATTTAGAAGCACATTCATTTACTGGGAGATTTGAATCAATCAGTGCAAAGAGGAAACATTTGCTGGGTGAGAGACTTATTGACTCATGGGTTTTTGTAGATGTCCAAATATGAAAACATGCCTTTTCCGTTCGTTTCCACCTATCTGCCTTTTCCCACAGCATTCCCATCACCGGAGTTTCTGATAAACTCTCACCTTGTCAATGAAAGAAGCAAATTTGTTGTTGAGACTCTTAATCTGCTCCTTCTCCTCTTTTCGCACCTGTTGGATGTTTGGGTCAATCTCCAGGTTCAGTGGCGCCAGAAGACTTTGGTTGACGGTCACTTCTTGGATGGTACCCATACCAGGTGAATTGCCACCACCAAATCCTGCTGGACTTCTACCACCACCAAAGCCTCCCCCACCACCAAAACCAAGCCCACTGCCACCGAAGCCAAATCCACTCCCAGTGGCTCCACCACCAATACTGAGCCCACTACCACCAGCTCCCCCGCCAAAACTAGATCCTCCACCATGACCTCCGCCGCCAAGACCGAAGCCACCACCAGCTCCACCCCCAAATCCACTCCGGAGGTTGCTCCCACCACTGATGGAAATTTTCTTAGTGCCCCCTAGGTTATATAGGCTCCTGCTGCCAAAACTGCCTCCACCACCGAGCCTTCCGAAACCTCCACCGCCTCTTGACATGGTGAACGAACTGAAGCTGGCTCTGTGGCTACTTGGAACCACAGCGGACACTGTGCTGAAGCCCTTGCTCCCACCTCCACTTCGGATGCTGCCGGATTGCCAGCTCATCGTGGCAGGAGATATCAGAGCTGCTGCGGAAAAGGAGTAGAGTTGGCAAGCAGTGCCTTCTGGTGAATACCCCTCTGGAGACTTGCCCCTTTTATCCTTTCGGGGATCTGGGCTGGGTTGCCTGGAAGTGAAGCGATCAGTTGACCGCCTGAATGGTTTTGACATTCCTGGCAGGCAGGTGTCGAAATGAACTTGTTAAATGCTCACTGAACTCAAACACTCCCGTGGAACTGATGGGAGTCTGCATCGCTGATCGGCTTCGACCCAGCAACAGGGTTATCTAACGCCTCATTTTCCAGCAGTGAGTGCTCAAACACGGAGCTTCGCTTTCAGAGGCGAATCGTTTTTATTTTCCTGCTGCAAAACAAAGGCGTTTCGATATGAATGTGCCCCGAACTACAAGCCATGTTTTGAGAACCAATTTCAGAACCAATTGGCACTCTCATCTAAGTCAGCAATGGTTGCTCATTGGTCTCACACACCCCCAGGTGGCAATTGTCCAAAGCTGTTCAGTTACTATGCACCATCCTGTAACATTGAAGGTGCTAAAAATCCCATTCTCGAGTGACAGCCCTTACCATGAATAATGCAGGTGGAAACTACAGGGCCAGATGAAGCTGGTCTTCTACTGGCTTTCACTGACGCAGACAGTAAGCTGAAGCCCCAAGGTAAATGAATGCACCTAGAAACAGAGGTGGATGGAATACATCAATTTCCAGAATTATCCATCTGGTATCTCACCAAAGACTTGTCTGAATTAATTAGAATGAAAGTCAGTGGTGTCTATATCCTATTAATGCCTTTTTAAAATCTCCTGCTTACTAATGCTGGACAAAAATTTCATGAGGATTCTTGGCCTGTAGGCATCAAATAGCTGTTTGGCAGCTGCACTGGCCCGCTGATCATTGACAAGGACAGCTCTATTTAGGGGCCATGATTTGTGCAATTCTCAAATGGATTGCTCCTATGGTTGTGTGGTTTAGTGGCTAGAGCTTGGATTGGCACTCAGGAGACTTGGAGTCTCTTCCTGGCTTGGCCACTGGGTGCCCATGGCAAGTGACTTTGTCACTCTGTGCCTCAGTTTCCCCATCTGTAAACATAAATGTGACTAAGGATCTTGCTCTCCTTTGTCAACCGCTTTGAGACTTACGGATGAAAAACATGATAGAAAAGCCAGGTATTATCATTATTACATCCATACTCTCACAATAAGCTGTTGGAGGAAGGGACATGCCTTTTTCTTCTGGGTTGATACAGCACCTTGCACATAAGCTAAGAACATAAGAACAGCCGTACTGGGTCAGACCAAAGGTCCATCTAGCCCTGTATCTGTCTACCGACAGTGGCCATGCCAGGTGCCCAGAGGGAGTGAACCTAACAGGAATGATCAAGTGATCTCTCCCTGCCATCCATCTCCATCCTCTGACAAACAGAGGCTGGGGACACCATTCTTACCCTTCCTGGCTAATAGCCATATATGACTTAGCCACCATGAATTTATCCAGTTCCCTTTTAAACATTGTTATAGTCCCAGCCTTCACAACCTCCTCAGGCAAGGAGTTCCACAAGTTGACTGTGCGCTGTGTGAAGAAGAACTTCCTTTTATTTGTTTTAAACCTGCTACCTATTAATTTCATTTGCTGACCCCTAGTTCTTGTATTATGGGAATAAGTAAATAACTTTTCCTTATCCACTTTCTCTACTTCACGCATGATTTTATAGACCTCTATCATATCCCCCCTTAATCTCCTCTTTTCCAAGCTGAAGAGTCCTAGCCTCTTTAATCTTTCCTTATATGGGACCCTCTCCAAAACCCCTAATCATTTTAATTGCCCTTTTCTGAACCCTTTCTAGTGCTTAGAATACCTTTTTTGAGGTGAGGAGACCACATCTGTACACAGTATTCGAGATGTGGGCGTACCACGAATTTATATAAGGGCAATAATATATTCTCAGTCTTATTCTCTATCCCCTTTTTAATGATTCCTAACATCCTGTTTGTATAGTTGAGGTTATTTTTTCCAATGGGGCCCTGATCCATGACTAGGGCACCTAGACACTACAGCAGTAAAATTAATAATAATAATGAAACAGTCAGGAGAAGCATTTGGTCCAGAACCTAAAATCCTTACTCTTTTGGTACTGAGGGCTCACTTTAGGGTTGCCAACCCTCCAGGATTGGCCTAGAGTCTCCAGGAATTAAAGATAAATATTTAATTGAAGATTATGTCATGTGATGAAATCTCCAGGAACACATGCAACCAAAATTGGCCACCCTAGCTTACTTCGATAAACTCCCAAGGGGATCCCAGTTAAGCTCTCTACGTTCAGAATTCCTGAAGACAAAGGTAGCAGAAAGGTCCGTGAAAAGGTCAGAAAGAAATGAACATTTTTAATTTGATTCAACATTTTTCAATGGAAAATTTCACTTCAGTAGGAACAAAACAAAACAAAAAACACCTTCCTACCCACCCCCACCACACACACACACATTTTTTCCCCACAATAAAAAAAGTAAATATCTGAGAGGGTTTGTTTCCCCGACTGAAAAGAAATGAAACCAAAACATTTCCAAATGGCAATTTTTTGTGAAAATGTCCAGTTTCTCTAAAATGCCTTTTCTCTGAAAAAGAATTGTGTTGGAATTTTTTCTCACCAGCTTCATGTGGAATTACATTAATTATATATTCATTTTAAGAAATGATAAAATAAAATAAAATAAAATAATAATAATAGGTTGCACATCAGCCTAAATTTTTCAGGTTTGGGGGTTTCATTTTTGTGACAAAAATTGAAACTTTCCACTGCAAATCTCCATGGAAACAAAGATGTTTAGTTTTTGCTGAAATTTTCCATGAGGAAAAATATTCCAATCAGTTCTACATCCAGTTGTTGAGCATCTTTCTTACATGAGCCCCTGATACAACAGGGGCTTTTGTATGCAAGCAATGCTTTTTGTATGCTTTTGTATGCAAGCAATGCTTTTGTATGCAACAGTCACCACGAACTAAATTCTGCATGGCTCTGCTCTTCTCGTGGCCTTGGAAGTTTGAGATTATTTCTTTATTTCATCTCTGAACAAGTCACATGGTCCTGCAATTGCTTCACACACAGAACTGCCCAATGAAGAGAATGGCTGTCATGTTTGGATATGTTTCAACAGGACCAATGAGAAGCAAGAATCTCCTATGTCTTCTCTGGGGGAGCTCTATGCATGTAGCAATTGCACAACCATGTGATTTGTTCAAAGATCTGGAGGCAGGAGAAAAGCAGAGAACTAAACAGACTGATTGCCAGAACCAGAGCCAATCGGGGGAGAGGGGGCAGGAGGACCATTTGACTTGGGCCTCAAGCTCAAAAGGGGCCTCAGATGTAGACGCTGCTGAGAGGGCCTGGCCAGAACTACTCCCTTCCCTTTGTACTCTGCGGGTATGTCTACACTGCACCTGGGACTGAACCTCCCAGCCTGAGTCCACAGCCTTGTTCTAGCAGGCCTTGAGCTAACAGTACACACTAAAAACACTGTGCAGATAGTGCTTTGAGGTCTCGACTCTGAGGGAGGTGACCTGAGAACCTGAGATTCAGTCCATGACCTCAGTAGAGTTACACCCAGGATCCAGGTGGCCCTGTGCGTTTGAGGAACTGGGCTTGATTACATGGGAAACCAGAGATGAACAGAGTGCTTTGATGGGCTTGGTTTGCCTGGGAGCAATATGAGAAAGTCTTTATACTCTGCTAAATAAGACAAACACTACACACCTATTTAATAGGGCTCATCAGCGTTTCACTCCACTGATACTGAGATGTCTTTCTGACCGGCTTGTATGCAGCAAACAGAAATTAATCACATTGTTCCAGTGTTTGCCAAAACACGTTTCAGCCAGTTTGTTTTTCACAGGGAGAGAACCGGCTGCAGTATTTTAAAGCAAAGATGTAACCTGCAGATCTGACAATGATATAAAGTATTTTACACACAGAGAAACAGAGTGGGGATGGACTAGGTGACCTCTTGAAGTCCCGTCCAACTCTACTTTTCTATGATTCTACATGAACCAAATTTTGCTCATGCAAAAATGGGCCAACACTGACTCAAAAGTGGGTTGCGCATGTCAAAATTGTGAATTTGTTGTTTTGAGTCAAACATACTTTAACAAACTTGTTTGTAAAAAGATCCACTTCCAACTCGATAGTATTTTAAACCTCTGTTTGAGCAGGCTGATCCGCAAGGCCTTGATCGTGCAAGCACTTCCGCGTGTGTTTAGTGTGAAGCACGTGACTGTTCCACTGACACTAGTGGAACTGCTCATGCGCTGGAAGTCAAGCCTCGGCATAAGTGTTTGCAGGACTGGGGCCTAATGCACATTGACCTGGTTTCTCTGGCAGAAAAAGCACTTAACTACATGTTTACGTCCTACTCAAACCAATGGGAGATGCATGCTTAACGCTGAGCATATAAAGAACTTAAGTGCTTTGCTGAATGAAGATGGACTGATGGTTTGAAGAGACATCAAGTAAAATGAACAAATTCTTGCCAGTGCAGTCAAATTAGGACAGTAAAAGTTTGACCACAGAAATCTAGCTTCTAGCTGCAGGGCCAGATTCCCAGCTGATGTAAAAGCCCATGGAAGGAATTTTGGGCCCGATTTATACCATCTGAGGTCTCGCCCAAAGTTAGAACACATTGACTAGTCCAGGTAATATACGAAATACAACCACCATAAGCTAAAGGAGCGTCAGATCATCTTCGTGCTGTCTCAATCCCGGTGAAGGAGAATTGCCCTAAAGCTGATGAACAACTTCAGCTCTGATGTGAATTATGAAAAAAATCTAATGAAATTAAGGGTGTGGCCTAGCCCAACAAGAGCGAGGACACTTTCCATTCAGGTTCCCACACTATCCCTCATTCGGTCTATTATACATGAGGTATGCAAGTAATGCATGGGGTGGGAAAAAGGCATGATTCTTTTCCTTGACTCTCCCTCATCCAGTTCATCTGTGTGCAGAGGAGGCTGCTCTGGAAGGGTTCTACAGGGAAGTGCCTGTCCAGGGCCAAAATTGGCTGTCAGTCACACCCCTGTCAATCTGGATCTGCTCTGTTGGATTCAATGGAGTGACAATGGTATAAATCCAAAGTGCTGAAGAGCAGAATTTGGCCCTCAGTGTGCCCTGGGTGTTTGCAGCCAGATCCTCAGCTGGTGTAAATCAACCTGGCGCTGTTGCAAATAATCCAGCCCATGCTCTCTGCAGTTGCCCCATGGAAGCTCCATCCACTGGGCTAGTGTTACGAGCTCCAGAGAATTCAATAATGGCTTCAGAAGGGTCCCATCTGTGTTCCACATCCAGGTATGAGACTGATGGGCCAGACACCCACATTTTCAAAAACTGCCTCTAATTTTGAGTGCTAAAACTTAATATACCCCGGGCCTGATTTTTCAGACAAGTTCACCATTCACAACCCCAGCTGGAGCCAGTGGGACACAGAGGCCCCCAAATTCCATTGGAGAGATGAAGTGACTTGACCAAGATCATCCAGGAAATCTGTGACAGAGCAAGAAATTGAACCCAAACCTCTCATAGAATATGAGGGTTGGTAGGGACCTCAGGAGGTCATCTAGTCCAACCACCTGCTCAAGCCCCAGAGAGATTTTTACCCCAGTTCCCTAAATGGCCCCCTCAAGGATTGAGCTCACAACCCTGGGCTTAGCAAGCCAATGCTCAAACCACTCAGACCCCTAGTCTAGTGCCTGTGAAATCTAATCTCCTTTGATCTGCCACAATGGTCCCGTCTGACCTTGAACTCGATGAATTATGCCCTCTCTCCCCCGTGATGCAACACATAATAGACAAGGAGTCTAACGTTACAGCACCTCTTCATCTGTAAATGTATTCAGTGAAATGTACCCAAAAATTGGTAGGAAAGAACCATTTCACAGTTCACAAAGGCTTCCCCCAGAAAGTTTATGCTCAATGTAAGCCCTCAAAATAGAGCTTAAGTGGTGCATGGACCTTGTACAGGCCCTCTGTATAGTCCAAATTTCACCTTAGAAGGAGAACTCAACCAGAAGTGGAAAGTTCTCCGCGTGTAATTGAAGGGATGGACAGCATTCCAATCAATTAATGCAAACACAGGGATAATTTCAGGTTATAGTCAGTCTGGTTATTAGCATATGGCTGTTTTCCCAAACTAAATCAGATCCTCCGGAGCTATTCTGATTCACATGGAGGAGTGTCTCATTTCCATGTCGTGGCAATTACATTTTCGGCCACGAGGTTAAGTCCACAGCAAAGTTTTTTACATGATTTGGAAGGAGGCCCGGGAGAAAGAAACAGGAAGTTTAGGGAAATACCCTGTATATCTCATGTTTCCAAGCCACTAAACACTAATCACAGGAAAATTCACATTGACACTTAACTGCGCATAGAACTGCTTAAGTCCTTTTGCAGGACATATATGGAATTCCCACAGGGTGGAGGCCTTGCGCTGATAACTCTGAACACAGATGAATTTCACCTGAAATGAGTTCATTTGACCTGCATTTCTTTACAGGAATATGAAGACATGATAACGAATGCATATGTTCCAATTTTCAACTGGACAATATCAGACAGATTTATTTATTCAGATTGTTTTTTCGATTTTTTTTTTTTTTTACAGAGTCCCATTGTTTTACTTTTGATTCAATTGTCACATTGACCCTGAAGTTCTGCACATGACTTTTTCTGCAGAGAAAGATTGTGCCAACATTTCCCCCTGTAATTTACAGTATGAGTGAGCTGGATCTTACTTAGGTGCTTTGTAGATACTGGAAAATATGTTCTGTGCCACCATTAAGCACCTGAAGATGGCGCAGAGATTTGTTTATGTGGGAAAACTCATCCGTGGCTTTAGTTCCATTGACTTTAATGTGAACTGAAGTGGTTGATTCCATAAAATAGGATTTCCCAAAGCACTGACCAGGGATAGGCAGCTGGTGAGGTCATGGAAGATAGGTAGACCTTTATAATGTATTATGATCTTGCAACTGGTTGGGAAATTATCTTCCCCTATGAATATTTTGAAGAACAGTCTTTTTTGGCTGGATTCTCATTGAAAACCTCAAAACTAAACACTTGTGATGAAAACAAACTTTTTCATGAACAACTTCTGGTTCATCAAAAAGTGGTGGGGGGAAGACAGTATTCCCAAAGTCAAATTTTCAAAAATAATGAGTCAGGCCCAGAGCGGGTGCAAGGATGTTTTGCGCCCTAGGTGAAACTCCACTTTGCATGCCCCCCGAGCCCTGTGGCAGCTCTCCACCCCCACCCCGCAGCAGCTCCCCCCCTCTGCCCTGTGGTGCCACCTCCCGGCCACAGCAGCTCCCCCTGGCCCGGGGAGCCATGCGGCAGCTCCCTGCCCCAGCTCACCTCTGCTCCGGCACCTCCATGACCATGCCATCGCCGGTTCACTTCTCCCGCCTCCCAGGCTTGCGGCGCCGATCAGCTGTTTGGCGCTGCAAGCCTGGGAGGGAGAAAAGCAGAGCGGGGCAGTGTCCTCAGGGAAGGAGGCGGAGCAGAGGTGAGCTGGGCCGGAGAGTTCCCTTGCATGCCACCCCTCCATCTTATTTGCTGCAGGCGGCCCTCCCCGCACCCCCTTGCCCCAGCTCCCTACGCCTAAATAATGACGATGACCGGGGCTGCCGAAGATCTGGCTGCTGCAGTCGCCACCAAAGGGCCCAAAATGCCACCCTCTCAATGCTAGTGCCCTAGGCGACCGCTTAGGTCTCCTAATGAGTTGCACCGGCCCTGGTCAGGCCCTGAAAACCACGGTTTTTTTAAAATAATAAATTTAGGCTTCTCTGCTGGTTTCTAAACTTTAAGGTGCACCCATTTCACATTACCAGGCTATTCTCTGCAACCAAAAGGGTTAGAAATGTAGTGTTTTTTTAAAAAAATAAAAGCTGGGATTCGCAATCATATGACTCCAGGAGGTGGGGCTCTAAGAAACATACCAAATATCGTGAGACTTGAGTTTGAACCACAAGAGTTGGCAATGCTGAAAATGGTTTGACAGCAAACTTTGGAGCAGCTCTATCTCCTTCATTTCCCTAAGGGTGGGACTCAGCTTTCAAACGTTTGGGGAAGGTACTGGTGTATGCTACACTTATATTGCATACTTGCTGACTGCCAAATTGGTGCAAGTTGTATTTCTTCTAACTTGCATTCAGTTTATACCTAGACATACACTTTATACCTGGCTTTTTCAAACTGTGGGTCCAGGCCTCACTGGTGGGGGCTGCACGGTCTCTAAGCCAGGCCTGAATTTTACTCTTTATTCTGTGTTAAGTTCCCTCAGTCAGTTTGTTCCAGCTAAACAAATACCGTCTCCCTCACACATCCCTCAGGAATTCTGCTTCAGTGACTTTCCTGGCCACTAGGGGCAGCTGTAGGTCTTCCCTTTAGAGCAGGGCCGGCTGTAACATCTTCTCCTCCGCTCTCAATGCTCCCTCTGCTGGTGCCCAGCCAGCCTGAAGCTGCCAGTGGAAAGCGAGTAGGAGGGGTAAGGGGCAGCAGCCAACCACTCAAAGGCCCGGCTGCCAAGCAGGGAAGAGGTAGATTGGTGGGAATAGGAGCCCCAAGGAGAAACCGGCTGCGGGGGAAGGAGTTGCCTTTGGAGACTCTTTCCCACCTTTCGTTCTGATCATCCCATCCCGCCCCCGTCCTCCTCTAGCCCCTGTTTCAACCACCTCTCTCCCCACAGTGCCTCCGTCTCCTCATATTGGCCTTCTCCTGCATCCCCTATCTCATTGCCCTCCACCCCTGGCACCCTATCCTCTCAGCCTCCCCTCCCCATCCCAAGTCCCTGTTCCCTCTCAGAGTCCCATACAATCTTTGTCCCCACGTGCTGTACCATTGACCTGTTTTCACTTCTTCTCTTTCCCCAAGGGATATTTTGCAGGTTGCTCTCTAGTTTCAGGGTTTTTTAGTCTTTCTCCAGCTGGATGAGTCATGTACACACAGAAATGAGCTCAGCTAACACACTGCGATGCGCACGGTAAAGGCTATTATAGCTGTGGGCACATTAGTACTTCATGAATAGTCTATCTCTGTGAATATCATCTCCAGCACATGGAAAGTGGGACCTGACTTCATTTGCTTCGATACAAGTGGAGCTTCTTTCTGGCCTGCTGAATCTGGCCCTGTAGCTTTAGCACTGTGTGTAGGAGCCATAAAGTCTGAAGTCAAGAGCTGGGTGAGCTGAGGGATCTTTAGCACTGTGCACTCCAGACAAATTTCATGGGGGAGAGAGACCCTGATTGTCGTAATGCCTGGGTGCTTTCCGAGAACAACAGAATACCAGGTATATTAATGTATCTTTTCCCCCTCACAATGATAATGTGGCAATCACATGGATTCTTCTGCTCTCCAATTTGCTTCAGGACGTTCCCAAAGATTTCTGAGCCCAAACTCATCCGTTTGCATCTGATTCATCATTCATTCTTGGTTAGACTTGGCATCTCCAGGTTCCCTTATCACTTTGTTCATCAGTGTTGCGAGAATAATTATTGTGCAAGCACATATTTGCTTTTTTTGGAATGGGTTGTACTCTGAGCTTGAGTCCACAGTTGGAGAAATAGGGTTTGTCTGCACGGTATGGCAAAGCAGACCAAAGGGGTGAGATATATAGAGCACTCTAATGCGTTGCACTCTACCTTATGTGCCAGGGAACAACACCGGAGTCACCAAAGTAACATCCATCTTTGAGAATCTCATCAGCTTGTTTCAACTCTGAAAGCTCTTATTCCTTGCCTGCTTCTCACCCACAGGGCACACTGCTATCCTTTCTAAAGGATGTGATGCTCCTGGACCCCTTCATCTAATCCACCATGACTATCCAGGCAAGATCCTGGTGTTGTGGAAAATTGACCACATGGCTGATTTTGGATCAGACAGTCTGAGGCTCCTTTATTTTATATGAGCATATATGCAAGGAGAGAGAGCAGGGCCCCATGCAAGGTGGTAAGCTGCTCTGCCCTCCTTAAATTTTAGCTAGCTTATAAAGATTAAAACCACAGACAAATTACACATACTTCTGTATTAATCACCTTATTTGGAATACATTGCAAAATTAATATAGGACAAAAGCAAAAACAAGCGTCTCTCCCACTATGCCCCCCCCCCCATTACTCACTGTCTGTTCTTTTGTGGTCAGCGACCTTTCTAACACATAAGCCTGGCCATTGCAAATTATGCTACTTGGGGTCTTTATCTCTCTGCCATCTCATGCCCTTTATACACGCAAAGGCATTGTTCCATTTTGGGAACTTTCCACTGTGACTCCTTTTACCCCTTGACACACAGAAGCAACTTTCCATCACTCTTTCATCATTCTGTCCCCCTCCTCTCTGCCCCTTATACACAGAGACAAGCTGAATCAAAGTTCAAGACAGCCTAGAAACAAGCTTATCCAAAGTTTAGGCCTAAAAGCCAAAGTTGTAAGCCTACCATATTTTCCCTCACACTGGAAGGGCTTCTGTGACACAGTAGGGAGTGAGGTGGATTGCCTCGGGAATGTTGTTTAGTTTTACTGGGACTGTCTTCATGGGGAATGGGAAAGCAGGGGATGACTTTAGGTGAGAGACGGTACCTGAGCCTGTAACCTGAGCCAGGAAGGGGGGTGGGGAGAGTTGACACCTTTGCCCTGGAAACTGGACAAAGGGAGAGGAGGAGAGAAGGAGGGGGAGAAAGCCAACTGGAGGGGTTTTTGGTTTCAGTTTTGGACTGGCTGGCTAAAGGCAGGGAACCCCAAGTCTGGGGTCTAAGATCCTTGCCCCCTGGCTGAGGAGTCCTGGTGTACCTACAAGCCCTGCTTGGGACTGTGTTCCTGTCGTCTAATAAACCTTCTGTTTTACTGGCTGGCTGAGAGTCATGGTGAATCGCAGGAAGTGTGGGGTACAGGGCCCTGACTCCCCCACACTCCGCGACAGCTTCACAATTAACTGTAGTAACAAAACCCCGTTCAAATGTCTGAACTGCCTATTCTCCATGCAGATAGTCATCAGGTGCTGCTGTGAATCACAGGAGCCCAAGTAGCAAGCATAGGAAGGCCAAGTGGCCTCCTGAACAGGATTCGAAGACCTTGGTTCTAACACTGACCTGCCGCATGACCTTGTGCAAGTCGCTGTGGCATTTTTTCCTCACCCTTATTTTTTTCCTGCCTTGTCTATTTAGGTCGTAAGCTCCTCTAGGCAGGGACCATCTTTGTGCCTAGAATAACAGGGGCCCTGATGTTGTTTGGAGCATCTCAGAGCTACTGTGAATCTGAGTTCTTTTAATTGGAAACCAGCTCAGGTTAGCCTGAACAATAGCACTGTGGCAACATCCAGACTAGAATAAGACATCCCAATCACATAGTTCCTCCACTCACCAAGCCAAAGTACCTCAGCTGGACCTCAAGATCTGTACTTGTCAGGGATATGACTAGGACATGGGCCGTCATGTCTAATGGTCGGAGCCCTGGGGATGGCCAGGTCTGGAGGTTAGAGAGGAGCAGAGCTGGAGTCCAGAATCTAGGCAATGAGACACCCAGGGGAGCAGAGTCGAGGTGTATGGACCAGGGATCAATGTCAGAGCCAAGGGGTGAGTTGGAGATGTGGTCAGGTCAGAGCCAAGGCCGTCAAGGATGGAGAAAGGCAAGGCCTGTAAAGGTGACAACAGCAGATACAGGAAACAAGACCAAGCACAGCTGCGGACATGGAACAGGTTGAGCTGCTGGCCAGCTCTGGCAGCGGTTGGGTCAAGTAGTAAGCTAGCTCCACCCCTCCACCAGTCAGGAACTGCAACCACTCAGGAAGCCCCTGCCAACATTGGCTGTGTCCAGTGTGTTGCTAGGAGACTGACCCTGCGGCCGCTGGCTCCCTGGCAGGACTATACACATCAGTTCAATCCCTTTCAAGCCAAGGGATGAAAGATCTGCCCTACCTGTTTCTTTGCGTGTCCCATTCTTGCACAGCAGCCTCTGGATCGGCCAGGCTCAGCTCTGCAATCTCCTGTGGGTTGGTTCTCGGGTCATTGCACGGCTGACCCCTCTTGTTCTGCAACTCCTGCCTCTAAAATCCAGAAGCAAGAAGATTGCTGTAAGGGAATATGCATTGCCTCGAAGATGGGTGGAAAGGAACCCTGTTGCCTGCTGATGCACGGGGCATGGGTGACTGACGGGCTAACCTGACTTACAGGTTCAGATCGGAAAGGACTGACAAGTTGTTCCCACTACAGTTCCTAGAGCAGTTCCAGTTGTGCTGTGATGCAAAGAATCCTGGGATACCTCCCCCCCAAGTCAATCACAGCACCACCCCTGTGTACGAGACGTGCCAGTGTGGATTCGGAGGAGCGGCATTTGGCGCATCCATGACCCTGCAGGGTGGACTGCTGGGGTGGTCTTGCTTGGCTTCTGTTCTCAAGCCTGTGAGCCAGGATGTGGGTGCACCCAGCAGTGTAGACACAGTGGGTATGTCTACACTGTAATAAAACACCCACAGCTGTCCCATGTCAGCCTTGCAGGGTGCAGGCTGCAGGGCTATAGACGTGTAGTGCAGACTTCCAAGCGTAGGCTGGAGCTTGGGCTCTGGGTCCCTCTCCCTGCTCTCCCCAGTGACTCACAAACGAGGGGAAGATAAGTGGAGGAACGCCTACCTCACATGTTCAGCTTGATCTGGTAGGCATGCTCAGAGGTCCACACTAAAGGGATGGTGGTGGATGAAGTCTCCTTCAGTTCAGTGGCCAGGGTACCCACCTAGGAGGTGGGAGAACTGTGGTTCAAGTCCCCCCTCTCAGAGGTGATGCATGGGAGACGTGTTCCCCTCCCCCCCAGATTTGCTTCTTGGCTTGTATTGAGCATGCTCAGTAACACTGCTGAAGCTGGTTCTCCTCACTTCTGCCCCCACAATATCGGCAGGCATGGGTCATCTCTGCTTGTTGAAGAGAAGGCATTGGAAGAGGGCTATTCCCCAGGCTATATGGAGTTGTTCTCACTCATTTTCTGGCCTTGTTAATGATTAAATTAAAGCAGAACAGCTTCAACAGGTGATATTGAGAAGCATCCAGTTCAGAATATCCCAAAGCCTAACCTCTCTGACAGGCTCTAGATCCCTCCACAAATCCTTTCTCCTCATCAGGCAGAAGGCAGACTTGAATCAGGCTCTCCCACATCCCAGCTGAGTATCCTAACCACTGGGCTAACGGGAAGTCCCCCCCATCCAAACTCCCCCTCCGTTTTGTGTGGAATTGAGCAGGTGCCTTACTCTATCTTGCAAGAAATGGCGTAGATGCCTGATTCCAGGCTCCCTGCAGCCTGGACATAAGCGCCTATCTCTGACAGAGGGGCAGCGCTTAGGACATACCCCTCTGATGGGCATCACTTGTTGGTTAGCCTAGGCAACTCCCGACCTAGTATGCTGGCTTTTGTGGCTCCTGTTCCTAGGTGCCTAGCTCATCCATTGTATAAGGAGCTCGGCACCTTGCTTAGGCTTTGTGGATCATGTGGTTCCAGTGATTTTCTAGGCACTGAAAAGTTAGAGGTTGCAACATCTAAGTTCCCTTGTGGATCTGGGCTGTAGGATCTCAAGGGAGATTTTCTAAGAGACCTCTAACTCCCACTAGCTTTTAATGGGTGCCTCTGAAAATCTTCTCCAAACTCTCGCTGAAAATCAGACTCCTTATTCATACAGGTGCTCTTGAAAATTTTATCCCCTAGTTACAAAATGACCACATCACAGGGTCTGCTCAGGTTTCCACTCTCTCATGCCTGTGCCCTGTGTTGGCTGGTTAAATAAAGAGCCCTCGCGCCTTCTTCGGTGCTTCATCCTTGTGTCTTTATTTACAGTGCAACAGTGTAGTCCCCCATCTTCTCCCAACAGCTATCCCCAGTCAGACCCTTCCCAAGGTCTCCTGGCCCATGAGACTCCTTTCCTTTGGCGAGGAGACAGAGATGCAACCTTCCTATCCCCTCCCAGGCTAACCCCCTGATTGAGCTTTCCCCACGGATTTTACAGCCTTGCCTGTCTTCAGCCCAGCTGTCGCTACTTAACTTATTGCAGTGAGCCAGCCCTCGTTAGGACCTGCAGCTGGGCTCGCTGCTGATTGCCTGGGTCCCTGCACCTGGCCTCTCTACCAGAAAGCAGGGCTTAGCCAGCATTTTAGCAGAGCTTTCAAAGGGGTTTTACTCCAGCCTTGCCACAGACCCATTTGGGGTTTTCTATTTGGCCCTGAGCATCTATTAGACTCATAGTCTTTAGACTTTAAGGTCAGAAGGGACCATTATGGTCATCTGGTCTGACCTCCTGCACAACGCAGGCCACAGAATCTCACCCACCCACTCCTGTAACGAACCCCTAACCTAGGTCTGAGTTACTGAAGTCCTCAAATCGTGGTTTAAAGACTTCAAGGTGCAGAGAATCCTCCAGCAAGTGCCCCATGCTGCAGAGGAAGGCGAAAAACCTCCAGGGCCTCTTTGAAACCTCAGAGGGAGAGAAAAAACAACTCTTCAGAAACAAAGCTTGAATTATGCATTCAGTTTATTGGAGATAACAGTAGAGAGTTTAGAGTGCTCAATTATAAGCAGAGGCCAGTCAGCGGTGTTCCAATTGTATATACAGAAAAAGCACAAGACCTTTCCAGCCAATATACACACAGGAATAACAACGCAGACGTTTAACTGTGGATGAATCAGACAGATGCTTATCTTTGGTGTAATTACACTGAGTTTTAGCAAAGGTCACTGAGTGGATGCAGCAAATGGAATGGCAGTGATTATGCAAACTGATCAAAACCAGCTAACCCTCACCAAAAAAAAAAAAAGCAACACAAATCTGCTTCCTGATGTCATAAGAGAAGCTAAGCGATATCTGCAGTCTGATCTCGAATGGTTAATGCTTCCCGGTCTGAAATGCTTCACCATAGGATGAGGAAAATTCTGGGTCCTAATGCTTTGTGATCCCCAGTGTAGCTAATGCAAGAAAACCCAGAGGGAGAAGGGCAAAATTATCAGGCAAAGGAGTCTGATTTAATAGCCAGGATAATGCCGATAGACAGCCACAGACTCACTGAACGAAAAAGATAGTATAACCCTCTAGGACTAGCACTGCGTAAAGCTTCTCAAAAAGGGACATTTAGAAGAATGTGGTTTCTGATCATACGAATTGCATTGGACACAGGTTTTTCTTTAATATGTGGTTACTGTCAATGACAGATTTTGTGATTCATGTGGCTGTCAGAAGGCAGGAAATATTTTTCATTCCAGCGAAGGAGACTTCTGTGTTTGGACTTTTATCGGATGATCCTTCTGCTTGAAGAGCTGACTGATACCATGCGCGTACCCGAGCTGTATGCTCCTCCACTTCCACTGCTGCCTACACCTCCGCTGCTATAAACTCCACCACCAGAGCTTCCTACACCTCCGCTGCTATAAACTCCACCACCAGAGCTTCCTACACCTCCGCTGCTATAAACTCCACCACCAGAGCTTCCTACACCTCCGCTGCTATAAACTCCACCACCAGAGCTTCCTACACCTCCACTGCTATAAACTCCACCACTAGAGCTGCCTACCCCTCCAGAGCTATAATGTTCCACTGAAGAATGAACCCCACTTGCACCGCCAGAGCTCCCTACTGCATCTCCAGAGGAGGCTACGTCTCCAGAGCTGCAAACTCCACCCACAGAACTGACTCCGCCCGAGGAATGGTATCCCACATCACCTCCGCCGCCTGCGCTCCCGGAGCTGCTCACTCCACCCATGTGACCACCAGCACCCCCTGAACTTGCAAATCCAGAGCTGAGCACACGTCTGTAGCTGTATCCCCCACTTCCAGAGCTGAATCCTCCCAAGCCGTACCCAATTCCTCCACTACCTAATCCTCCAGAACTATATCCCCTTCCTGAAGAGCTGACGGCACTCCTTGTGCCATAGCCACCTCCCATCCTGGAGAAGCCTTCTGCACTTCTGGAGCTGAATCCGTCACTGGAGGCAAACATTCCAATTCCATGGCTGAATCCTCCCTTGAAAGGTCCACAAACACTTCCAAAGCCGGCTCTGCAATCCCCGATGGTATGGCCACCGCTGACCACAGCTGGGAGAAAAAGAGATGTTCAGTCACTTAAACAGCAGCTTTGAAGCTCTTAAAGAAATCTGACATGACTTCTACAAAAACAAGGTGAATCCTCAGTTTACTTACCAACATTTGTGGGGTTCCCTGTGCATATCCTGTTAAGGAAAGAAAAACAATACAGGTAAATGACCTCCTATGCATTTAGAAACCTGTAGCCAATGAAACCTCAGGTAAATTTTCAAGCATGCCTGAATAATTAGGGATCTTAAATCCTATTTTCAAAAAAGTGACCTAGATTGGGATTTTCCAAGGACTTCCAGGTAGTAAGGCACCAAAATCCCATTGAAATTCAGTGGGAATTGGGTGCCTCAAGTCTTTTAAGCTCCTTTGAAAATTCCAGCCTTAGGAGTCATTGAAAGTCAACAGGACTTAGACTCTTAAGTGCCTACCTCACTTTTGAAAACAGGGCTTAAGCTCCTAAATCGCTTAGATGCTGTTGAAAATTTTACCCCGACTATCTTTAAAGAACTCATCTCCTTCTCTTAGACACACTCTTCCTCCATAAATCAGATAGTGGCCTGAATCCGGATGTTGCAATATTATTCAATTTCTTTCTTACTGATTATATTAACTTTGTTCCCATCAAACACTATTGGGGCTACTTGAAATGTTACCGTGCTACAAAACATATGATGTACTTACCTGGTTTCTTCTCCTTCCAGCAGTGTTCTGTATGTAGCTATCTCAATATCCAAGGCCATCTTGACGTTGAGTAGCTCGTGGTAGTCCCGCAGCATGCAGGCCAGTTTGTCCTTGGCCTTCTGCAAGGCGTTCTGCAAATCAATATGCTTCTCTCTGGCGTCTTTGAGGGCGCAGTCGCCTCGTTGCTCAGCATCAGCAATGGCTGTCTGCAGACAGGCAATCTGTGAAGGGGTGAGAGTGGGGAAACCAAAGGGTCATTGTGCAGCTCTTCACCAGAGTTAAGACCATACCGCAAACCTCTTTTCTAAATGCCCATTTGAATATCGAAATAGATCTGTTTCAGATGTGCTTCCACCACCTGTCTTTTTTGTCTGCAGCCTGGTCTTGTGAGATCAAGTGTTACTAGCAATGAACATCAACATTAAGCTTGCAAACTTGAGCATTTATGCAACGCCGACTTTCAGGTCACATTCTGTGAGCATTAGCACCAGAAACCTGAAGATGCTAAGCACACTGCCTGAAACAATGGTGTCCCAATTCCCAATTAGGCCCTTCCGGTCACCTCTGAGATACCAATAATAAACAACACCAAGGATCTTATATGACCTATCACAAGTAAATGGAAAGGAAGGAAGGAAGGAACGCTCAGGTTTGAAATAGCTAACAGAGCAGGTGAGTATATATCCATCATATTGCTATTGGATTTTAGAACAGGGTCCATGGGTTAGATCCTCTGCTTGTGTCAATAGATTTAACTTCATTCAAGTCAATGGAGTTATGCTGAACTCTGCCAGCTGATTCCTGGCCCCATATAGACTTGCCAGCATTGAAATTCACTCCTGTGCAGAGGGTCAACCATCAGGGATTATTCTGAATTGGCACTTAACTGGCCTGTAGATCTTGTGCTGTTCCTCTGAACAGCTGTGAATTTTACACAGAGGCAAGAGCAATCAATCTAGGAGAAAGCAAACAAATCTATCCTACCTCTTTCTTCACTTTATCGGTCTCGCCCTGCAGTTTGTGGATCAGCCGTTTCAGCTCCGCTATTTCACCCTGGATATTCTTCAGATCATCGCAGAATCTGCCTCTGTTGGTGCTCAGCTCCTCAAGCTAGTATTTGGAAACAAGGTAATTGCTATAAATTAATTATCATCCATTCCAAGACAGGTGGCAGTTGTTCTGAGTCTCATAGAAATCTCTGCTCATGGGAAAATACACAATTGTGATATGAGTGTAAACAAGCGAAGGCGTCATCTGGAATTCATAGATGCGCCCAAACGTAAGTAACTTAGTCTGTACAATCTTCGAGACCAGGACTGTCTTTTTGTTATGTGTTCGTGTAGTGGAGTCTTGATCCGTAACTGGGACTTAATAATAATAATAATAATAATATTTAATGATATGTCAAGGTTGGGAAAGAGCATCCCAGTTATCGATCACTGCTTTGTACTAAAATGATAGATGCAGTTCTCAGTGGTACCCGCTGACAGAACAAGGAGTAATGGTCTCAAGTTGCAGTGGGGGAGGTTTAGGTTGGATATTAGGAAACACTTTTTCACTAGGAGGGTGGTAAAGCACTGGAATGGGTTACCTAGGGAGGTGGTGGAATCTCCTTCCTTAGAGGTTTTTAAGGTCAGGCTTGACAAAGCCCTGGCTGGGATGATTTAGTTGGTGTTGGTCCTGCTTTGAGCAGGGGGTTGGACTAGATGACCTCCTGAGATCCCTTCCAACCCTGATATTCTATGATTCTATGATTATTTTTCGTAAATATCCCACTTCTAGCTATTAAGCAGATTGTAGAGGTAGATGGTCAATGAGAATCACGTCTTCACAAGACACGTCACTGCAACTGAGCAGAGCGAAGATGTTTTTTCAGCATGTATCATACATTGAGAAGAAAGAAATTGTCCCATGCTCATGATTTTGTGGAAGTGGTAGAGTGACCAAATGACGGCTTTATCTCCATACACTATAGCTTTGTGATTACTCACTCTAGTTTGGTAGAACGTCTCAGCTTCTCCTTTGCTCTTTTGAGCAATTTCCTCATAACAGCATTTAACACTCTGGATAATTCCACTGAGATCCAGGTTTCGGCTGTTGTCCATTTCCAAAACAATGGCGGTATCGCAGAGCTGGCCATCTAGCTGAGCTCGCTCCTGCAAGTTGCATAAAGTCTCAGTCAGGTCTTAACGTTACAGCCCCTTCACATACAGTTCCTCTCATCCACACTCCCATGTGTTCTGTCAAGAAGCATGCCCCTAATTTATTTGGCCAAACTATAAATAAAACCGCAAAGAAAAGAGTTTTCCCTTAACCCAGAAATAAGGCTTGAGTTACCCAGTAGGTAGTCTGTTTCCAGCTACTGCAGGGTGTGAGGACTGGTAGATGGACCCTATTTGCCACATTGTGACTTTCTGATGAAGGATGGAGAAATCCCGATGTAGAGATTTACAAAACAATATCACTACTATAAAGTACCATTTATTTTGCCATTCTTTAGACTGTGAGCTTTGTAAGGCAGAGGCACTGGGCCTGAAATGCTACTACTGCTCACCTTGTATCATCATTTAGTTTAAGTCAATGGAAACTGGGTTTAAATTGTACCCTTATGATTCAAACTCACTATGCATAAGGGTAAATGAAGACACAACGTCCAAGGCTGGAGCTGGTTGAATATTTTCAGACAAAACTTTTTCTGATGGAAAATTGGGTTTCTGTCTAAACAAACCTTTTTTTTAGCAGAAAATAGCTGTTTCCCCCAAACATTTTTCAGTTTGACTGGTTTTGGCTGAAAGTTGTCTGGTTCTCACTGTTTCAATGAAACATCCAAATTTTTCATGAAAAAATAAACCTGATTTCCCAACCAGATGCAGGCAAGACAGTCTGTTCCTTTGTCTCCATGCATGTCTGAAAGCACGTGGCTTTTTTAATATAATAATTCTTATTTATAAAGAAATATCTTCTATGTAGAGTGATTGATAGAAGTGGCCACAGGGTTAGAAATTTTCTAAAGAAAATTATTTTGCCTGCATTAGGCTTCTTCGTAACAACCCTTACTGCGGTTTCAGAAAAGTCATCGATTAATATTGCATTGGGACCAATCTTCAAGTGGCTAGAATGGGCAGAATACCTACCTCAATAAAGAAGCATTTCAGGAAATCAAAGTGCTGCCTCAGCTGCAACAGCTTGGCCTCCAGCTCCTCTTTGGTCATGAAGACACAGTCCACATCCTGAAAAGCAGCCCCAGGCAATCAGAAATGGTATTGATCCAAACACTGAGAAACATAGCAACAATAGCAACTCCCGCAGTCGTCTTCTGGTCAGGATTTTGGAGCAGGATGTCTCAGACATGAGGCTTCCTCAGGACCCTCTGACGTCTTACAGGGGAAAAACTAAATATCTTTCAAATCCATGGAAAGATGATGGTATTTTTTTTTACAAACAATATTGTCCTCGTCACAAAAGATCACTTTATACCAATGTGGCCATATAAACA
Source organism: Chelonoidis abingdonii (assembly GCF_003597395.2). Taxonomy (NCBI): domain Eukaryota; kingdom Metazoa; phylum Chordata; order Testudines; family Testudinidae; genus Chelonoidis; species Chelonoidis abingdonii. The sequence goes on from NC_133794.1 coordinate 12,352,410, forward strand.
GGCCTTATATCGAGTGTAAATATAATTCATTGCCACATTATGGCCCTTTTACACTGTCAGAGTGATGTAAGGGTCTTTGGTGTAGATAAGAACCAGGCACTACAGGCTCTTTTCTTCCCTGTGTTTGAGCTCCTCAGGGGATGCCACCAGGAGGTTGTTATGGCAGCTGATTAGGTGATACCCCACCCCCTGCATCATTTAGGGCAGCCCATTGACTGCTCAGGCATCTACCACTGTCAGAGAATCTTCCTTGTTGAGTTCTACTCTACCATCCCCATTCTTCTTTCCCCCATCATGCCAGGATGTGGGGAGGGACAAGCTGACACAGCTGCCAGCTCTGAATTTATGGCAGCAAAGAACTTCCCTCCTCAAGGGAAATCTCTGTTGGCCCTTTAAGGCCAGAGTCCAGCTCTGTCACTTGGTTCATAGAAATGTAGGACTGGAAAGATTCCCAAAAGGTTATCTCATAGTTCATCCCTCCACACTAAAGTATGCCTAGACGTGATTTATTAAAACCCAATACCAATTAGCGATTGTCCAAAATGAACACTGAAAATATGATTTTTCATCTCCTGATTCCAAAGTGGAAGCAAGCAAGAAAAATGGATAGTTTTCCCTTGATGGTTAAAATATGCTTCCTTTTCTACCCCAGCGCCAATTGTCCTCCATCAAGAGGAGCTGTGAGGAGAACATCAGGGCAAAGTTTGCCCCTTAATTTCCTCAAGTATAATGATTTCAAAAACCTTTCCATTCAGTATTTTATTAAACCTTGTTGCAGAGCAGTGACTCGGCTGATTTAAACTGGCATGATTCCATTGAAATACAACCACTTCCACTGGTTGAGGATTTGGTCTAGGACCGAGTTTAAAGTGAAATGCCCAAAACAGCTAATTTTGTCTTGTTTCATGCTTTTGTAGCCTGACTTACCTTCTTGAGCACCACAAACTCATTCTCTGCATGCGTGCGTTTGTTGATTTCCCCTTCATATCTATGAGAAGAAAGGAGAGCCAATGTTTGACTCTGTCGTCTAAGCCATTAGCAAAGACAGGAAGAGTGATACAAACAAAGCTGTTCCCTATTAATTTTGTACCCTGCTCATTTTTTTATATGACTGTTTCTGACAAAATTAGTGATCCTGCCTCAATGTATCCCTACAGTTTCCCAACAGTCTACACTGGTGGAGGAGGGGATCGATGTAAGTTACGCAACTTCAGCTACGTTGTAAGTCGATGTACTTAGATTGACTTACTGTGGTGTCTTCACCGCAGCGAGTCCACTGCTGCCACTCTCCCATTGACTCTGCCTGCGCCTCTCGTGACGCTGGAATACAGGAGTCGACGGGAGAGTGCTTGGGGATCGATTTATCACATTTAGATTAGACATGATAAATCGATCCCACCTGGATCGATCGCTGCCTGCTAATTCGACAAGTAGTGAAGACATACCCTTACTTCACTAATTTCAGTGGCGTTACACTGATTCAAACCAGAGTAACACAAAGGTGAATCAGGCCCAGCATTTACAAATGGAAAGCTGTATAAATCTGTGAGGTGGCCTCCCACATTGTTGTGGGTTTGAACGTCTCTGTGTCTTTCTACTTCCTTGTGAACATCTCTGTGTCTTTCTACTTCCTTGTAAGTTTATACAGGGAGGCCCATTTAAACTTTAGTTTGAGTGCTTATGCTGGATTTCCCAAGGCCTCAACCCCTTAATCCTGAAACAAGACATAAATCACAGGCAGGGTTTACGCTGGCCCTCTGCACAGGTGTGATTTGCACCCATAGCAACCAAGAAGCAAAGACTAAAAGAACCATCACAAAACCAGTTAAAGAGCCTGGTGTTCCTTACTGGTGGAACAATGAGCAGCTAGAGCCGAGACACCTAGATGGTAAGATCTTGGGGCAATAATCATCTTTTTAAGAACATAAAAACATAAGAACGGCCATACTGGGTCAGATCAAAGGTCCATCTAGCCCAGTATCCTGTCTTCCGACAGTGGCCAATGCCAGGTGCTTCAGTGGGAATGAACAGAACGGGTAACCATCACGTGATCCCTCCCCTATCGCCCATTCCCAGCTTCTGTGTTTGAACAGAATAGGGTATCAGTCTGTGACTGGGGCTTCTAGGCAGCTCCAGCACAATAACAACAATACCTGCAACCCAGATACCTGCTGGGAGGTAGGATGAATGAAGTGACAATAAGGAGGAAGGCATAGGGAGGAAATGACACAGGCTATAGTTTTTGGGGGTTGACAGCACCCGTGAAAATTCAAGTCAAGAATGGCTTTAAGAATCTGAAGATGAGGTGGACATAGATGAGTCTGTAGCTCTGATATTGGAGAATAGTTCATGGATGCAGAAACATAACAGGAAAGGAGGGCTTGGGATTTAGATTTTCTTGACCGAAACATGGGCGAGTAGCTCTCTCTGTTCCTTTCCAGCACGCACTATGGTTCTTTAGCCCTAGTATACAGCTTTTATGCACTTCACCGTCTCACTTACTTGCTTTTGTACTCATGGACCAAGTCCTGGACGGCCTTTTCTTCATCGTCCAGTCTCGCCCTGTCATGTAACAAACATTCCAGCTGTTTCTTCAGTTGGCAGAGGTAATTCTCGAAAATAGGTTCAAGGTCTCTCCTTGCTGGTACAGCGTGCTGCTGCAAGAGATCCCATTTGGTTGCCAGCACCTTGTTCTGCTGCTCAAGGAAGCGGACCTGAAAGCCAAATATGCAATATTGTTTTAACTCTTCTAAAGCCTCCGAGAGACATTTAATCTTGTAAACTGAGGGCAGGGCTGCACTTAAAATACTGCATTGGCACAGCTGCGCCACTGTAGCGCTTAAGTGAAGACGCTGTCATGCTGACAGAAGACCGTCTCCTCTTGGTGTAGATAATCCACCTCCGCAAGAGGCAGTAGCTGTGTCAACAGAAGAAGCTCTCCCACCAACATAAAAAGGGGGGTTTTCACACCCCTGAGCAAAGTACCTATACCAGTATAGGCCTGTAGTACAGACCTGGCTTGAGAGAAGAAGTGATTTTTATTCACACTGCTTAGAAGATTCTGGGTAATGCCTCTTTAAATAAATCCCTGCAAAGAAAAGTGGTCCTGGTAAAGCAAGAAACAACTCAACCTTTTCATAGATTCATGGATCTGAAAGCCAAAGTGGACTATTAGAACATCCAATCTGACCTCCTGTAAAACACAGGCCATGGCATTTCACCAACTTATCCCTATATTGAGCTCAATACTTGTGTTTGATTACAGTGTATCTTCCAAAAAGGCATCCAGTCTTGATTTAAAGATATCGAGAGTTGGAGAATCCACCACTTCCTGTGATAGTTTGCTCCAATGGCCAATCACCCTAACTGTTAAAAATTGGTGCCTGATTTCTAATGTGAATTTGTCTGGTGGCAGCTTCCAGTCATTGGTTCTAGTTCTGCCTTTCTCTGCTAGATTATTTTCTCGCTGTGAAGATTCTTATAAACCATGGTTCAGTCATCCCTTGATTTTCAGTGATAGGAATAAAGAAGCTCCTCTTACACTTTACTGAGTCATTCAAAAAGTGCTCCCAAAAACACCCCAGGGGAGAGAAGATTCAACATTGCTGATGTTTGTCATGGAAAAGAAAAGAAGCTGAAGAACACAACGACCTAGGTCCTCTCCACCATATGTCACAAAGAAGCAAAAAGGCAGAAACAGTTTTTTTTGTTGTTGCTGTTGTTCCTTTTCAGGTTACTTTAATGCAGCTCATTTTATCCTTAACAATAATAATGAATATGAAATTTGCAATACATCCCACTTCAAAATAACTACATTAAATCAACTTTACCGGGGTGAGATTCATGGAAGTTGAAAGAGAACTACTTTATTTTAGTTAAATCCCTGTGTATTTCCACATATTATAGCACAAATACTATTTAAGAGTATAAAATTCCTTCTGTGTCCATGAGGGCTATTGGTACAAACCATTAAAACACTGTGCTTTGATAGAAATTGTCACTGGTCCTATTCTATCTTAGGATTTTATACTGCTACCCATAACCATTATGTCTGAGTGGCATTCGATTTATCAATATTTTACTATTGATTCTTTCTCAGCAGAGAACCATTGAGAGATGCTGTGGCTTCCTAGGTATTCTTTTGTCTAGGAAGGAAAGGAATATCAACTAAATTAACCTATCATACTAATATCAATTTTTTGTACACCTCATGGGCTATCAGAGGCCAAGCTAAATGTTCCAAAGGTGAACACCTCTGAAGTCTGGGGAAGCTTGGATCTCCAAGATGAACTCTGTCTTATCTCTGTTTTTCAGTATTAAGAAAAATAAAGGTGCTTTATACTCTTACCTTGTCAATGAAGCAGGCGAACTGGTCATTGAGACATTTTATCTGCTCCTTCTCATGTGCTCGTATTTTATGTTCTTCCGGGTCAACCCCCACAGAAAGAGGCTTTAACAGTTCCGGATGGATGCACACCCCTTGGATACTGTCACTTCTACCTGCATGTCCGACGCCGTAACGTACACCGCTTCCGAAATGGTAGGGGGAGTACCCTCCAAAGCCAGAGGAACCTCTATAGCCTCCACTGCCGTAGCCTACACAGCTACCATAACCTCCACCACTGCCAACACCGAAATGGCTGCCAAAGCCCCCACCACTGCCATAGCCTGCGCCGTAACCATACCCCCCACCACCATATGCACCACAGTGTCCAAGACCATAGCCTCCACCATAGGAAATTCTGTGACTTCTACCCAGCTCAAAGACACTTGTGCTGCCAAAGCCACCACTTTCACTTCTTCCGGCAGGCCAGGACATGGAGCCTGAGCTGGTTCTACCTCCACTGAGGCCACAAACGGCAGAAGCCGAAGAGAAGCACCTTCTTCCACCAAGGGAACCAGATGAGAAACACATTCGATTCATGGTGGCTTGGTTGGAGTGAGAATGGAGCAGTATCAGCAAAGCAGTCAAGTGGAAGAGAAGAGCAGAGAGTGAAGGAAAGAGCTTTCCTTTGAATAGATTTAAGGAACTTCACCTTATATATGTTTCAGGAGCTGCATGGAATGCATAAAATTAGTTTATAGATTGTGGGTTTGGTTTGCCTGGCAGCAAGAAATGGCTTATAAAGAAGCTAAACAGAGCAAACATTCTATTACACATGAAATAAATGTGAAATTAAAATATATGCTTTGCTTGCAAGATTCACTTGCAGGACTTATATTTTAATTAATTACTCTGCTTCCTTAAAGTCTAATTATAGTTTAGCCAAACAAGTCAAGGGACTCCTTATTTACAGCTGAGTTTCACCACTCTTAATGCTACAAGAGAACAGGCTGCAGAATGTTGTTCTTGTTATTATTTATTCTTATAGTTCCTAGGAGTCCCATTCATGGACCAAGATCCCATTGTGCGAGGTGCTCGACAAATGCAGTGCCTACCATGACAGATGCTCTTGAACAAGTGAGGTTTTTTACTCATGAAAGCTTATGCCCAAATACATTTGTTAGTCTTTAAGGTGCCACCAGACTCCTTGTTGTTTTTGTGGATACAGACTAACACAGCTATCCCCCCTACCCCGATACTTGATACCATGACAGGGTTCTGGTCTACGTTACTGGTCCATTTTTCAGGATCTCTTAAACAGCTGGATTCTGCCAGTAGGCACAGTACATTAGAATACAAGAACAGCCAGATTGGGTCAGCCCAAAGGTCCATCTAGCCCAGTATCTTCTCTTCCGATAGTGGCCAATGCCAGGTGCCCCAGAAGGAATGAACAGAACAGGGAATCATCAAGTGATCCATCCTCCATTGCCCATTCCCAGCTTCTGGCAAAAAGTACAAAGATCAACTCATGGAAGAAGAGTAGTATGGGGTATTGAATGGATTGTTATAAGCACACATGCTCTTACACCTCTATGGATGCAACACAGGACACATGAAAACATCTTGGGCATACCCAGCAAAGCATGTATAGTCAAACTACATGTCTGGGTGGCAGTTATCAGGGAGAAATTGTGCCTTTTCAGTCTCAATATCTGTATGTAATTTGGCTGACACCATCCTAGAATTCAAGCAAGAGATTTCTGGAGACACTCGATAAACAAAATGGAATGAAAAGTTTTAAATCTGTTGAAAAATTGCATCTGAAACTAATTTTTTTCCTTGCTCTGTGTGCCACACCCCTTTGACATTAAATTATTGTAATTTCTTTAATGAGAGGGTTTGTGTCATTCAATTAAAATCCTTAAAGGGACTTTGAATTTTCTGAACATTTCAATGGGCGTGTGTATAGGCAACCAAGACGTGTTATTAAGGAAAAACCCTGCTCAGTAGGTTTCTACATCCTATCTAGATAATGTGATTATTTTTCCAGTCCTGTAGATCTTGTTACACAAATTTAATCAGCTGGATGAAATTAACTTCAAAAGTATTGAATGTAATTATAATCAAGGGAATTCCTAATGAGCTGAAGCTCATGTCAGTAACCTGAAAGGGAAAAATTCACAAACACCTTTGTTTTTTTGACTAGAGTTTTGGCACAATCGTTGCACAGGACTTCTGGGTGGTTGACTTTGAAAACAGATTGAGTGCAGTCGGTAGAAGTATTACCACCCGGGATTTGAATCGAAACATCATCTGGCCTTTAGCTCTAACGAGCTCTGTATCATGCCATCTAACCAGATGTAAAGTGATAAAAAGGTTCCCAATTCCCTACTTCCGTGAGCTGAGGGCTCTATGCCCATAACTCATACCAAGGCTTGGCAGAATCCATTATTTTTAATAATTTCAACAGATAATATTGATGTTTATTTCTAAGCTTTTTTAGATGTTTATCAATTTAAATGTTCACAGTTGCATAAACTTATGTATTTTAGCAGCAAAGAGTTCTGTCGCACTTTATAGACTAACAAACATATTAGAGCATGAGCTTTCATGGGTAAATACCCACATCAGCGGACGCATGTCATTTTATGTATTTTAAGTGTTTTTTCTAGTTTTATCAATGTACATGTTCAGAGTTGTGGTACACGAAGATGACGGTCAGACAAATATTTTTGACCCTATTCACTGAGATTCAAAACGTTAAAGCTTTATAACCATTAACGCAAACTGTCCACATCATATATCAAACTATATCAAGTAAACATCCTTACATCAAATTCCAATAAGCTCTCAAATAGCGTTTTCCTTACTTCATCTATCTCTATATTTTCATTATCATTGATGGAAATATTTTTGTCAGTCTATGTGCGTGCGCAGGGAAATCGATGCTAATTGACATTTACCAATAAAAATTGAATCATTCCAAGCCTACTTATATCTTTCTCCATGTGTAACACTTGCAGCATTTTCCACTCTGTGCTGCAAGTTCCCAGTGTGTGGTTCAACATTTGATTCCTTCCTCATATGCTCACAAGTGACTCTGATTTTCGATTGCTCTGCTGGTACATTAGAGGAGCCATCTGAAGGCAGCGCTTCAGGTTTTTAACTGCTTTCTCATAAAAGTCGGCTTGCAGTCATGTGATCAAAGCCCCAAGCACTGTGTGAAACCTTCACTCCTTTGAAGTTTTTGCAAGGTCATTTTTTTGAAGGACGCATTTTAATAGTGTTTTATGTCTATTTATTTATCCTCATACGCTCAGAACTAGTAAAATTCTGAAGCCACCCTTTTCTTTAATGTCCTTTCTGATTTTGCCTTCTGTATCCTTGCTGACTAGCATCTTTGAAGAACCACAGTATATGTATGATTTTTTTCCTCTTCATTGGTGAGATGTGAATCCCAGGCTGTAAGGCTGGTCTTGATTCAGCCGAGCTTTTAAACATTTCCTTAACTCCATCCTTATTCAGCAAAACATGTGAGTACATGCTAAACTTAAAGCATGCGCTTGAGTTCCATAGGAGTTAAGCATGAGCTGCTATATAGGGATGGACTCTAGACCTTGCTTAAAGTTAGGAAAATGTTTTAAGTGCTTTGCTGAATTGGAGCCTAAACACTATTCCCACTGAGGGCTAGTTTACACTATAAGCGGTACATCGGCTGTAGCATGTCTGGTGAAAATGCTCCATGCTCACAAGGAAGCACTCTCCCGTCAGCACTATAACTATACCTCCATGAGTATTTCAGGCCATGTCCACACAGGCACTTAAGTCGGTGTAACTTACATCACTCAGGGGGGTGGATTATTCACACCCCTGAGTGATATAAGTTATACCAAAGTAAGTGGTAGTTTAGACAAGGCCTGAGACACTGGAGTGTTCCTATGGTCATTTACCTTCAAATATTGAATCTAGATACTAAGATCCTTTTCAGTTGTGACCGTCTCCCCCAAAATATTACATCGGGGATATCCAGCCATTTCTTGATTAACATTATTGCTAGGTAACAGTTCTGGTGCGACACTCCAAGCTTTGAGGCTTGGCAGATTCAGTGGTTCCTTTGGAAAGGGAACAGAAAGTTTCCATTAAGTTGTTTCACAAAGCTTCTGTGAAATCCAGCCATTGGTTCTCCTCACACCTACTTTGATGACAGGCTTCAAAGACTGCTTTGCACTAAGCATCTCTGCCTCAAATCCATCTCATCTCCCCGTCATAACCCCGTCAGCTTGTCAGTCTCCTAATTACAGAGATCTATCAAACAAACCCCTCTGAAAACAAAACCTTGCAATTATCCCCCAGGGGGGAGAAGAGCAGAGAGAGAATGAACTACATATGACAGGTGTTAGTCATGTTGACTAATGCACTAGTGGAACAATGTATAAGAATTTACATAGAATAAAAGCTATCCCCTATATGACTCTTATGTCTTTTCAGGACACACTGACTATGGTAGATGTAGGAAAAGCCGACAACAAATTTTATAATAATTGGAGATATACCTATCTCCTAGAACTGGAAGGGATCTTGAAAGGTCATTGAGTCCAGCCTCCTCCCTTTACTAGCAGGACCAAGTACTGATTTTGCCCCAGATCCCTAAGTAGCCCCCTCAAGAACTGAACTCTTAACTCTAGGTTTAGCAAGCTAATGCTCAAACTACTGAGCTATCCTTCCCCTAGACAAATAGGTTATTCAATGAAAAATGCAGTTTTGGTTGACCTGAAACTATTCACAAATTTGACATGAATAGTTTCTTCTACTCTAAAACAGAGGGGGAGGAGGAGACAGTGGTGGTGTTGCAGCTTCTACTACCCTGCCCCCTTCCTTGTTACCCTTACCCCCCTAGTTAATACCCTTTAGTGGCATGTGAGAAACCAAGGTCCAAGTCCTCACTCTGAAACAGAGCTTCTCAATTCACCAAAAATGTGAGATTCATTTCAAATGGAACATATCATTTTTTCATTTCTTCAGAGCTGCCACCAAACTGCCAGATGAGTTATTCACCCAACTCTCTGTGGAGGTGCCAATCTCTCTGATACAAGACAAAATCTATTTGGAATTGAGATCCTTCATAATCTCCAGATAGTCAACAATACGGTGCCATTTTCTCAAAAGCACTACAGAGAAGCATCCATCTTTAGTCCTCATTTACCTTTATATTTTGCCCAAGGTCAATTCAGTTCATATTAGTGAGCAGGGGCATCACTTGCTATGGGACATTGGGGGGCAGTTGCCCCTCCAGATCTTGGTTTGTGGTCCTCCCCTCCTACTTTACGCTTCATTGCATCTTCCACTTCAGATTATAATGTAATGGCATAGAATGTTCTATATGCTGACACCACTTTGCCCCTCTTATCCTGAATTTTTTCTGAAATGGTCCTGGGTTAAATAACTCACTCTTCAGGTTCTCTTTGTCAGTGTGCTTTTTGTGCACAGGAATTTGAAAGGTCTTTTGGCTCATTTGATCGGGTCAGGGTCTACATCCACTGTAGAACATAAGAACATAAGAACAGCCGTACCGGGTCAGACCAAAGGTCCATCTAGCCCAGTATCTGTCTACCGACAGAGGCCAATGCCAGGTGCCCCAGAGGGAGTGAGCCTAACAAGCAATGATCAAGTGATCTCTCTCCTGCCATCCATCTCCATCCTCTGATTAACAGAGGCTAGGGACACCATTCTTTACCCTTCCTGGCTAATAGCCATTTATGGACTTAGCCACCATGAATTTATCCAGTTCCCTTTTAAACATTGTTATAGTCCCAGCCTTCACAACCTCCTCAGGTAAGGAGTTCCACAGGTTGACTGTGTGTTGTGTGAAGAAGAACTTCCTTTTATTAGTTTTAAACCTGCTACCTGTCTGCTTCATTTAGTATTTACCCAGTGACCATGAGGCATTGAACATATCCTGTTGGGGGGAAACAAAGAAACAAATTATCCCATAAACCAACTATGTTACTAAGGAGCTGCATTAGATAAGACCTAACTTCTTTAGAAATTCATCTAACTACGAGACACATTCTACAGCCGGGACTTTCAAAGGTGTCTAAGTGAATTAGGCACCCAACTTCCATTTGAAATTCAGTGGGAGTTGAGCATGAAAATCCCTTAGGTGCCTTTGAAAATCCAAGCATACATAATCTTGGAGCAACACAACGTCCTGTATTGGTATGTGGCAATATTACTTGTTCTATATCTGCTGATGATTAAATAATTGAATTCTCATTGAATACAAAGTAGAATCATTGAAATGTTGAGTACTATACACAGTACCTACAGGTATTATGTGCCTGCCTCTTTTCTTCTCCTTTCTGCTATGTCTTGTATGTAGCAATCTCAATATCCAGGACCAACCTGACATTCAGCAGCCCGTGGCAATCCCGTAGCATGCATGCCAGCCCTTGGACTTCTGTAGGGCTTTTTGCAATCTAACATATTTATCTCAGGCATCTTTAAGGGCACAATCTCCATTCTGATCAGCATCACAAATGGCTGTTTGCAAACAGGCAACCTGTCAGAGACAAAGGGAATGTTACCGTTTCAATTCCAGATTGAGGAGGATTGAGACAGAGTTGGGGCATAATGTCCCTGAAGTGCAGTTGTTTTTCTACTAGGTATTCCAAGTGTATATTATAAGTCAACTAGTGGTTAAGGAGATTGTTTGCAGATTTCACATGATTTGCCGGGTGCATTGCACAGTTTATCACTATATGCAGAAATATAAAATTGAAGTTGCATAAAACAGGGTTTCTCAAACAGGGGTTGCTGCTTCTGTAGTGAAAGCCCCTGGCGGGCTGGTGTGTTTACCTGCCCTGTTCGCAGGTCCGGCCGATCGTGGCTCCCACTGGCTGCAGATTGCTGCTCCAGGCCAATGGGAGCTGCTGGAAGCAGCGGCCAGTAAGTCCCTCGGCCTACACTGCTTCCAGCAGCTCCCATTGGCCCAGAGCAGCGATCTGCAGCCAGTGGGAGCCAGAATCGGCTGGACCTGCGGACGGGGCAGGTAAACACACCGGCCCGGCCTGACAGGGGCTTTCCCTACAGAAGCAGCAACCCCTGTTTGAGAAACCCTGGCATAAAGTTTCAATCAAGCGATAGTGTTCGAGCTCCTTCTCCAGATCCCCTCATTCATATTCCTGGGAAAACACGCTGCTAATTTTATTGACCAAGTTTTGATCCTGCAACTAAAGTCCAAAGTAAAGAGCTTTGCCTGTGAGAAATATAGAGTCCTCTCCCCTTTAATCCAGATGTAGGGTCCACTCACCCTGAAAAGTGGCCCATGCCCTGTGGATGAGGTTTACTATTCCCACCGCTGTTGGTTTGTCACCATGTGGATTCCTGCTCAATGTTGAAGATTCCCAGTATAACTTTATGTGGGATTGACAGTTCCACATGTAGGAGTGGATTAATAAAAATAGAAATTCCAGCTATGAAATCCATTCTGTCAAATGCAATCTGGATTGTTCCCAAAATAAAGGCGATTTCCGGAAAAGCAGATGCTGAATTTGCATCTGGATAGAATGGGAGGAGTCCTTACCTTTTCAAACACACATCTCAGCAATTCCAGATCCTCTCTCAACAAATCCACCTTCACTTCCAGCTCTAGCATGGTAATACATGTGCATGAAAAGAGGTCATGGGTATTCTAAACCAGTGATTTTCAACCTTTTTTTTAATTCGGGGACCCCTACAAATATTTGAATGGAACTATGGACCCCTTTGGAAATCTTAGACTTAATCTGCGGACCAAGGTCCATGGACCAGAGTTGAAAACCACTGTTCTAAAATCATAGAATCATAGAATCAAAAGGTTGGAAGGGACCTCGTGAAGTCATCTAGTCCAACCCCCGCTAAAGGCAGGACCACTTTCCCTAAATAATCCCAGCCAGGGTGCAGTCTAGCTGGACCTTAAATATCTCTAAAGATGGAGATTCTACCACCTCCCTAGGTAACCCATTCCAATACTTCACCACTCTCCTAGTCAGAAAGTTTTTTCTAATATCCAGCCTCGACTTCCGCAACTGCAACTTCAAACCATTGCTCCTTGTTCTGTCCTCCGTCACCACTGAGAACAGCCTAGCTCCCTCCTCCTTGGAGCATCCCTTCAAGTAGTTGAAGGTTGCTATCAAATCCCCCCTTAGTCTTCTCTTCTGCAGGCTAAATAAGCCCAGTTCCTTCAGTCTCTCTTCATAAGTCATGTGCTCCAGTCCTCTAATCATTTTTGTTGCCCTCCGCTGGACTCTCTCCAATTGTTCCACGTCCTTTTTGTAGTGTGGCGCCCAAAACTGGACACAATATTCCAGATGCGGCCTCACCAGTGCCGAATAGAGGGGAATAATCGCATCCCTCGATCTGCTGGCAACACTCCTACTAATACAGCCCAGTATGCTATTAGCCTTTTTGGCTACAAGAGCACACTGTAGGCTCATGTTCAACTTTCCATCTACCGTAACCCCAAGATCCTTTTCTTCAGCACTGCTACTTAGCCAAACAGTCCCCAGCCTGTAGCAGTGCATGGGGTTTTTCTGTCCTAAGTGCAGGACTTTGCACTTGTCCTTGTTGAACTTCATGAGGTTTCTTGTGGCCCACTTCTTTGAATGATTCCCATTCAAACACGGAAAAAAATGGAGGCCGCGGCAAAACTAGCAGTCGTTTGAACCAGACTTTTGAAGCATGATATCTCCAATTAAGAAGCATCCTGGAGATGTTGCAGTTTCTTCCAGAATGAAATCAAACAGCTCCAAAGCTAATGGGGAGGAAGAGGTGTGCTGAGAATGTGAGATGGGAAACTCGGTCACAAGCCTGCCTAATTTTAGTTTTAATCAGGTTTTGCCTTTATTTATACAATTTCAGACAGAATTATTGTCCCTTATAGTGGCTGAATGCATATTTATGCCAGACAATAACAGAATAGGTACAGGGCCTAAGTTACCTCATACCAGAGCTCCAGGATGCTCACTACCTCCTCTGGTCCCTGGGTTTGGTCCTTTAGTCTATTCCTTCACTTTCTGGTATGGTGTTTCTCCAATCTGGGCCTTGTCCACCAGGGTCTTCTTATGTGGTTCCTCATTACATATTTCTTAGCCTCTCTCTGATCACCTCCGTTAGGCATGTTGGGCGTATTTCTTATGCAATACGCATGCAGAAGCGTTGATGTGCACAATTTGGGATTTCCCAGTCAAAAGGGCTTCTTGTCATTAAAGGCTTGTGTATTTTTTTATCTCCAAACTTCCAGCACAAGATGCTACCTCTGTCCTGTCAGCAATAACATCTTTTGAAGCAAATCGACATGAGAGAAGACCTGGCAAAACCACGAGCAGGCCATCAAGGCCTTAGCCTTATTAACACTCATTCGCTATTAGTAATTATACATGACTAAAGTATAACCAACAAAGCTCTTAAACGGACTATTTAGCAATTCATTGTCTTTATATTTCAATTTTGTAAGTCAGCATATGTATGTTATCCAACTGTACCCCTTAGTCTATTTGGGAGAACAGCTGGAGAACATTCTAGAACTCTTTTAATGCCAACATTTCTTTATCTTCTGCAAACATGGGTTTTTCAGGGGACTCAAAAGTCCAAAGCCTGATGTGTGAATACTTCGTTAGCAATCGTAGAATATTAGGGTTGGAAGGGACCTCAGGAGGTATCTAGTCCAACCTCCTGCTCAAAGCAGGACCAATCCCCAGACATATTTTTACCCCGGTTCCCTAAATGGCCCCCTCAAGGATTGAGCTCACAACCCTGGGTTTAGCAGGCTGTCATGGAATCCACGGGCGATGCTCTGGAACTGCTCCCCACAAAGCCAGGCCAGACTTTGGGGACCCTCCTCTCCCTTGGAGCAGACTGTCTTCAGGGCAAGAAGCTCTCATGGCTTCACCTTCCTAGGTCTGACCTTGAAGCATTCAGCATCCTCTGCCCCTCCATACGCTTCCCACAGCGAATGCACCCCAGCAGAGTCCTGGGAAAGCCAGAGGGTCCTGCACCACCACTTCGCAGTCAGATGTGACTCTCAGCCAGCCAGTAAAACAGAGGTTTATTAGATGACAGAAACATGGTCAAAAACAGAGCTTTTAGGTACAGAGAACGGGACCTCTCAGCTGGGTCCAGCGAGCCAGACAACCTCGTTTGCACTCAGTTGCCAGCCCCAAACTGAAACCCCCTCCAGCTCCTCCTTTCTGGCCTTTGTCTCTTTCTGGGCCAGGAGGTCCCCTGATCTCTTTGTTCACCTTTAGCTATCTCCTTGCAGGGGGGAAGGGCCCCAGCCATTTGTTGCCAGGAGACAGAGTGTCGGTGATTTATGCACACCAACCTTTATCCCACCACCTAGAGACTTAAGAAATGCATAGGGGAAACTGAGGCAGCCACACAGTATTCAGAAGAAACATTAAGAACAGTCCCACTTCATCACACAGGCCAATGCTCAAACCACTGAGCTATCCCACCCCTGTTACAATTGGGAGGTGCTTGTGTTTTAGGGCCTTGATATTTAGTAGGTGTTAATGGTACCCCAACAGGTGCAATCTATCTAGCCATCTATTACCAGTGATTAAAAAAAATCGCATTAAAGGGAGCTAGGATCTGTCTTAGGTACTTAGAGATTTAGGTACTTAGTGGCTGAGTCTGAGCCCAATTTAGTCCTGTTCACCAAGCCATCATCCTCTTCTCATTCAAATCTCTCCTGAAACCTACTGATCCTGGAATGCCCACATTAAATGTATTTATTTACAAATTCATATCTTTAGCCACCTGAATCTGTCACCTCCTCCAGCACCACAAACTCATTCTCTGTAGCCACGGGCCTGTTGAGTTCGTCCTTGCCTCTGGTGGGAAAGAGAAGAGATGAGTGATCTTGTCAGACTCAACAACCACTGTGGGAAAGATGGACAATACATTTCCCTTCCAACCTGCAATTCAGGCTTGATTTCTCTACTCCATTTCCCATTGGTCCGATTCCACTGAAGTTAAAATAGCACCAAATGGTAGAAATGCAGTAAATCAGTTGTTCTCAAACTTCTGTACTGGTGACCCTATTCACATAGCAAGCCTCTGAGTGTGACCCCCCCCCTTATGAATTAAAAACACTTTTTTAACACCATTATAAATGCTGGAGGCAAAGCGGGATTTGGGGTGGAAGCTGACAGCTTGCGATCATCCCCCATCTAATAACCCCAGGACCCCCTGAACAATTCCGACGCCCAGTTTGAGAACCCCTGCAGTAAAGAATCAATCCTGAGATCTTTAATATTACATTTTGCCATATTTTAGTTGAGGAAAAAGAATGAGGAGTACTTGTGGCACCTTAGAGACTAGCAAATCCACTTAGGAAAAGTGGCCCATGTGGACAGAGAGTTGATAACATTGTTAGGAATTTTGCAAGAGAATTGAAATTGATGGAGACATACATCTGGCTCCAAGCTTGAGTGAAGAGAAAAGAAGGCTGATGCTGCTAAACCAACAAGGAGAGTGGAAGAAGTGGCTTAGCTCACATAACCTCTCATGTAATTCCAACCTGCAAAAGAAGCCTGAGATCAATGCATAGAGAACACAAAGAATTAATAATAAAATGGTGTATCCATGAAAGAACTGAAAACAACAAAACAGAAAGACAGCTAAACTAGCCTCTTTAATTCAGGAATTGGGATGAGGGGTAGATACTTGTTATTCCAGAGGACAAATAAATAGCTTGTTTGCAGGGTGATTGTAGCTGTGTTGGTCCCAGGATCTGAGAGGGACAAGGCAGGTGAGGTAATATTGTTTATTGGACCAACTAGCTGGTGAAGGAGACCACTGGCACCAACTTTTTTCTGTGCCAGTGGGTGCTTGCGCCCCCAGCCCCACCCCTGCCCCAACTCTACCCCTGCCCCAAAGTCCCCACCCTAACTCTGCCACCCCCGGCCCCAGTGAACCCCTCCCCGGCCCCGCCTCCTCCCCCAAGTACGCCTCATTCCCTTTCCTCCCACCCACCCCCCAGGCTTGCTGTGCAAAACAGCTGTTTTGCGGCGCAAGCACTGGGAGGGAGGGGGAGAGGCAGGACACGGCAGCACGCTCAGGGGAGGAGGCGGAGGTGAGCTGGGGTGAGGGACAGGGTGGGGAGCTGCCGGTGGGTGCAGAGCCCAGAGTCGGGGCCTATGAAAGAGACAAAGGTTCTAGCTCTAGAGAGCTCTTCTTTGAGTCTGAGAAAGGTACGCAGAGTGTTACTGCTAAATACAAGGTGGAACACACTGTTAAGCGTAAGAAGTGAACATATGTTGCAAGAAATCATTCAAAACCAAGTGGGCAGTTAACTCTTCTGCGGTCATAGGCAACACCTTCTAAAGAGGAGCCTGAGCGCTTAAATTCATAACACTGCTAGACATGGACTCAATAGAGACATTGTCCTTACGTCTCACTGCAACAATCTATAACCCACTAACTCTCCTTTGTCCCATGACTGCAGAGGTGCTAATTGACCACTTCATTTTGAATGGTGTCTTGCAACATGTGTTTAATTCCTGATGCGTAACAATCTGTTCCACCTTATATTTGATGGACGCTCTGATTACCTTCCCCAGACCCAAAGAAGAGCTCTGTGGAGCTTGAAAAAGCGTCTCCTCTCTTTCACTAAGGGAAGCTGGGCCAATAAAAGATATTCCTCACAAACCTTGCTCCTCTCAAATAAATAGCTTGTCGGTTTGAAATACAAAGGAAGCCAAACAATGGAAATGAAATGCTGATGGTTACCCTACTCCCAACATAATAATAAATACGTAACAAAGTTAACTATACTTTGTTAAACCACAAAACAGTGCCAGTCAGGTTCTTATGCTATGACCAGACCTATTCCTGACATTAAGATTGGTGTAAAAAGCTGTGTAAAGTGGCCTTAATGTAAATGAAACTCAGGCCCTTCATTTATACTGGATAGAAGAATCAGGCCCGGTTTTGTATTTCTTTAAGAAAACATAATTGTGCTTCTACAATTATTTTAACCCCTGTGACAAAGTTCCTCCTCTACCTTGGTGGGTCCTACGCTTATTGGCAGATTTGCTCACCTCAGTGATCTTCCCCACAGTCTGGATCAACTCCTCCTGTGTCTGACCAGGAGTTGGGAGTTTTGGGGGAACCCGGGCCTGCCCTCTACTCCGGGTTTCCAGACCCAGGCCTGTGGATTGCAGCTGTCTATAGTGCCTCCTGTAACAGCTGCATGACAGTACAACTCCCTGGGCTACTTCCCCATGGCTCCTCCAAACACCTTCTTTATCCTCACCACAGGACCTTCCTCCTGGCGTCTGATAACACTTGTACTCCTCGTCTCCAGCGCACACCTCTCACTCTCAGCTCCTTGTGCCTCTTGCTCCCAGCTCTCACACACGCTCTTTCTCCTCTGGCTCCCCTCACCTGACTGGAGTAGCTCCTTTTTAACCCAGGTGCCCTATTTAGCCTGCCTTGATTGGCTGCAGGTGTTCTAATCAGCCTGTCTGCCTTAATTGGTTCTAGCAGGTTCCTGATTACTCTAGTGCAGCCCCTGCTCTGGTCACTCAGGGAACAGAAAACTACTCATCCAGTGACCAGTATATTTGCCCTCTACCAGACTCCTGTACCCCACTGGCCTGGGTCTGTCACACCCCTTTTAGACAAACAATACATTGCAATTGTTTTCCGTTCAGTTAAAATAAATATTCAGTGAATAAATGAAGACTCAGCACACCACTTCTGAAAGGTTGCAGACCCCTGGGTTAAGTTCTGCAGTGGCACGGTCTATGGGTGTTCTCCAACTCCACTGAAGTTAATGGGAGCCTTTCCATTGATTTCACTGGGGTCTGTTGTGTGCCTGAGGTCTGTCTCAAAGAAGGGTTGGAAAACATATTAATTACTAGCAGATGTTTTTTCACAAAACAGGAACTCAATTTTGCTCACTTTTCATTAGAAAGAGCATGGATCTCAAACCACGGATCGAACCACACATGAACTTGGGGAAATTCAGACCTAGATCCAAATCTGGCGCAGGCCATATAGAATATAGATAAAGTTTTGCTCTCACCTTGGGCAAACTGGTTGCTGAGGTTCTTCATTTGTTCTTGCTCCTTTTCTAGTACTTAATGGTCCTCTGGTCAGCTCCCACACACAGATGGGATGCAGGAGGCTCTCCTCAATGCTCACCCATCAGATAGCATTACTTCTGCAATCAGTAGAGCTTCCAAGAGGACTTTATGATAAATTTTCCATAAGCTTGAAACATTCTATAATTACCAAGGTTACCAAGACCATCAAAAGTACCATGTCTTCTAAAGCCAGAAAGACATACCCTGCCACAAACCGCCATAGTTTGTGGTGAACTACCAAAGCCACGGTGCCCATAATGTCCAACACTAAAGCCTCCGGACGCCCTAATCATAGGAAATTCTCCCCATTCCACCTGTATTATAGAGACTTCTGCTGCCATAGCCACCAGTTCCACCTCGTCTCCCAAAAGACTGATATTCGGAGCTGCATAGGTTCTACATCTGCCTAGACCATAAATAGCAGAATCAGAAGTGAAGACCCTTCATCCAGTGACAGATTTTAATGGATGTATGTCCGGTCATTGTGGCTTATTCAAAATAGGAAAAGAGCAGTTTGAGAAAGTACCCCCTTGATGGGGCACCTTGAATCAAACCCTAATATGTGCTTGAGAAGTTGGGCTTGATTGGATCAGAGAAATAATTCAGAGTTTTCAAGTGCTGGGTTTGCCTGTTAGCAAATTAATGCCTTTCAACACGAAAAACACAATACTAAATATTATACATTTCAGAAATAATAAGCAAATAAAAAATGCTGAGTTTACAAGAAGATACTTTGCTTTTAATGTATTCTGCTCATCTTGATTATAGTTTAGAATATTTATCCCAGAGTGTGTTCATGAACGGAGTACTCTGGTTTTTTACCATCTCTTCGGTTGTATACTGCAAGGGCCCATTCTGAAGAATTACACTTTAAATATAAGTTTGAGAAATGGCCCTTCTTTGTGATACTAATATACTGGCCTCATTTCTGGCACTTTGCACAGAAGACTGGACAATATGATAAAGGAAAATGCCCGTTCCAGAAGCAAGCAGAGCAATACATTGAAGGCGATTTGTCCATCTCATGACATGAGCTCCCCATACCTTCACATCTCACGTACAGCACAGTGTACATCATACACTAATTCTGAATAATCCTCCAGGCTGCTTAGCAAAGCAAATGGAGTTTGAGTGTGGGTTTGAGGGTACCAAACTGTGCATATCTGAGCCTATGAATAGATGGGGTATGAAGCCCCAACAAAAATTAGCCCTTGCAACTGGCTCAATAGGAGCTGAATCCAATGCCCACTGAAGTCAATATATTCTGCTCATTGACATGAGTGGATTTTGGCTTAGACTTAGGCTCTACGTGTGTGGCGGATGCACGATACTTTATTATTATTTATTGTATTATCCTAGCACCTTTTCTGAAAAAAATGACGAAATTAAACATTTTATTGCTTCATTCCAGTTCTTCCAGTTTAAACAACTTTTCATTTCAAAGCGAATTATAAGTAAAAAAATGAATTAATACATTAAAAATGGTTGAGATCAAAACGAGGCCTTTCGAAATGATCAAAACAAACTGGATTTGACTGACCTCAACCAATACATTTATTTTTAGGATTCTCAGTTCTCAACCTTTTTGGAGATTTTGACTTTTTGTCTGCATTGGAGCCAGGAAGTGGTTTTGACATCTCAAAAATTTTTGCTGGACGAAAAAAAAAAAAGAAAAAAAAACCTGGCTTCTGTCCCATCCCGTTGTAACATGTGTGTTCCATTCAGCTAATGAGATGTGTTCCTATGTCTTAGATCTTCTGATACAAGATTAATTAATGGTTTGAAATACACTTCATAAGATTTCTTTGCATTTGTTATCACATCTTTAAGAGCTAATTCACTCATCAGTAATAATAGGGGGAAGTGCAGGCATTTTTTTTTTTTTTTTGCTTGGTTTGCTGTAATCATTGCCAAATTCCTTTGGGTGTTGACTTTGAAACCAGATTGAGGCCAGTAGTTAAAAATGGTCCCACCCTTGTTTTGAAACAGAAGCATCTTCTGTCTTTTTCCCATAACACACACTGTTTCATCCCATCATATAAGGGCTTGTCTACATGGCACCGTGGTGCGCCCTAAAGGGGTGTGAATTCTAAAGCACACCAATGTGTTGCACACTAACTGGCCAGTGTACACCCTGCTGGCATGCACTAAAAGTTCTCTAGTGCACAATATTAACTTAGTGTTGTACGAGGGAACTTTCATTGCCTGCCAGTAGGGTCTACATAGGCCAGTTAGTGCGCCAAGCGCAGTGTTCCCCAAAATTCACACCCCTTTAGTGAACATTACCATGCCACGTACAGAAGCCCTAAGAGGACGACAGTTTAGGATACCATTATCCCATTTTAATTTGGCGAGCGTTTCTGCTTCATTGCCTTATGTCAGTGGTTTTCAACCTGTGGTCTGTGGGCTCCTACAGGTCTGCAGACTTTGTCTAAGGGGTCCACAAAAGGTTTGCCATTACCATAGAGCAATGGCTTTCAACCTGGGGTCCACAGACTCTGTCTACGATTTCTAGAAGGGTCTGCACCTCCATCTGAAATTTTTTTAGGATTCCGCAAATGAAAAAAAGGTTGAAAACACCTGGCTTACGTAATAATGCCTTCTTCACTTCATGACACTACTAGCTCCTATCCAAACTGGAATGTGCCAATCCTGAGTTTTGGCTTCTGGTTGCAATCATGTTAATATGTAGGAATATTTACAGTTCTACATGCTGTCAGCTGTCCAAGAAATTTCTGGAATTTCAGCTTCTTGACTTGGGAAGACAAGTTAGGTGACTTCATTGCTTTTTATTGAACCAATTTCTCTTGGTGAGAAAGACAAGGCCAGAAGTTGGTCCAATGAAAGATATTACCTCACCCACCTTGTCTCTCTAATGTACAGGGACTGACACAGCTACAGCAACACTCCATACTTCATGGCTTGAACTGTCCGTGGAAATCATCTGACTCAACCCCTGAGATCTGCTTAAAGCTCTGCTGGGGCTCTGCTTTGATGTTAGGTTAAGTTATAAAAATAAGGCTTCAGTGGGATTTATGTGGTGTATAATCTTAGTGCTGGCCTTCTGAACAAACTGCCCAGAAACCAATAATGACACTCTGAAATTTCTTTGGAAAATAATTCTTCTGCTGCATATTGCTTGAATTAGAACATGAGTCTATGCGTGTGTATAGGGGGAGGGGGACTGTAATGTACATGCCCAATTTATGTGAATGTAAATGTAATTAGTTTCATAGGTCCATTTCCTAAGTTAGTAACACAAATTGGTGTAACTCGTGTACATAAGTGAATTAACCTAGCTACATAATTTCCACCATGGATTTCAAATGACCTGTTCTATGGTAATATGAAACATGCTACACTGTCCACAATTTTGACCATACGATTTCAAAATTCCCAGGTGCTCCCATTATCAACTGTTTTTCCTTTACTGTTATCCTTCCCTGACTTCCATTCTTCAAGAGTAGGGTTGGGTCTGACACTTCCAACAGCAACCTGCTGGCCGCCGCTGTGGCATTAGCACAGACTTCTTGCAGAACCCCTGGTGATGGATGAAGAAGGAACCTCACAAAACTTGCCCAGAAGCTGGGATGTGTGTCATAGGGTGACTGACCCCTTTAACAGAAATGGGCCCAGTTCCTCTGTGACAAAATAGCTGCTTCCCAGATGGTCCTGATGAGCGGCACCTGACATTACTAAAAGGAAAGAGGAAGCTTCAGGGAAAGAGGAGGCCTCTTCAGGGCCTCTCTGGGAGTAGGAGGAGGTTGTCCACACCAGAGGGACTCAGGCAGGAGCTCATGATGGGCTGAGGGAGGAGACTGCAGGAAGACTTCTAGCTCCTCCAGGAGCCCCTGGGTCTGCAGATGAAACATGAAGGGAAGTGGCTTGATTTAATTGGGAGCCGGGAGAAGAACCTGAGGGATGGAGTAAGACAAGCAACTTCTTTATTCCATACAGAAAACATAAGGCCTTCCATCTCTGACAGTCTCTGGCTGCAGTCCTAGCTTCTTTCTGTGGCATTTTGATGGCTCCGAGTTCTGCTTCTGAGGTTCATTTCCATGTTGTCCTTGATCTACTTTGTCATCTCTTGCCCTGGTGATTCTATTCTAATGCCTCTTTTGTTGTATTGCTCCGGTCTTTCCTCCCATGTGTGTCCTAGCCATCTCCAGTTTCATTTAGTAATTTCCTGTCCTATCCGTTTCATTTTGTCCTCTTCAGTTGTGATTTTTTTCCGGCTATTTGATGTTGAGGATTTGCCCAAGGCCGCTGTTTAAGACTTACCTGGAGTTTAAATAAGTCTTGATAAGACTCCAAGTTTCAGCACCATGTAGTTAGAAAGACTTTACAATGGTGTTAAATATTCAAAGTTTAGTTTGGAGGGCAGGTCAAGGTTCCTAGTTCTCCAGACCAGCTTTAGGGTTATGAAGGCCTGTCTGGCTTTGCTATTCTGGCTTTAATGTCTTCATCTGTTCCACTTGTTTTGCTTACAATGCTGCCAAGGTATGTGAAATCTCAGACCTCTTCTATATCAGTTCCAGAAAGTGTTATTGGTGTTTTCTCATGTGTGTGAATTCTCATGGTTTTAGTTTTCTCAGTGTTGATTTTCAACATAGGTCTGGAGTTCATTTGTTTTGACTCGCATGTCTCTGTGGGCCTGGGACAGCAGGTTGGTGTCATCTGAAAAGCCAAGGTCCTCTAACTTCTGTGTGAGAGCTCACTGTATACCCCTTGTCTGGTCTGTGGTCTTTTTCTTTGCCCAATTCACTACCAGTAGAAAGATCATGGATGACATAAAACATCCTTGTCTGATGCTTATAGTAATCTTGAATGGGTTAGTCAGTTTGCTGTTACATATTACATGGCAGGTCATATTTTCATAGGAGCTTTGAATGATGTTTGCATATTTCTATGGGATTCCATGGTGGTATAGCCTCTATCCACTGTGTCAATGGCTTTTTGGAAATCTATGAAATTCATGTACAGCAGTGACTGCCATTCAATAGTCAGATCTGTGATGATATGTAAAGTTATTATTAGATCCATGTATGATTTCTGCTGTCTGATCCATGTCCATTCTTGTCATAGCCTTGAATCTACTGCTTTCTTTATTCTACTTAGGATAACGTAAGAACTTTCCTTGAGTTTGACAGCAGTTGAATACCCCTTCAGTTTTTTCATTGACTGAGGTCTTCTTTCTTTAGTAGCTTCACTATATGACCATTTTCCCTCTCATCTAGTAACTTTTCATCTTCCCATATCGTTTGTAAGAGGCTTATCACTGTACATCTTCACTAGACTGTTATCAGGAAGCAAAACAAACACCAACAAGATGATGAGGACAATTAAGACATCAGTGTTACAGGTTGGATCCCCCTTTTTGGGGTGCCACCGGATGTGCTGGGGTGCAACTCAGCCTGCCTGTCCTACCAGACTGGGTTCCCCTCACTCAGTGCTGCCATGACAGGGTTCTCAAGCCCTCTTCCCACACACCCACAGATAGGGACACACCCAGCTGTAGAATCATACAGAGTCTGGGATCAGCTCTCTGTGGGAGGACTCAGCTAGGGGATTTCCCAGCACTCCCATACACACACCCTCTGGAGTGTAACCTCAAAATTATATTGTCTTGCACTGTATAGAGATCTATATAGTGTAAGCTCATGAAAATCACCCCCTCCCTCAATGTGGAGGAAGATATGCATCGTTCTTTGCCCCCCGAGTAATGAATTGCACAAACTGGGTTTTAGAAACTACTTGAGTTTATTAATTACAAAGGATGAATTTTAAGTGATTATAAGGGATAGCAGACAGAACAAAGCAGATTATTGAGCAAAGTAAACAAACACCCAACCTAAACTTAGTTCACTGAAGACACTGATTACAAATAGTAATTTCTCACGCTAAATGTTGTTTTAGGCAGGTTGCAGAGTTTCTGCAGCTTAGAGTTCAGGTGCTTCTCTTGACGGGCTTGACCCCTGTCTCAGCCTGGATCCCAGTCCTTTCTTCCCAGATCAGTCTTAGGTGTTTACAGCAGTCATCCTGGGTGGGAATTCAGTGAAGAACCAGTGACCTGGATTAACTCACTCTCCAGCTTTAAATAGAATTTACATATGGTGGGAATCTTTTGTTTCCCTGTTTGATTCCCCACCCTTCTTCAGTGGAAAAGTGCCAGCAGTGTCCAAGGTGGTATTTCATACCGGGTGACATCACCACATGACTTTGCGGTGTTAAAACAAACCATGAGACAAGGCTTATTTGTAACATCCACTGGAAGGAACTCCAGCAAGATGGGAGATCAGCATCTTCAAAGATCCATTGTCTTGTTTAATGGGCCATCCAGGCTGATTGCATACTGTCTGGTGGGCATTAATCAAGTATGCACACAGCTGTAATTGTTACATAGTCCACATTCCTAAATTCAGATACAGAAATGAAACATGCATACAAATGGATCATTACATAACCTTTCCAATGATACCGCACATGACCCATCTTGCATAAAACATATCTTAGTTATGTCATATCATAACAATAAGTTTATCAAGAATATGGGGTGCAGCATCTGAATCAGAACAATTTAATATATAGAGGCAGTACTTTAGTCAACTACTGAATGGCAAGCCAGTGGCTAACTGCCTCCCAGACACAAAGGAAGGAGAAGATCTGAGCATTGATCTAGGAGCTATCACCGGAGTAGAAGTAGACAGGGCAGTCGATCAGTTAAAGAGTGGAACGGCACCAGCTCCAATGGTAGTCTTAAGCCACACTTGAACACAGTAAACATTTTGATAGGCCTCTTCCAAAAGATATGGGAAGAAAGCGGGTCCTAGTAGATCAATTCTAGCACAAGCCCTGAGTGAAAGGAGAACTTCGAGGTGGTAAAGGCCTATTCAAGGTTGCTTTGTTTTGCCATTGGGCAATACAGTGGCTGCCTAAGGGAAAGCATCCAGCAGGACTTGAGATGTGGTGTCTGTCCTTCCATATCTGGGAGGTGGGACAGACTAACGAGGGGGAAAACTGAGGCCCTGCACACTTACAGTGTCATGACTGGCCCGGAGGGACACGTGGCAATAGCAAACCGCATTTCAGTTGCCTTTGGAGACTAATATGGGCTAATTTATCTCTGTATCTAAGATACTGACATGACCCTGACTACTATAGTATCTTAGCACCTCAATCTTTGATGTGTTTATGCTCACAAAACATCTCATAGAGTCATAGACTCATAGGTCAGAAGGGACCAACATGATCATCTAGTCTGACCTCCTGCACAAAGCAGGCCACAGAATCCTACCCATCCACTTCTATAAAAACCCCTAACCTATGTCCGAGTTACTGAAGTCTTCAAATTGTGGTTTGAAGACCTCAAGCAGAGATTCCACAGAAGTGACCCATGCCCCATGCTGCAGGGAAGGCGACAAACCTCCAGAGCGTCACAAATCTGCCTGGAGGAAATTCCTTCCCGACCCAAATATGGCGATCAGCTAAACCCGAGCATGTGGCAAGGCTCCCAGCCAGCCAGGAAAGAATTCTCTGCAGTAACTCTGATCCCATCCCATCCACTCCCATCGCAGACCACTGAGCAGACTCTATCTGCTGATAATCCAAGGACAATTCAAAATTAAACTATCCTTCTATCATCCCTTCCATAAACTATCAAGCTTAGTCTTAAAGCAGATATGTCTTTTCGCCCCACTACTCCCTTGGAAGGCATGTTCCAGAACTTCACTCCTCTAATGGTTAGAAACCTTCGTCTAATTTCAAGCCTGAACTTCCTAGTGTCCAGTTTGTACCCATTCGTCCTTGTGTCTACATTAGTACTAAGCTTAAATAATTCCTCTCCCTCCCTAAAGTTAATCCCCCTGATATATTTATATAGAGCAAGCATATCCCCCCGGAGTCTTCTTTTGAGATAGAGAAGTGCCGTTGTTCCCTTTTTACAGATGGGGAGTTAAGGGACAGAGACGCTAAAAGGGGATTTATTTTGGTGCTTAACTGAGTTGCCCAAGATCACACAAGAGGTCAGTGGAAGAGTAGGGAATTTAACCTGAGTGTCCTGACTGCTCAAGTGCATTCTAACCACTCAACATATATTTAAGTATATACAGTAGTGACTTTGTATTCAGGTCAGATTCATTTATTCACTTAAGGCAAGGATTATTTCCTGTGTAAAGGATAGCTCTGTGGTTAGGAAAATTGCATTGGACTTCAGAGACCAAGGCTCAAACCCCTACTCTGCCACTGACTTCCTGCATGAGCTCTGTGCCTCAGTTTCCCCATCTATACAATGGAGATAATAGCACTCATCTACTTCACATGGGGGTTGTAAGCGATAGCTCAGTGGTTTGAGCATTAGCCTGCTAAACCCAGGGTTGTGAGTTTAGTCCTTGAGGGGGCCACCCAGGGATCTGGGGAAAAATCAGTACTTGGTCTTGCTAGCGAAGGCAGGGGGCTGGATTTGATGACCTTTCAGGGTCCCTTCCAGTTCTATGAGATAGGCATATCTCTTTCTATATATTTATTAAAGATCAGGGTGTGCTTTGAGCTCCACTAGTAAAAAAAAGCACTATATTAGAGTTTGATAGGATTAAACATGTACCACAGTGCACACTTAACTGGTGCAACCCTGAATAGACACTCACATCGAGGCTGCAATTCAGGGCAAGCCTACACAAGCAACTTAAGTTACATCGACGTACAGCCACCGCAGTAATTAAATCAGTTTTGCACGTCTACACTAGCTCTAGTCAGCTGCGTGCGTCCACACCAGGTGCACCTGCACTGATTTAACTGTCAGTGCAGGCACTGCAGGGCACTGACAGCTGGAGCCCTGCTGTGTCTGGCTGACAGCCAGAGCCTTGCCAGGTGTTACCTGGAGCCCCACTGCCTGACTCTGGCTGTCAGCCCTGGGTGTCCAGGCTCCAGTTGCCAGCTGCCAAAGTCTAACAGCCAGAATATTCTGCTGTAAGCAATGCAGTGTCTACCCTGACACTCTGTTGATGTCACGACATCACATCTCTCATAGAGATGGAGTTAAATCAGTCTAGTGAGCGACTTACATTGGCGGGAGTAACATTGTAGTGTAGACACTTACAGAGGTAGGTCGACGTAAGGTGCCTTATGTGGACCTAACTCCACACTGTAGGCCAGGCCTAAGGTTTTGCATCCTCATCTGTTGGAGGCAGAAGAAAGTTCTTTGGGATGATACAGAATCTTGTCATGGTCACGGGCAACATATAGGATGAGTCCTGATGTATGGGGTCCCATAATTTATCTCCTAGTTTTTTATGATTTGAGTTAGGGACTTATGAATATAGAGCTGGAAGAAACCTTCCAGGCCATCAAGTCCAAGCACCTGCTACCATAGGCAATCCTGACATGTCATGTCATACCATCCCATGGGTGGGGCGGAGGGTGTTTCCTCACACTTTCCCAACTTTATTCCCTTTTAAACCAAGTTTTGGTTTATACTATCTACAGCTATAATCTGGTAAACAGCAGCATGGAATTCATAGAGAGCTTCAGCCCATTTGGCCAAGACAGTGACAACGTTGACAATTTGCTTTTGTTCAAGTTCTTTGGTACAGGTGTACCAAGTAACCATGTGCTTTTTAATACATAGCCTTTGGATGGTGCATGGATGGGGGTTTCCAAAAGTGATTTGACTTTAAGTGGGTTTAAATTAAAGAGAAGAGAGTCCATTAAGGTCAATATCAACGTTCCATTCTTCTGGAACTGATCTCTTCGTTAACCAATGTTGCGCACACTCACGCAGTTTTATTACTGTATTCATGTGTTCTTGGATATGGACTGTTTATATAATATGAATGACCAGGAGGTACTGACAGTCCATTCTTGGATCAGAACTTCATTCTTCACGTGCTTTCCTTGAACACACTCTTACTGTGGAACCTTTCCAGAAAATTCAAAGGAGCAAAATCAAACCTCATCCATATTTAAGATTCAAACCATATGCCAAATGAATTTCAGAGGGTGGTAAATCTGCTTCATATTGTGCCCTTCCAAATTTCCTTTCTTCCTTTTCCTTCCATTTCTGTTCCTTTACCCTTAATCCCTGAGTTCTTGATAGACCAAATCTAAAGTCACATCATGTCTTTGTGGTTTAATTTGCAATTTGCTGGGTTTTGGGGGGCGTTTTTTTGTTTTGAGGTTGTTGTTTTTAACCCATTGAGACATGCAATTAATTTTCTCCTAATCTGTGGATTTCTCCCTTTGACCTGGGTTGAAATTCTGAAATGCCATTCACTAGATATTCCGAAATCATGGAGATATAGCTGAAATAAGCATATGCTGATTTATTGTCACACAAACTCTATTAGCAATAAGTATTTAACTTGGTAAAGTGTGTCTCAGGCACTGTGATACCTTGGAGGTGGGAGCAATATAAAAATCTAAATACAGTAGAATAGCTTAGATTCTGTTTGAGTTTAAGACTTCCTTTACACAGCAGGTTATCTAAAGCAGATTGAAACCTCAGCTTGTTCCTTCATTATGAATTCTACTGAGAAGATCTCCCACGTTAAATGCGCATTCATTGATATACAATATGGGAATGCAATATTACTGGTCTATCTTGTAATTTCATGAAATGTTGCTGATTAAAAACTAAGTGACAAAACATGGATTGTCAGTGCAGTTTATTGAAGGCACAGCAGGAAATGGAGAACTTTTGACAATCAGCAAAGGCTAAGGTGGCACCACTACAGGTTTATACAAATATAACCAGGCATTGTACTTAGAGATACTATGTACCAAGAGCTCCCAACGACTTCATTTGGAGGTGCTGAGTAGACCCTGGGGGAGAAAAATGGTTGAAGAGAAAATTGGAAGAAAAATGTATTTTTTTAGGACATGAAAGCTATACATGAATTTAGGTTGAATTTGGCAAATAGTCTCAGCTGAAAAAAAAAAACAACTTCAAGTTAAAATTTCCAAAAGAGTGAAAAAATCAAAACTAACCGATTGGAAGGTCCCTTTTCAATTCCACATTCTGTTTAGAAAATGTCGGTTCAATTCAACGTTTTGTCTAGAAAACATCGTTTTGATTTGACGTTCAAAACATTTAGTTTCGACCTGAATGAAATGCTTTCCGTTTTTCATTTTGGTGAGAAAAAACAAAACAAAGCAAATTCAGTCTCAGTTCAAAATGAAACCATTTTTTTCTGATTATTCGTTTCAGCCACCACACTGAAAAATCAATTATTTAACCCCGTTCTAGTGCAGAAGGCTTTTGAAAATCAAGCCCAGGAAAAGCACAGTTCAGTGCACAATCAAATAAGGATGACACGTATTTAGCGGCAAGCAAGCTAAATTAAACGCCCATTGTTTAACTCCAAACAAAAATGTGCTTTGGACATTCTTTGGTTAAAATTTGACATTTTCTTTTTGGAAAACACATCATTAACAGTTCTAGAAACTAAGTTCCTCATTTTACAGAGAGAGGAAAATTCTCTTCTCAGTACCATCTGGGAACATCAAATCACTGTTCTCCTTTCTGAATCACTTTGGAAGCTGCTGTAGGAAGAATATGTTTTCATGTACAAATTGCTTGATTCATAAAGCTGCCAGTTGCAAGAAAATCCAGAGAGAGGGCAATGCAATTGATCGGCCCATGGGAGGGCAGTTTTGCAACATAGAAAATGCCTAAAGGCAGCGACTCACTGAAATACAAAGACACTATGAGCTTAAGGAAGTAATACTGCTGTGAACACCTGTTAGCAATGCTTCTAAGGAATGGACATTCAGAATGGGGAGACTACTGAAAATAGAACCTCCCTGACACATCTTTCTTATCCTAATGAATGCTTATAGTCGGTCAGGGATTTTACAATTTGTGTTGCTGTCCGCTGGCTGAGAATTCATTTCATATCATTTTGGAAAGGGTGACTTTGTGCTTAAGCTTTGCATTGTGGTATTCCTGGCTGTGCTGCCTATAAATCCAGAGTTACATCACCCTATGAAGCTACACCAGTTTCTCTCACCACTTCACAACTTCCCGGAACTCCAGTGTGGCATGGCCCTGCTCCAGAGTTATGTACAACTCCAGTGCTGGGTCCTCCAGCTGGAGAGCTACCTAAATATTGAATGATAAACCCTCCGGTTTCAACAGTGCAAACTCCATTTCCAGGATATCCACTACTGGTGATATACCCTCCTCCATCTGGGCAGCAGGCTACACCTCCAGAGACTTGTCCTGTGCCTCCAGAGCCGGTTACGACTTTAGAACTGTAACCTCCACCTCCGGAGATGACTCCTCCAGGTGGACACCATTGGACACCTCCTGGGAGGTGGTGGCTACACACAGAGCTTACCACACCTCTGGATATGCAACTGCCACTTCCGGAGCTGAACCCTCCAGGTGGACAGCAGTCTGCACCTCTAGGGATGTTTTGGCTACCTGCAACGCTGACTACACTTCTAGGGCAGACTCCTAAACTTTTGGAGCTGAAACCCCCACCTAGGGAGCCACATCTTCCATGCCCAGAGCTGTAGCCTCTGCTTAAAGAGTCGTAACCATATCCGCTTCCAACTCCAACCGCGGTACCACTGTCTCCAGCTATGTTAGAGGAGTTGGTGACCACAGCTGCAAGAAAAACAGAGGTGCAGTAAGTTGAGCAGAAAGCTTGCACTCTCACAGAAAAAAAACCCCAAACTTGGAATATCCCAATTGAAAATCCTCGGCTTACTTACATACACTCACAGGCGTCCCCAAACATATCCTGTTGGGAAAAGAAAAGGAAGATGAGTACTTCCTCCCATCAATTAGCTCTACTTCTAGGAACGTGATGTTCATTTTATTGTCACTTCAGCCTATCAACCAACCCACTCCATCCTTATGTGTCTCTGTCATCCCATGCATTGCGTCATGTCCAGGGCAGAGGCTCTCTCATCAATACTTGTGCAATGGAGCCCTGGTAGCTGTTTGGATTTCCTAGGTAATCCTCATCTTCACCATTGGAAAGTCACTTAGAGATTGTTCCATTGTCGAGCTTTATGGTATTTTGCACCCACCTGCTTTCTTCTCCTTCCAGCAGTTTCTTGTATGTAGTGATCTCGATATCCAGGGCCAGCTTGACATTCAGGAGCGCCTGGTAATCACGCAGCATGCATGCCAGCTCATCCTTGGCCTTCTGGAGAGCGTTCTGCAGTTCCATGTGTTTACCTCGAGCATCTTTAAGAGCACAATCACCACGCTGCTCAGCATCACAAATGGCTGTTTGCAGACAGGCAATCTGCCAAGGGAGAAAACGGAAGACATTACTGTTGTGTTACTGTTTCTCTACCAGAGTTCTGGGTCATCAGCCTCTGGATTCGCTTCCCAAGTTTCAGTTCCAAATTCAGAAGAATGGATACATGGCTAAGGAAAGCCTAACATCTTGGAAGCTGAATACCTCATTTCATGGCTTTCTTTCAAGGTACTCCAAGTGTCCATAATAAGGTCTACCTGTTACAGGACAGATGACGTTGCTTAGTAGTATGGCACAATTTTGGCATCTCCCTCAAAGGCGTGAAGTATTGGCCACTATCAAACGGTAGGTGCTGGGTTTGGTGGTATATCCACTATTCTATGGTATTCCCATAGGTCTCTGTAATGGGGGCACTCACCTCTCGAGCGCCTCTTAGTGGCTGGGTGTGGTACCACAGATCTTTTCTCACCCCTGGTGTCCCCTTCAGGCTGCCAGCCAACCTTGGTGGGACTTCAGCAGCTTGGCCCTCTGGCCAAGTCACCAAGTCCAAATGACCCCCTTCCGGGGTGGGTATTACATGATTTATTTGCCCTTAGTAGGGCCTTCAGTCCTGGCTCTGGGCCCCTTTAAATACAATCCTGTCTCCTTTGTGGGGTTGATACCACTTTACTTGTGGCCAGTAGGGGAATCTGGGCCTGCCCACTGCTCTGTTGTCCTACCCAGGGACTTTATACACAGCAGCCATGTACTGCTTACCGCAATCCTTCACTTTCACTGCGCCTCTTTCTACCAGTACTTTCATCTCTAGCCCTATCTCAGAGCCAATGCTCTCAGGTTCTTCTCCCTCTGCAATCCCAGCTACATAAGTTCAGCCAGAGATAACCTCTGACTAATTGCCTAGTTCCCTTGGCCAGGGAGCAGCCCCTTTCTTCACTCATCTGGTCCCAGCCTGGAACTGACCTGCTCAGGCCCTGAAGCAACTTTTATCTGAGCCTGCTGGGCTCTGATTGGCTGAACATCTTTATTTTTTCAAGAGAACAACAAGGGGTGCCTTGCAGTTTCTCTCACTGCAGCTAGCAGGTGCTAAACTGTGGCAGAGGATGGAACTGAAAGGGAAACCGAAGACAAGGGAGAAAACGCCGTCTTTGAGGAGACCTGACATGAGAAAGAAAAGGCTTGCTTGAGATACTACTACTGCTCTCACTAACGCTCACCCTTAGAGTTATCCTCCTAAATTTTCCAAGGGTGGTAAGAAGAATTAACCTGGTTGAATAAGAAGGGAGAGAACCTGATTCTCACTTACACTCAGGCCCCAGCTCTGGCAGTGTAAAGGGGCCATCAAAACAAAGTAAATGCAGTTTATACCCACTATATGTCCACTGGCAGAGTGGTGAAAGGGGCCTGAATGTGATTGAAAGTAAAGCCGCAAATCACTTCCCCTTTTATTCCATGTAATTTCCCTTTTCCCGTCACCACTACTTTCCTTGACAAGTGAGAGGTGATGACGATTCTCAAAATCCTTGAATTTGGCTAGACAGAAAGTCTACTCAATAAGTTGAAGAACTGAAACTATGTCTTAAGGGCTGGATGCTTCAGTGTGGACCGTGTTTGCAGAGTTGTGGTAGCCATCTTCTATTAGGGTTGCCAATTTTGGTTGGACATATTCCTAGGTTTCTTCACATGGCATCATCTTTAATTAAAGATTAATCTTTCATTCCTGGATTCTCCAGTACAGTCCTGGAGGGTTGACAATCCTATCTTCTATAATACTTCAAATTGTGGTGTTGGGTTTTTTTAAACACTTGGCCTCATTCATTCCAACCTAGCAACCATCTCAGTTCAGTCTTGGTTCATGCCACAGACACAATAGCATCATTCAGAACCAGAGCATAATTCCCAGTCACACTGTATTCCAATATATCATCCATACTAATACACCAAATCTGGCACATTCATCAGAAAATCAAAACATCTAAATCACTCCTACCTGTTTCTTTACATGGTCAGTCTCACACTGCAGCTTCTGGATCAGACGGGTTAGCTCTGCAATCTCATGCTTGTTTCTCTCTAGATCCTCACAGAATCTGCCCCTTTTGTCCTGAAGCTCCTCGAACTGGTATCCAGAAACAAATTGATTGTTAATTGAACTTGCTTCATACAATACCCTGTATCGTATCTGTCTCATTTGCAACTCACCCTGGTTTGGTACAAAACATCAACTTCTTCTTTGCTTCTCTGAGCAATCTCTTTATACCAGCCTTCAACGTTCTTGATTATGCAGTCTGTGTCCAGGTCTCTGCTGTTGTCCATTTTCACAACAACTGCGGTGTCGCAGAACCGGCCATCCATCTGAGCTCTCTCCTGCAATTGCATAAAATCTTAGGTATCATTTAAAGCCCCCTCCCTTATCCATACTTCCAAGATGTTCGCTCAAGGACAACAGGTCTCTCTTCAATGGACTGGTTCTGATCCTGCAACTAAAGCCCAATGTAAAGGGCTTTGCCTATTAGAAATACAGAAGTCTTTTCTCTTAGGAGTAGGGGCAGGCCAACCAGGTAAGTAGAATGTGTCCAATTTCTGCTGGATTTGGGGATGAAAAGACAGGTCTCATTGTTCCCAGGCATTGTCACCAGATAGATCCAAGGTGAAGATTCATACATTATGGCGTAATGTTATAAAGGCTTTATAATTGCATGTTTAGGGGTGGATTAGTAAATGGCAATCATCCAGGTGGAGTTTCTAGCTATGGAGTCCTTGCTGCCTCTAGTAATCTGGACCCTATGCAACCTGATGGTGATTTCAAGGAGAAACATGGTACTGAACTTCCATGGCAGGTGGCATGAGAAGAATCCTTACCTCATCAAAAACACATCTCAGAAATTCCAGCTTCTGCTTTGACAAGGTCGTGTTCACCTCTAGCTCTTCCTTGTGCAGCAAGGTAGAGTCCGCCTCCTGAGGAAAAAAGGCCACAGGTATTCCAAAACATTGGGGAAACAGTATCGGAGGCAAAGCCTGTTGTCTGTTTCCATCAGGCTTATGGAACAGAATGTCTCGATTTGCCAGGCTTCCTCAAGGGGCTCCCGGGCCTTCCAGAGGAAAATCAACCCACCTCAAAGTCAATGGGGAAGAAAAGTCCTCTTCGTTACTTCGGACTTGATGGAAAACCCAGTATTGACTAATTAAAGTTTAAATACGAACTCTAAATATTCAGTGTTTTTGTCTCGTTTTCTGAGATCAACCTAGAATGGATCTAGCAAGGAAGAAAAACTAAGATGCTCCTCTTTAGATGATTAAAATATTAGTCATTAGTGGGCCTTTACTATTCCATTGCTGTCCAGCTACCACCTTTTTTGATCTGTCCACCAGGGCCCACTTACAAATGACATGAACAGTAACTTAAGTGTGTTATCTTTGTTTGTGATTTACAACGATGCTAGTTTTAATGCCGTTCAACTTCTTCTCCCATTCCCATCTATATCCTTTTTCCACACTCTCCGGTATGTGTGTAAAGATGTGCCTTTTCCTCATGCTACCATCATCAGGTATCTTCTAATAACTTTCTATTGCTGCGGCATCCATGCAAAATGGTTATAGCTATATTTACAGATCCACGCTTCCTCTTTTAGCCACCTGAATTTCTCACCTTCTTGAGCACCACAAACTCGGTCTCTGCCGCTGTGCGCCTGCTGATTTCCTCTTCATATCTGTGGGAAAAGAGAAGAGACAGCGGTGGGTCAGTGCTTGTTTTGCCAACTGCCATAACACACATGGGCAACATTTTTCTCTTTCAACTTGAAATCAACGTTGAGTCTGTTTCACTAATCGCAAATGCCATTTCAATTGATATTGTTGTTGGGTATTTGGCGGCGTGCATGTGTTCTCTCTGCATGCTGCACTGGCTCTGGCCAGATAGCACATACAGCAGGCTTCGACTGAACTGCTCAATAAGACCACAGGACTTGGTTTAGCAGCAAAGGTGCCTGGCCAGGTTTATTTTCAACAAAGTACAGTAATGGCACCTGGTAGACTCTGCGAAGGTACTAAGACATGTATGCTTGTGACAATGGATGCAGCTCAGTCACTGGTAGAACTTTCCACTGCTCCATAGGCTTGCCAAAGACACTCCCTTTGAGATACGTTTTTATACACAAATACAAACAAATTACAAATCAGAGTGCCACCTGTTGACGTATTTGGGTGCCACTCACTGTCTTGTACATGTTGGTTTGATTAAAACATGTTTATTAATTAAGCTGTTATCCTGACCTTATAATCAGGATGGGTCAGTGTGGTCCTGTTACCTCTGGGAAATGTGCTAGTATTGAGGTGTTCTGGTACCACCCTTCTGGAGTATGTGTTTTTGCAATATCAGCCCTGTGCTTGCCAAATTCTGTGAGGATAGCCTGCCTCTTGCTCACAACCTGACTTTGCTTCATATTGGCAGAGTTTTGACCACTACTTTAGTTCAGGCCTCAGGCCTCAAACCAGGCCTCTAATACAAGGGCGTATGTCTCAGGCCTTCTTCCTACAACAATAGTTATTGCAGCTAAAGACTGGAATAATTCAGTGGTGAATCAGGCCACAATTTTTTTCACATCCCACAGCAGCTAAAGGAGATCGCACGAAATAGAGCAAAGTGAGAAGAAAGCAAATGATGGATAATCTCTTACTTGCATTTGAATTCATCCACAAGCTTCCTTGACACAGACTCTTCACAGGTCAGTTGTTCCTTGTCACTTAACAAACCCTCAAGCTGCTTCCTCAGGCTGCAAATATAATTCTCAAAGCATTGCTCGAGATTTTTCCGTGGGGCTGGAGGAACACACTGCTGCAAGAGGTTCCATTTGGTCTCCAGCACCTTGTTCTGCTGCTCCAGGTGTCGAACCTGTAAACCAAAATTCAGCAATTTTTTAAATCTCCAAAAGCTACCACCAAAGAACTGAAAAAAAAAAAGAAATTGGGACCCTAAGTGAAACTGTCCTTTTTGATTCAGGAACTGTTATTGGTAATCCAGAGGCAGGAACAGAGTATTTGGCAACTAGAGAGCCAAAGGAAGCACATCTTTGGGAAATGATACTTAATAGTAACTCCCTCTGAGTAATCATAAATGTATATCAAAGTTGAATACATTTTAAGCTAACAAATACTGTATTCTATTCACCTTCTTATTACATGTATCCCCATGGTACTGAAATCATGGATTCATAGAATATTAGCGTTGGAAGAGACCTCAGGAGATCATCTAGTCCAATCCCCTGCTCAAAGCAGGACCAACACCAACTAACTCATCCCAGCCACGGCTTTGTCGAGCTGGGCCTTAAAACCTCTAAGGATGGAGATTCCACCATCTCCCTAGGTAACCCATTCCAGTGCTTCACCACCCTCCTAGTGAACTAGTGTTTCCTAATATCCACCCAGACCTCCTCCACTGCAACTTGAGACCTTTGCTTCTTGTTCTGTCATCTGCTGCCACTGAGAACAGCCGAGCTCCATCCTCTTCGGAACCCCCTTTCATAACTTCTGGTTGAGACAGAGTAGATCCTTTAGAAAGTCATCTGCCCTTGATTTAAAGCCTTCAAGTGACAGAGACTTTCCAAAGAGTAAAGTACTGCAGTGGCTCTGTCTCGGGGCATGATCCAACTCCAGTTAAGTGAATTTGGGTGTCTTTCCACTGATTTCAGTAGGAATTTGACTGGGCGCCAATCCAAGGACAATCTGATGCTCTTGTTCCAAAGGTCACAGTCTGAACATGGGGAAATTTGCATCTGGATGCAGATCCGGATTAGAAATCTGCACCATGGGCCATTCTCTTAGTTTTATTTAAAGAAATATAGAAAACATCGACGCTCTCACCTTGTCAATGAAGCAGGCAAATTGGTTGTTCAGGGTCTTCATCTGCTCCCTCTCGTGTTCTCGTGCCTCATGTTCTTGTGGGTCAACTCCCACACAGAGCGGCTTCAGGAGGGACTCATTGACACTGACCCCTTGGATACCATCACTCCTGCAATCGGCATAACCTCCAAAAGTTCCATAGCCTCTGGGTCCGCAAAGACCTACCCTGCTGCTAAAACCTCCAGAGCTGCCATAACCTACACTGCCCCAAGCTGTGCCACCATAGCCATAACCTCCGTGGCATCCAGCATCGGCAATTCTTGTGCTTCCACCCGGGTGGCAGACACTCCTGCTGCTGTAGCCACCAACTTTACATCTTTCGACCGGCGGGCCTACAGAGGCCACACAGGTTCTGTGTCCGCTTAGGCCACAGGCATCAGAAGCTGAACTGAAGCCCTTTCGTCCAATGGTGGAGCTTGCAAAAAACGTCTGTCTGTTCATGGCACCGTATTTGAATACAGGAATAAGTATCAGGAGCTGCAGTGCGTGACAGCAGCAAAAAGTGAAGGAAAAAGGACTCCTCTGATGTGACACCTTGACACTACCCCTTATATATGATAGTGAAGCTGGGCTTGGTTGGATCAGAAAATTAATTTAAGTTTTCAAGGGTTTGGTTTGCCTAGCAGCAGTAAATGCTTTGCAACATGCAATGCTTCATAGTAAACATTAACCGCTTATGAAATAACGCATTTAAAATGCTTTGTTTGCAAGCTTTGCTCAGAAGATATTCTTGTTTAAAGTATTCTCACTTTATACTAATTATAGCTTAGCGGATGTATTCATGAGAGTCTTCATAGTTTGTTTGCAATTGTGGTTTTTATTCTTCTGTCCCTTGGGTTTTATGATGTGACAGTACATTCTGCAGATTTGCATTTTACGGATATAGTTTCAAGAGCTGTCCTTTTTCCTTCCACCAGTGTGTTGGGCTCATGTTTGGTGAAATTTTTCAGTCAAACCGTAAACTTGCCAGAAAAATGCATTTTCGGGGTGATGAAAGCTATTTACAAAATCGTGTTAAATTCAGCAAAGAGCTTTGCCTGGGGAAAAGATTTGAAAAAAAAGTCAAAATGATTCATTTTGATATTTTCTAAATAAATCATTTTGATTTTTCATTTCAAAACATTAGCTAGATTTGGTTTTAAAAGTCATTGTAAAGAGTAAAAAAAACATCCAATGTAATGAAACTGAATTGAAAAACCAAACAAAATTTAGCTTCAGTTCGAACAAAATATTTCATTCTACCTGAAACAATTTTTTGTTTATTTCCTTTGGGAGAGGGGAACACACACCCATACACACACACACACACACACACACAAAACTAAACAACGTTTTAATAGATTTTTTTGGTTTGGCCACTGAACCAAAAAATGTATAGAATTCGGTAGAAACTACTAAGCTTATCCAACATATCCTCAGTTGGGTCCACTTAATATGCCTGCATGTTTGACACCCATTATATAAGAGTTTTTATACCCACTCAAATAAAATCATAATTTCTTTATGTTTGGTTGGGAATATGTACAAGTAATGAAAACAGACCATAGCAGAATCTCAGTAAAACCATGATGTTCTTTGCATTTCTACACCTCATCCAGCTAATGAAGAGAGCATTCCTATCTCTTAGCTCTTGTGATGAAGTTAATGAATGAGTAAATATTCTTCAAAAAGGATTGGCTGGGATTGCACAGCCCACACAACCTAAACAGGTGAACAAGTCACCAATACCCTACAAGAAGAAAATTCAGACAATTTCATTTTCTGCTTGGTTTTGGGGAACTCATTGCAGAAGACTTTCGGGTGTTGTCACTGAGACTAGACTGGGAGCAGGACGTGAACAAGGTGCCTCCCTTGTCTTTGAAGAAGCGTCATCTGGCTTGCAATTTTAACAAGCTCTGTGTCATCTTGTCATCTCAATGGTGAACAGCAAAGTTCCCTTTGGGCCATCATTCTCTCAGTTTATCTTGGCAAGGACCTGTGCTACTTTATCACAAGAAATCTTCCCTTTCTCCTGTGGCACTATGATCACTGCGCATCCAGAGACAGAAAGCGGCAAGCACTTTGGACTCCTCCCTCGTGTTAATACAAAGCTGCGTAGGGCACCAGGGAATTTGGGGCACCACATTTCCTGGTACCCTGCGCAGCTGCATACTGCTCCAGCTCTTCACCAGGGCCCCAGGCCCCACTCTGCCCCGTCCCAGCCCTGCCCCCATTCCCCTGAGAACTGCTGCAGGGGACAGGCCTACAGTCACTGCATGGTAAGTGGAGTGACCCGGACCCAGCCTGCTTTGCTCCCTTGGCTCCCAGCTGCACTGCTGTCAAGTGCTGGGGAGCAGTTCCCCCCACCCTCCAAGGCTGGGAGCCAGGGGAGCAGAGAGGAGCAGGCTGGGGCCAGGAGGAGGTTTCTCCCTTCCCCCCAGCCCTCTCCCCACAGAGGCCTAAGGCCAGCCCCCCCTGCCCAGAGGCCTGGGTCCCCCCACAGTCCCCCCGCGGGGGGTCTGCGTAGGGCACCAAAATGTCTAGGGATGGGACTGTGTTAATATGTCCCCGTACAGCTTGTTTATTAAGATTTTTGGTCAGATATAAATGCTCATCACCAAAACGCACCCATGCAAACATTGAAGAACCACAGGAATGTAGGCAATACAACCAAGGAGCAGTTGATGTAACAGTAACATTTCTTTCACTTCCGGACATGTCATTTAATCACCAGCTAAATGATCAATGCAACTTAAACCACCTCTGCATTTTCTTCACTGCCTTGGCCTCTCTCAGTGTCTGCTTGGACTGATGGGCTTTCAAGTATAGGCAGAAGGTCAAACAAATGTAGCTATTTCAGACCACAGTGGGCATTCCAAAAGAAAAGAGATGTTTCATGGAACCCCCTTCCAGCTGCTTTAACCCCTTTATAACAAAGGGGGACAAGGTCAAGGGGGACTCAGCTTATCCTGGAGGACTGTGTCCAGTTTTGGGCCCCACACTACAAGAGGGATGTCGAAAAATTGGAGAGAGTCCACCGGAGGGCAACAAAAATGATTAGGGGGCTGGAGCACATGACTTATGAGGAGAGGCTGAGGGAATTGGGATTGTTTAGTCTGCAGAAGAGACGAATGAAGGGGGATTTGATAGCTGCTTTCAACTACCTGAAAGGGGGTTCCAGAGAGGATGGATCTAAACTGTTCTCAGTGGTGGCAGATGACAGAACAAGGAATAATGGTCTCAAGTTGCAGTGGGGGAGGTTTAGGTTGGATATTAGGAAACACTATTTCACTAGGAGGGTGATGAAGCGCTGGAATGGGTTTCCTAGGGAGGAGGTAGAATCTCCATCCTTAGAGGTTTTTAAGATCAGGCTTGACAAAGCCCTGGCTGGGATGATTTAGTTGGGAATTGGTCCTGCTTTGAGCAGGGGGTTGGACTAGATGACCTCCTGAGATCCCTTCCTACCCTGATATTCTATGATTCTATGATCCCAGCTGTGACATTATGGCATGTGGAGAGTGGTGGTCTTTCAAATAAGCAGGTTTCAAGCTTGCTCTGAATGCTAAATCTTTGTGGAGACATTTTCCAGAAGATGCCAGGGATCTTACACCCACATAACACAACGTGAAACCATTGGGCACTCCTTAAA
This sequence comes from Chelonoidis abingdonii, assembly GCF_003597395.2. Lineage (NCBI taxonomy): Eukaryota > Metazoa > Chordata > Testudines > Testudinidae > Chelonoidis > Chelonoidis abingdonii. The sequence continues at coordinate 12,393,594 of NC_133794.1, forward strand.
ATATTCACTCCTTTGGTGCTGAATCCTCCAACATGGGCTTAAGTGGGTCTTAACTAATGCATAGGTCTTCTGAAGGAGTTGCCCTGTAACAGGAGAACTTCTCAAAGCTCTTCGTTGCTCATTATTTCTCAAAGGATTCATTGCTTCAGCTTATAACTGGGGACTGGATTCAATGATCCGGTGTCTTCTAGTCCTACATTCGCTCTTAGTTTTCACACTGCTTGAATCTCAACTTCTGAGCACCAAATCTGTGATACCCAGTGTAAAGCTTGTACACACACACACACACTGCAATTAGACAAGCAAAGTAGCTGATGTGTACACAATGCACCTGTGCATAATAATTAATGTGTAAATGTGATGCTGTAGCAAAACAGAAGCATACTTTGATCTTCCTCAAGAGGCCGTCCTTCCCTCTCCAGAACTGCAGTGGTAATAAATGTGTGGCTTAATAGGACTCCCGAATACTGGATTAAGCGAAATACCCATGGCTGTAAAAATGCACATAAATCAAAGCCTGAATAAAACAAACACTAGTGATCACATCTAGGTCTTGGTTATACCCATCTGAATCTGGAGTAATAGTTCTAAACATGATCTGCAAAGAGAGAGAGAGAGAGAATGCGGGTGCCCCAATAGAACTGATTCTCTAGGCAAAGAGCATTCTTAAATTTCAGCAGCGTGATAGGAGGAATGCTAAATTGTAATCTCAATATTGATTCACTATGAATAGATCACAGCCTGATTTACTGTTCACCCCCCTCTATTTGCAGTTTAGGACTATCTGAGTTCTAAAATATGGCTAATACTGCCAGAACAGTATCCATTCTTACTCTATCCCTGTACCTGAGCATGATAGTTCACTGCTCACCTGATCACTATCTCCAGGTTTTCCTGATCTCGTTTATACTAGTTTTACAACACACCAACTCCACTGGCATCAGTGGCATAACTACCAAAACACGCTGGTCAAGGGTGGCGTGTGAACCACAGGCTAGGGGAGGCTAGCACCCAGCCGCTGCCCTTTCACCCAAGGCCTGCCCTTTCCATGTACCCATCCCCTGCTGGAGGCCAGACCCGGCTCACTGCAGCCACCAGCCCTTGCCCCAGACTAGCTTCCTCAGCTCTGGAGCGCCAGGAGGGTGGGCAGTGCGGCCCCAGCCTAAGCCGGAGACACAGGACAGGGGGTGTTAAGGCTGATTCCCCACTCTGCCACTTCAAGTGCAGAAGGTGGGGGCCCGCAAGGATTAAAAAATTAATACTGGGCACTCCAGGCTTGTATTAAACTCCCAAGGTTAGAGCTTCACTCTGACCTTGGATGGGTAGATGCTGCCACCACCTAAATGCAAAACACCTTGGAGCCCAGGAAGACACACTTCCTGTGGGGTGCCATCAAGCCCTTTCTCTCTCTCTCTCTCTCTCTCTCTCTCTCACACACACACACACACACACACACACGGGAAGGGCTGAGAAAGGAAAACAAAGAAATCAGTTGTTACCACCAGCTAATTAAAAAACATGTGCACAAACCTCTTAAGACACAAAAATCCAGTCCTCTTCTTAAAAAAGGTAAATTTTATTAAAAACAAAAAGAAAGAAAATACGTCTGAAATCTCAAGTTACTGCTAGATTTTTAAAAGAGCAATTCCAAAAATTAAGCACCCAAAATAGTTTTCTGGGGGGTTCAGCTTCAAAGTTACAAGCAACAAAAGCATCTGGGGTTAGCACCGAGGAGTCCACAAGCCAATAAGAAATAAACAGAAATAAACCTAATCGTGTCTTTCTAAACATTCCTGATCTACTCACATATCTGCGTTGTTAAATAAGTAGTTCTAGACAGGATCTGATGATTTTCATATCTGGTCTTCAGCTTCTCACAGCATAACTGCTGCCTTCTTTCCCAGAGAACAACAACAACACACAAAGGGAAAGCTTTCTTCACCGTTTTAAAAAGTTCTAGCCTTTCCACTGGCTTTTTTGGTCAGTTGCCCACTCCCTTCCTTTACCTGTGGACTTTTTAAACCCTTTACAGGTAAAGCAAGCAGAGAAGAGCCACTATATATAAAGAGGGACTTTATAGCTAACTGGGTGTCTCACTGTCCATAAAAGGGAGCTCCCCACCCACTTCGTTTATCTAAGGGGGACTGGAGCTGCACACTGGAAGGGGGGAGCCTGGGGACAGAGTGTGGGCAGGGCCATGTCTAGCATTTTGAGGAGACACAGCCTCCCCCAGCCTATGGTATCGCCGCCCGTGACGCTGGAGTACACAAGCTCAGACTCAGAGCTTCGCTGTTTAATGGTGGCTGTTGGGAAGGCATTAAAGCTGGTTGGGGAAACAAAATCACACACCAAAAAGGTCAAAATGACATTGCAACTTTAGATTATGGTGCAGAGTATGTTCAAATGGCCAAGTCCACATTCTCCCTTTTGCTGGGATTGCAGGACATAACTGGACACCTAAACCTACATCTGATGTTATCCTGATGATTTATTGGTGTGACCTCTGGCTGAATTCTAAACTATTGACCTTCAGTGGGACTAATTGAATCTTTCAGGTTAAGTACACGCTTAACTGTCCTGTTGAATCACAGCCTAGAAATGGAAGAAACTACAAACTCTTCCTCAATTCCCTGCTATTCCACTGTTGTGTAGCAGTACATCCCCCTGCCATTGGTACCTGAACTAGCGAGCGCAAAGATAGCTTGGGAATGTCTAAGTGAGACTGAATCTGATTGCAGACTAGATATACACAGAGTAGTTAAAGAAATCTTAGAGTAAGGTGGCCTTAAAATGCATGTGAATATAGCTTATACCCATTTGCATGGCCAGAGTACTATAAAGAGTCATTAAGAACATAAGAACAGCCACACTGGGTCAGACCAAAGGTCTATCCAGTTCAGTATCCTGTCTACTGACAGTGGCCAATGGCAGGTGCCCCAGAGGGAGTGAACCTAACAGGTAATGATCAGGGATCCCTCTCCTGCCATCCATCTCCACCCTCGGACAAACAGAGGCTAGGGACACCATTCCTTACCCATCCTGGCTAATAGCCATTAATGGACTTAACCTCCACGAATTCATCCAGTCCTTAGTGTAACTGAGGATTTAGGCTCTCAGTGTAAGATGAATTTCTAGGAAGCAGTGCATTAGATATTCAAATCAGCCCTGCATTTCTCAAATACTGTCTTGAAAAACACTTCCTATTGTGACTGTTTAAGGCAATAAAATCTACTCAATTGCCAAACTTCAGGGCTGGATTCTGCTCCTCTTACTCACACTGGTCAAGAGATGCAAAAGTAACTCGTGACTTGGGGTGTCTCAGCTTTGGGTAGCCAACTTGAGACATCTTAAAAGGCTTGATTTTCAGAGGGTAGGTTCTTGGCGCTTTCGGAAAGTCAGGCATTTTCAAAAGTTTGCAGTTGGGTCCCCCATAATGGAGACAACTCAAAGTCACCCAAACATTTTTTAAAACATTGCTACATGAGTCTTCTCATTGAGATCAATAGGGCTCCTCACCGAGGTAAGCTGCTATACAACCTGAGGACGTGTGGAAGAATTAGGCCCCTAAAGAGCAGAACACATGACAACTGATTCTACCCTAGCCTCTGTTTGCCAGATGCTGGGACTGGGTGACAGGATTCATAGATTTATAGACTCTAGGACTGGAAGGGACCTCGAGAGGTCATTGAATCCAGTCCCCTGCCCTCATGGCAGGACCAAATACTGTCTAGACCATCCTTGATAGACATTTATCTAACCTACTCTTAAATATCTCCAGAGATGGAGATTCCACAACCTCCCTAGGCTATTTATTCCAGTGTTTAACTACCCTGACAGTTAGGAATTTTTTCCTAATGTCCAACCTAAATATCCCTTGCTGCAGTTTAAGCCCATTTCTTCTTGTTCTATCATTAGAGGCTAAGGTGAACAAGGATGGATCACTTGATGATTACCTGTTCTGTTCACTCCCTCTTGGGCATCTGGCATTGGCCACTGTGGGAAGACAGGATGCTGGGCTAGGTGGACATTTGGTCTGTCCCAGTATGGCCATTATGTTCATATGTACCGTAAATGTAGTAGAGAAGAGAGTCAGTAATGACCTGCTTCCTATTCCAGACTTTAAGGAGATCTTCCTTCTGAGTCAAGTATACCATCTTCTTGCTTGAAAAATATTCTTCATCTATTTAAACCATCTCCTAGGTTATATACGATTTGATTTATTTCTCTGCTGCTCACATTAGTTCTTATCAACTTAATCTCAAGCCATTTCAGCTCTCCGTGCTGCTGCCAAATTTGTTTTTATCCATTCAAGCACACAAGAAAATTACTCCCACGCCCTGGAGCTCTCCCTTTGACCTGACTTGAGATTCTGAACCATCATGGACAGGATTTCCAAGTGACACAACTAATCGTATTTCCAATTTATTTTCAGAATAACCCTAGTTGCAGTCAACTTTTAACTCATACAACAGTGGGCTTCAGGGACTCTGCTACCATCCTGATGGATGTAGCATACAACCCTAAAAAGAGACTAGACTCTTTGTTAGTCTTAAAACTTCCATTAAATACAATGAGCAAGATCCTTGGCTGGAATGAATCAGTGTACCTCAACTGACTTCAGTAGAGCAACACCAATTTGCACCAGAGCTGAGGAGCTGACTCATGTCATGTTCTCCGAACAGGATCAAAACCTTGGCCTGTTCCTTCATTACCTTTAATGAGCAGATTGATCTGAACACTATGTAGACAACCCACGCATGGTTACGTAATCTGGGAATCAGAGATTCTTGTGCTCACATGAAATGTTACAAACTCAGTGACAACACATTCATTCTTCATGCATTTTACAGAAGGTACAGAAGAAAGTTTAGAACAAGGATTGGTAGCCTGTGGCACGCAGAATTCAGGAAGTCCTCCCAAATCACTTAGGGTTTGTCTACACAGCAATGCAGTCAAGACTAAGGGGATGCGAGTACCTGTTTCTTCACATTTTCAAAGTCACTCTGCAATTTCTGGAACAGCTGTCGTCTCAGCTCTGCAATCTCATGCCGGTTGCATTTTAGATCATTATGCTATTTACCTTTGGCCTCCTGCAGCTCCTGGAACTGATAGCAAGAAAAAAAGACAATCTTTAGAAATTAATATCAAGTAGGATATTCAATAGTCCCTAAGTGATTTAGGAGCCAAAGTCTCACTTTCAAAGGGCCATATTTTTTGTAGTTAATTAAGTGCCTAAACATGTAGATAGGCACCTAGTGGGATTTTCAAAAGCATCTAGCCACCAGTATCGATGGAAAACTCAAAATGAGACGCTTAAAATGGATCTTATTTTCAAAGTATGGGTGCACAGAACTGTCCAAAAATCAGGAATCTCTAAGTTGTCTTCAACTGGGCACTCAAAATGCGAGACATCCAAAATCACTAGTCTCTTCTGAATATCTTAGCCAAGTCTGATTTTCTGAGTCCTTAAGCAGGCTCAACTGGCATGGACTTTAACTGGGATTGAGAGAATCCAACACTTCTAAATCCCATTCCCAAACTGCACTGTTTTTAACCTAGTGTCGCGCCATTGGCTTTGATGGAATTATATTGGCACGGAACCAGTGTAACAGAGGACAGAATAAAGCCCAAATTGTTTTCATCCTATACTGTATATCAGAGAAAAGGCAGCATACTCTGTACTCCTGTTTTTGTGCAAGTATTAGAGTACAAGAATTACAGATACGTCTCCATACACAATAGCTGTGTGATTACTCACTCTAGCGTAGTGCAAAGCCTCGATTTCTGCTTTGCAACTTTGAGCAATCTCCTCATACCAGCATCCAACACTCTTAATGATGCCACTGATGTCCAGATCTTGGCGGTTGTCCATTTTCACAACTAGGGTGGTCTTGCGGTGCTTTCCTTTCATCTGAGCAATTTCCTACATAAAGTCTCACTCAGCTGCAAGTACTTTCCTCTCCAGAGTCCTTCTTTCATACTCCAGGATATGCTGTCTCTCTAGAAACACGTTGCTAATTGCTTTGATCAAACTGTGAGCTTGGAAGTAAAGCCCATATCAAAGGATCTTTGCCTTGGGCCATATGGGGCTTGAAGGTTCTTGGAAAACACACATTTCTTTCCTTGGAAAAACAAAGGCACATGTTCTACATCTAGCTACTGCAGAATAATGAGAGAACATCAAATTGGGCCTGTTCTTCCTCTCTTGACTCAGAGATGTCTGTTGAATCAACAATTTGAAACAAATGAAATGTGTTAGTTTTCGGTTTTGGAAATAGCAGCATTTTGGTTTTCCATTTCGGTTTGGGTTTCTTTTGGGGGGAGTATTCCCCTTTTTCTCACACACACCCCAAAAAGAACTTAAGAAAAAAAAGTCAGACAAACTTTGTGTGTTGGCGGAGAGGAGTTTTTTCACAGTTTTGAAAACGTTTTTCTCCCAAACTTGCAAAGAATTTTGGCGCCGAAATGCTGCCAAAGACCCAGACTACTGCCGGGCCAGGGCTCATGGGGCCCCTGCAGGTCCCAGGGCAAATTGCCCCACTTGCCCACCCTGGGTGGCTCCGCTTTTGCACATATCCCACACAGACAACACTTGTTATTTGGGAGCACCAGATAGGCTTGGACTCAGTGGATTGGCATATGGAGCCTTGGATAAAAGCACTACCAAGCTGCATGGTGTTGCCACAACCCACAATCATTAATATGACTGACTGTCAGGAGCGAGGGCTGCAGCTAGGCCTGGGATCAGCTAGCTAATCACAGCTGGAGCCCCTAATCATCCAGATCACCTAAGTGGCATTGCCAGAACTGCTCGTATGCCCCATACTAGGACTTTAGCAGTGGTTGTTCAGTGCTTATGTACCCCATGCACCTCCTGGGTGTGGTGCTCTGTCCCCCCTAGTGGCACCAAGACCTCTTAGAGATTGAGGAGTCTGCTACAGCCTTTGCTAACAGCCATTTGGCTTGCAGCTCATGCATCGAGCTCCAGAGGTCCCAGGTTCGATGTCGACAACGTGGGGTCTGTCGGTGTTACACTTACACCTGAAGCCCTACGTCTGCCTTGCTTCCAGTCCTGTTCCTGCCCTGCTCAGTGGCTGACTCCTGGTTCTTGACTAGCTCAGACCCCTGCCCCATAACACTAGTTCTACTTTGCATTGCTATCTTTATGTCCTTTGCATGCTCATAGCTAAGGTGACCAGATAGCAAGTATGAAAAATTGGGACAGGAGCTGGGGGTAATAAGAGCCTATATAAGAAAAAGACCCCAAAATCAGGACTGTCCCTGTAAAATCGGGACATCTGGTCACTCTACTCATAGCACTTTGCAAGCACCATCTGATTAAAACTCACACTACTCCTCCAGGGAAGTAAATAAGGTTTATTACATTTACTGATGGGGACGGGAAGGCATGAAAAGTTTAATGCATTTGCCATGACTTTGTGAGCTGGGAACAGAATGCAGGCTCTTCCTGGCTCCTTCTCGGGCTCTTTTCTGCTCTTAAGTGTGGTCTGAATTTAGCTATGCAAAATAGGAACAAGATGTGCTTTTGCCAAACCCGGCTGTGCGTGAGCTCAGACTTACGGTTGCCTAGGAGTTGTGCACCCTCTGATAACGTGTGATTTTTAAAGCACACCTGCCATCTGCTCTTTTTGCAGCTTGTGCATGAACGTGTCACATGGCACATTTGGGCTCCATGACTGGGAGTTTCAAAAGGATTTAAGAGACTTGAGTGCTCAGCTCATAATGACTTTCAGTGGGAACTGGGCTTCAAACTCCTTTATGGAAATTCCTCTGGGGCTTTTGCCTCTACTTCTGATAACACCTCTGCAAATGTGTACATGTAACATATATACGTGTGATTGTGTTGTACAGGTCCTGCTCTGTGCCTAATTCACCAAGGATAAAAAGCCTGTGACAGGCCCAACCAGCAAGCATGGGTGCTTTTACTTTAGCTGCAGCCAGTCATGCTTTCAGCTCTGGAGGTCCCAAGTTCAATCCCCAGCATTCTGGCCAACATAGCAAGACACAAATTGCTTTCAGTTTTCTTCTAACAGACTAAGCAGCACATTTTTACAAATGCAGCCACACTGAAGCAACTTTGATTCATGCAGCACAGACCCTGATCCATAGCTTCACAGTCTGAAGTCCTCATCCCAGAAACCCTTGCATCATGTGTCCCAGAGAATGAATAGTAGTGGCAGTGTTAGGCATGGGTGTAAGTAATGTTAAGGGTGGATGGTCTTCACACTAAGGGCTGGTCTACGCTGGGACGCGGTTGATATAAGACACGTATTTTATTTTGACTTACCTCCTGTCCTCATGGTGCAAGATCGATGGCCGCGGCTCCCTGCGTCGACTCCACTACCGCCACTCACCCTGATGGAGTTCCGGAGTCGACAGGAACACTTTTGGGGATTGACATATCGTGTCTAGACGAGACGCAATATATCGATCCCCAATAAATCGATCACTGCCTGCCGATCCGGTGGGTAGTCTGGACACACCCTACAGTATGTCTGCAGTGCACTTGGAGGTATGACCACAGCACAAGCTGGGCAGACAGCTACAGGCTCTGGCTGTGCACTCGCATTGCTAGCCTGGGCCATTGCCAGCCCATACTGCAATCACACAGCCGGCTGCTGTGTAGGCATACCCTAAGAGGGACTAGGATAAATTGCAAACTCTCCACCCTGACTCACTAGGACACAGAGTAAGTGTGTGGTGTGGACTGAGAATGAACATATCTGAAGAGTTTAGGCACCGTGGTAATGATGTGCTTAGCTACGTTTTCTCCTCTTTGGGCTCATCCCTGCCAATATGCGAGAGTAACCTGGGGGCTGTGCAGCCTCCATCTCATTAATGCAAGTCACTCTCCATCAAGTGCATCTATTTTTTTTTTAAACCTTGCCCAGTGCAGCGATACAAAGACTGTGACTTTAATGTGTCTCCTGCAGCACATGATATTAAACCAGGGATTTAATTATTAACCAATCAGGATGCTTTTATTATGTTATTAACCAATTAAATTATCAACTTCCACTAAGTTAAATATATATATCCTCACAGCAAATAAGTTATCTAAACATTTTCCCTGTCATACTGTTTAAACATGAATTCACACGATTGTGGTTCTTTTGGGTAATGTTGATCGCTAATTTGGCTCCTGAACCACGGAGGTCTGAATATCACTGGCTTAGTGCAAAAATCAGGCCTCAGGTCTGCATAGGATCAAACATGGCTAATCTCTATATTCTTTTCAGACACTAGTAAAAACACAAGGTCTTGGACAACCAGTGACTAGGCACTGGACTAAAAATCAGGACTTCTGTGGTGAACTCCCAGCTCCGTGGAAATTGGTGGGAGTTTTGCAACTGACTTCAATGAGGCACAATTTCACCCTGGGATTCTGTTTCCCAGCTGTGCCACTGGCGTTATGTGAGACCACCTCAATGCTCCGTGCCTCAGTTTCCCCATCTGTAAAATTGAGACAATAATGCATCCCTTCCTTTGTAAATCCCATCGAGAGCTGTAGAAGAAAAATGTTAACACTAAGGACTGAATATGATTGTTAAATTTGGACTGTATTAACTATTTTATTATATATTCAGTCCAAATTATGTCTGAGAAAAAGACAATAATAAAGGAGACGAAACACAGAGTGTATTGTCTGACTATGAGTCAGATTTTCAAAGGCACAAAGATCAACTAAGCACCTAATTCCCACTGCAAGCTAATTACTTCTGGTGGCCCCCTTAGACAGCCAAAAATTTTTTTTATAATTTCTGAAATTTGAAAAAGTCAAGGAAAATGTCAGTGAAATTTCTGCCTCTAAAATTTTGGCATTTAAAATGTTCAGAAAAGGGAGAGATTTTTCCTCATTTTTTTTTGCTCTAGCGAAAAAGATAATATCAATCACGGCGCTGTAAAGCAATAATCTCCCTTGTCTGCTATCCGGTTTCCAATAGCAATCAGTGCCAAACATTTCAGAAGACATGTAACCCCCTAAACACCCCTCAATAAGCCAATTATCTCCAACGGGAACACTGCTTTCCCCAAAACAACAAAAGACTAATTTACAGTGTGAAGAAGGAAGATCGAGGATTAGCATAACTGCAGGTTCCTGACAGCGCTACTCGTCACGCCCACAAGTGGAAAAGCAGGAGTGAATGAATTCCTGGCTGTTTTAAAGCCTTGCTTGGACTCAGCCATAACTACTGCAGTTCCAAACCTGAACAACTGGATTTTGTTCTGGGATGCGGACAATCCACCTGGAGCCAGTCTGGGTCTACGTGTTTTCTCTCTCATATATCTTAACAACATGGGTGTGAACAGGAGGAACAAACATCTTTTCTCTCTCCAGTGATGCAACAGACACAGAGGTTGGCATTTTTGACATATCATGTTAATATGAAAACATATTCTGCGGGGATATCTCTAAAAACTTGCATGGAAAGAATCCATGGCTCTGTGCCCAAAAAGTAGAAAACAACCTTACTGCAATGCAAAGTTGCTTGAATATGCTGTGCGCTGGGATGAGAAAAAGAGGTGTATTCTGATCTCAGTTGAGTCTTTGTCAATCCAGAGTAAACCTCAGAGATTTCTGTAGGCTTCGGCCTTGCCAATTCTTGTGGTTTCTATTCTCAAGAGAGCTGATGTTTTTCCTAAAGCCCCAGCTCCTGGAGTCATGTGAACATATGAGAATCTCTGCTCGCTCTCTATTGTTTTTGTCCATTTCTAGCCTTTGTAATTGTAGCGGAAACTTTGAAAACATGACTCACACACATCCTAAATGCTCACAATCCAGAAGGTAAATAAAGGCTTATTTCCCACCTCAAATGAGCTGAGTGTTCCTTAGCCTCAGCTAACAATCGGTGCCAGTTCCTCAACTACATTAGGACATCCTTGTCCTGAAGCCAGCAAATCCAGATACTTGTGCAAAGCAGCTGCAGGTGTGGAGCCATTCCAGCAAGTCCTAACTCACCTCCACCCTGGCAGCCAGATCTGGGGGCATGGCTGGGGAAAATTACATTCAGTTACAGTGGTGGAAGAGGCCATGAAAGAAGGGGGTGTGGCCAGGCAATCTCGATTTGCACTAGCTGCCCAAATGATTCCTTGGAGCCACAAGCTGACGATACAACCCTCAGGCAGCTCTTACTTGTACTGTGGTAGGTGTGGATGCCCGGCTTGGCACAGATAAGCCCATAGATTAGGGGAGCATGAAGGTGGTTTAAGGATGATCCCTTCTGGTTTTAAATGCTATGGCATCTTGGCATGACTTCCCCTTCCCAAGAGCTGTCCAGATTCTTTTCGTGTGTTGTTTAATATTGGGGACAGTTTTTCTAGTGTTAAAATACACCAGATCGTCTCAATCTTTTTGGATTCAGTTGATGGAGCATTTTGTTTACATGTCTGAGCAAGCGCTCCTTTTTTTAAATTATTTATTGTTTTGGCTGCAAAGATCATCTCTGCTGAATTCTTCCCCATCAGGAGTTTTGGAAAGAGGCCCAGGAGAAAGGGAGAGGGAGCGCAAAGGAATCATTTTCATCTGTGCTCCTTTGGAAGGCAAAGAGCACTCAAGCATCTCCAGATCTTGGGAGCACTCATGCCCAGAGAGACGTAACCATCAGAGTTCCGTTTTTGCCACGACTGCACAAGTTCCCCTTTTTTCCACCAGGTGGTGCTGGTTGATGCACATCTGAATCTTTTAGTAGGGATGGGAATCCTCTTTGTGTTGTCATCAACTTGCTAGCACAAAACCAGTCATCTCCAGCTAGTAGTGCACTTGCGTGGTGCCTCCAGCACTCGTGAGGATGGGTGCTCCTGGGCTGACACCCCGCGTCGGCGTGTCTTACTCAACTCAGAGTAACCCAGTGAACCAGCCACAATCCATTCGTCAAGAACCAGCTCAAAGCGCTAGATGGCGAAGTTTATTTAGAGGCAGCAGCAACATGGGAACAAAACAAATGAATCATTGAAGCTAACAAAGCAAATCCTCAAGCAAAGACTACAGTGGAATGCTTGGCTCCTCGGCCCTGGCTAGATCTGGTTGCCCCATCTCAAAAGAGAGATATTGGAATTGGAAAACGTTCAGAAAAGGGCAACAAAATTGTTAGAGATATGGAACCGTTGCCGTATGAGGAGAGATTAATAAGACTGGGACTTTTCAGCTTGGAAAAGAGATGACTAAGGGGGATACGATCGAGGTCTATAAAATCAGGACTGGTGTGGAGAAAGTAAATAAAGAAGCGTTATTTACTCCTTCTCTTAACACAGGAACTAGGAATCACCAAATGAAATTAATAGGCAGCAGGTTTAAAACAAACAAACAAACAAACAAATGGAAGTATTTTTTTCACACAATGGACAGTCAACCTATGGAACTCCTTGCCAGAGGATGTTGTGAAGGCCAAGACTATAACAGGGTTCAAAAAAGAGCTAGATAAATTCATGGAGGATAGGTCCTTCAATGGCTATTAGCCAGGATGGGCAGGGATGGTGTCCCGAGCCTCTGTTTGCCAGAAGCTGGGAATGGGTACCAAGGGATGGATCACTTGATGATTACCTGATCTATTCATTCCCTGTGGGGCACCTGGCATTGGCCACTATTGGAAGACAGGATACTGGGCTAAATGAACCTTTAGTCTGAAACAGTATGGTCGTTCTTATGTTTGCAGTCTCCAGTATCTTCTCCAGGCTAAACTAACCATGGCAGAGTCTCCGATGGGGTGGAACAGAGTAGCTCCTTAGAAGTCAATGGAGCCATACCGACTGACTAGCTAGTGGGCCAGATCTCCTCGGCCTAGCAGCAGGGGGGAGCGGTCAATGGAGAGCAATTGCTCATCCATATTGCCTTGAGACATTGACCGAGATTTTCCATGCTGAATAAGAGATTTCAGGGGGAGTTGCATGGCTGCATGCCCCTGCCAGCTTTGAAATCCCTAGCCACTGTGATTCTCCTGGCCTTTGCAAGTGTAATGCAGTCCACCCAGTGCACCTCCTTCCCCACTTATCTTTCACTGCAGGGTTCTGCCACTGAAGGAGACAGTTTGGTCCCCTATTGTTTTGAAAAAGTTGTGCCTTGTTAATATGAGGGCTGCTACGTTTGCCAACGTGCCAAGAATTAAACCAGACACCTCTGGAGGGAAAGACAAGTAGCTACAGCTTTCTAGACAGGGCTGTAAGAGACTCATCTCCTCTGTGGATCAAGCAGAGGTGAGGCCCTGAAACCCACAGTCACCTGTGGATCATATTAACATAGTGTTGCTTAAGTTATTATTTATAAGACATGAACACCTAGAGACCTTAATTTTATAGAGAGCTGTATTGTGCTAGTCATTACATGTATATATAGTAAGAGACAATCCCCGCTCCAGAGCGTGTACAATCCCAACACCCAAAGGAAGGATCATTATCTCCATTTAACAGATGGGGAACTGGCTCCCAGAGAGATTAAGTGACTTGCTCAAGGCTGTACAGGAAGTCTGGGGCAGAGCGAGGAGTGCCTGAAAGCATGGATGGAGGTGGGGGATGTTGGCGGAGGGGGGAAGCAATTTAAAGGTTTGGCCATCCACCAAACAGCTCGAGTCATTAGTCTCCTCCCTGGCAGGCTCCACCCCTTATCCTCAGTCTCCCCACCCAGCTGTTGCTCCTGCCTCTCCCCACTGGGCACAGCTCGCAGTTCGTCTGGCCTTGGAGGTCACCTGACAGGCTCAGCTCCGCCAGATACCATGCAGGGAGGAGGCCCAGCGGCACCATGTGACCAAGCACGGATCTGGCTCTGAGTCAATGGGAAATTCATGCACAGGAGTGGGACAGCCCCAGCTCCGACCCTGCCCCAAAGCCCTAGAGGCTGGGTGGTTTCCAGCCACGGCTTCCATTAGCCCCCCTTCCCCTCCCCCAGGTTCCTGTGTGAGACCAAACACACACTGGGGCAGGTGACCCCACGGCAGGCCCAACCCTGCACGCTCTGGGGAGAGGCGGAATTTGCCCCCTGCGCATGGCTTCATTGGCAGTGGCCCTCCCCAAATATAGAAGTCAAACTACACCTATGCCTAAAAGCCTCCTTCTGCTACAGCAAGAGCGGGCAAACTTTTTGGCTCAAGGGCCAAATAGGGGTTGTGAAATGGTATGGAGGGCTGGGTAGGGAAGGCTGTGCCTCCCCAAAGAGCCTGGTCCCTGCTCCCTCTTCGCCCCTTCCCACTTCCCACCCTCTGACTGTCCCCCTCAGAACCCCCGACCCATCCAACCCCCCCTGCTCCTTGGCCCCTGATCACCCCCTCCCGTGACACCCTGCCTTCCCGGGATGCCACCCCCAATCCAACCCTCCCTGCTTCTTGTCCCCTGACCGCCCCCTCCTGGGATTCCCCACCCCCTATCCAACCTCCCCTGCCCTCTTACCATGCTGCTCAGAGCAGCAGGACAGGCTTACTGGAAAGCCTGGGAGGTGGGCCAAGCCACTCTGCCCATGCGGTGGCGAAGCTGCGGGGGAACAGTGGGGGAGGGGCTGGTGGCTAGCCTCCCTGGCCAGGGGCTTAGAGACTGGGCAAGACAGTCCTGTGGGCTGGATGTGGCCTGCGGGCCATAATTTGCCCACCTCTGTGCTACAGGCTAATACTCTAACCAAAAGAGTATCCTTCTTTCCTGTAAAAGCAGGAGAGTTTAGCTTCAGCACGGCTCTTAGAGGTTGATGTGCAGTATTGGAGTAGACGGCCATGCAGGGAGAATATCATTCCTTTTGTACCTATTCCATAATAAAGCTGCTCCCTCTGACCCAGAAACACCGAGGGAACAGAGTGGCTGTGAACCCCACCTGCCTGCAGTGGGTCTATGATGGCTTCACGCTCGGCAAGCAGCAGACACCAACGTCATATCAACCATCCCCACAGAGGAAGCCAGGGATAGGACACTTGTTCTTCAGATCCAGCCATCGCACAGGCTTCAAACAGCTGAGCCTGGCATTTAGTCTCTCTGTGGGGAAGAGCCACTAGATGGTGCCGTGACTCACTCCGCCACTTCTACACCCGTTATTAGATGCAGTATTGCAGGAATGGTACCCCACTGTGCCAGGTGCTGTACAAATACAGAGCAAAAAGACAAACAGGGGCCATAAACAGTAGGAGTAGATAGATACCTCTGTTTGGCACTGGTTGTGATCACCGCAAAATTACTGGGTCCAGTTCTGGGTTCTCACAGTTCAAGGAGAATGGTGATAAATTGGAGGGGGTTCAGAGAATGGTTAAACAATTGGAACACATGCCTTACCATGATAGACTAGAGGAAGTCAAATTTATTTTGCTTAACAAGGGCCTGGTCTACACTAGGGGAGGGGCCCGGGGGGAATCGATCTAAGTTATGCAACTCCAGCCGTGTGAATAATGTAGCCGCCCCCCCCGTACTTGGATCTACTTGCTGTGGTGTCTTCACTGCAGTAAATCGATGGCTGACGCACTCCTGTCGACTCCGCTTGCGCCTCTCATCCTGGTGGAGTACTGGAGTTGACGGGAGAGCTCTGGGCGGCCAATTTATTGCATCTAGACTAGACGTGATAAATCGACCCTTGCTGAAACGATCGCTGCCCGTCAATCCAGCGGGTAATGTACAGAAGGTGAAGGTGTGACTTGATCACAGTTTATCAGTGGGCTTGGCAGAATTTGATTTTTATCCTTGTGACGGATAATACCCATGCTTCCTCAAGTGGAGGTATCTTCACTGCAGTAGGTCGACTGCTGACGCTCCCCTATGTTTCTCACTCCAATGGAGTACCGGAGTCAACAGAGGACGCTTGGCGGTCGATTCATCGTGTCTTCACTAGATGCAATAAATCAACCCTCACTGGATCGATCGCTCCAGAAGTAAGTATAGACATGCCCTAATTCTAAGTTACCGCAGTGCAACGAAAGACTAACAGCCAGCAGTTTAAGGCAACAGCCTAGTTTAAAAACTCAGCCGCATGACATTAATGACACAATGCAGTTTATTAGTGATGCACAGAGTGAAAAGCCGCAGGTCCTTTAACAACGAGCAAAGAATAAGGCAACGCTGTTACATTTTAGGAACATCACACAGGAGTGGGCCCGCAGAAAAGAAGTAGTAGAGATTTGTTGGCTCATGGCCTCAATTAATGTTCATGATGCTAAATGGGTGGGATTCATGCCCTCTGCAGAAAGCCAGTACAATGAACCATATTTCTTATCCTGACCAAGCCCTGAACCACCTGTGAGCTGATGCAGTGAAATTCAGGAGACAGTGGCGGAGTGGAAAAACCCAGGGTTACTTCATGAGTGTGGAAATAACGGTGGACATCCACAGCAACCAGAACGCTGAAAATGTAGGGCCTGATTCTGATTTCACTTACACTGGCATAACTCAGGAGTTTGTCTACTGAAGTCAATGAGACTGATTCTCTGCTATCCTGCACCCTGTGCAGTTATTTACAGGGAATCTCACACACATATTGCACCATGGCAGGGCAACGGAGAATTGGACGTGATGGATTTACACCAGTGCAGGACAAAGATAAGGGAGAGGAGAATCAGGCCCCCAGTCACTACACTGGAGTAAAATTGGTGCAGTTAACAACAGAGCCAAGTCCTGAATGAGGCAAAGCTATAGGGAAAGTATATCAATGCTGCTATAGTTATCTCAGTTTCCCAGTGAACAATGGGTCAGATGCCAACTCTACTCTCTCAGTTACTCCCATTCAGACCTATTGACTTCAGTGCAACTGAGGACAAAATTTTGTCCCAGGATGAGGGGGATTTTTCCCCATGAATGTTGAAAGGTGGGGTGGGAGTTCCCGTCACCAAGCAGCAAAAACCTGGGTTAATTCAGAGGTTCCTGAGTTGAGTTTTTACATTTTATCTAATTAACTTTTTGCTTGATGAAGAGGATGTCGAGACATATTTTATGCTAGAGCTGCTTCCTCCTCCAGAGGTGACCCCCCCTCCATAGCCAAAACTGCTTCCTCCTAAACCAATCCCACTTCCACCAACACTGATGCCACTTTTGCCACCAATTCCAAAACCACTCCCACTGCCAATTCCAAGGCCAAGACCACCTCCACCAAGACTGAGGCCACTTCCACGACCTCCACCTCCTCCACCAAGGACGTATCCGCTTCCAACTCCGCCACCGCTGCCAGCTACGCTGGTAGTGTTGCTGACCACAGCTGCAAGAAAAACATCCCTCTGGTTATTCAGGGAACAGCTTGTGATTCCCAAAGAGAGACAAATTCTGGTGTTACAGCTAGTTAAAAATTTTCTGCCACTGTTTTTTGATGGAAATTTGGGATTTTGACCAAATAAATTTTTTCCTTGGAAAATTGCCATTTTTCTTTGAAAAACCATATGCCTGAAAACCAAAATATTTAAATTCAGAATTGCTGCTGAAATGCCTCATGGGAGTTGTAATTCAGACATGTGCCTCATGTCCCCATTCCCCTCTATGGACCAAGCTCCAAAGCTGGGCTACAGCTTCCATGATGCACCATGGCCAAGGACTTTCTCATGCACAGCCTCTGTTCACTGAGAGGAGTCCATGGTG
The DNA here is from genome assembly GCF_003597395.2 of Chelonoidis abingdonii. Classification (NCBI taxonomy): domain Eukaryota; kingdom Metazoa; phylum Chordata; order Testudines; family Testudinidae; genus Chelonoidis; species Chelonoidis abingdonii. Next base: position 12,411,135 of record NC_133794.1, read on the forward strand.
CATCATGGGAAATGTAGTCCAACCAGGGAATCCAGCCTATACAGGAAAATGGATGTTTGAGGCACCCAAACTACAACTCCCCTGGGCATTTCTGAATTGAATTTCTTCAAAAATACGCACACCCCTTTATTTTCAGACCAGCTCTAATTCTGACAAATGAAGGTGAATCCTTGAGATACTTACAGATGCTCACAGGATCAGCATATTCTCCAGACATCCTGTCAGGGAAAGAAAAGGTAATTCATATAAATCACCGCATAAATCACTATAATACAATTACTAAACTTTGAAATGCAGAGGGCTTCCCAAAAGGACAAGGGGTCTGATTCTCATTCACACTAATTATGACAACATTTGCAAAAGATCTCAGGGGCAGATTTTCAAGGGCTCCACACCCAAAATTTTTGTAAGAGTCCAGCCTCTCGTGATCATTGGAACTAGAGTCAGAGGGCCAATGTTCTCTGCCAGGACTTTCACTGGGAAGACAACAGTGGAACAGGGAATGTGGGGAGTTAATCTGGAAGCAACTCAGCCTCATAGACAGAAACTTTGCTGATTTATTCCAGCTGAGGATCCGGCCCCATAATTACCATACACTATTTGTGTTTTGCACCTACCTGCACTCTTCTCCCTCCAGCAGTTTCCTGTAGGTGGCGATCTCAATATCCAGGGCCAGCTTGACGTTCATCAGCTCCTGGTAATCACGCAGCAAACGAGCCAGTTCATCCTTGGTGGTCTGAAGGGCATTCTGAAGATCAGCGAGCTTACCCCGGGCATCTTTGAGGGCCAGCTCCCCACGTTGCTCAGCATCAGCAATTGCCGTTTGCAGCCCAGCAATCTGGAAGGGACAAATCATGATATTCTAGTATTGGGAATTGTGACAAGGCTCATTCATGTCTGTGGAATGAGTCTGGAGGTGATACTTATGCTGACTCACCTACCCTTTGTTTGGCTTTGGAGTTGTTTCTTATATAAGCTTGCTTAGGTGATGTTTTATAGGTTGCTATGTGGGTGATGTTTTGACCATAGGATGCGCCAAAATTGCACCACCATGGATATAAAATATCTGCTGCCGAGAGGCAATCAGAGAAAAACAGGAGAAAGTCCATGATATCGAGTAAAGAATGTAGTAACCTGTGTAATCAGAGTGTAGTCACGTGTGCGTGATCAGTGGTAAGGAACCAACTGGAAAAGAGCAATAATCAGATGAAAACAGCGTGGGCAGCAAACATGCTGCAAACCGAAGTTGTGCAGGTGTGTTGTAGGTGTTGCATAAAACCCATAATACTGTACTTGATGGTGATTGAAAGAGAACTGACGGATATGTTATTTGGATGTGTCTAAAATGTGGTGGACTGTAAGGGGTAGTCGGAGGTACATAGAAGAAATCCAGCATGACCCACCTGCGCCACAAGAGGAGGCAACTGGCCATTGTCTTTTTTCTGGATATCTGTCTTTCATTGCTTTAGTAATAATTGAAATCACAAGGCATGCTTTTGGGTCACAGAAAGGTTTGAATTAATAAACCCAAGAGTATGTCTACACTTAAAACGCTAAAGCGGCATATCTGTTCCACTGTAGCGCTTCAGTGTAGACGCAACTTGTGCCGACGGGAGGGGTTCTCCTGTCGCTGTAGTTAATCCACCTCTCGAGAGGCAGTAGCTTGGTTGATGAAAGAATTCTTCCATCAATCCAGTGCTGTCTACACCACTGGTTAGGTCAGAATAGCTACATCTCTCAAGAGGCTGGATTTTTCACACCCCGGAGAGATGCAGTTATACTGAAGTAAAATCCTAGTGTAGACCAGGCCTGAGAGTCCAGCTGCCAGTGTCACCCAAAGAGCAAGCTATATAGTTAGTGGATTTCTAGCCCCTTGGATTTCTTTCTCTCTTCACAGTATAGAAGGAAGGACATGGGCACCCACCTCTTTAACCATTTTTGTTCCTCATTGCTCAGACTTCTATGAAATATCTCCAAAGTCCTGACAGAGAAACAGCTGCAAACAGAAGGCTAACTAGTGGGAGTGGTTCCATTGAAATTCTTAGGGCAGGTCTACACTACGGGGTTAAGTCAACTTAAGTTATGCAAAATCCAGCTAGATGAATAATGTAGCTGGAGTCAACGTAGTTTAGGTCAACTTATTGCAGTGTCTACATCGTGCTGGGTCAACGGGAGAAACTCTCCCTTCAATTTACCATATGCTTGCCAAGGGATAGCTCAGTGGTTTGAGCATTGGCCTGCTAAAGCCAGGGTTGTGAGTTCAGCCCTTGAGGGGGCCATTTAGAGATCTGGGGCAAAAATCAATACTTGGTCCTGCTAGTGAAGCAGGGGGCTGGACTCAATGACCTGTCAAGGTCCCTTCCAGTTCCAGGTGATAGGTATATCTCCAATTATTATTTACTTTTATTTCTGGTGGAGAACCAGAGTCGATGGGAGAGCAGTCTGCGGTCGATTTAGTGGATCTTCACTAGACCCACTGAATTGACCCCTAGTGGATTGATTGCCACAGCACCAATCTACAGTAAGTGTAGACACACCCTTAGGATAGAAAGCACTCTACATAAAATTCTCAAAAGCACCTGATTTAGGAATCTAAATCCCATTTTCAAAAGGGATGTAGGCCCAGATCCAAAAAGATACATACACTCCTAACTTCCATTGATTTCAATAAGGGTTAGGCACCTGAGCTCATTTGAAAATGCCTCTGAATGCCTAAGCCACTTTTGAAAATGTGACTTATAGTTCTAACTTACTCAGACACTTTGGAAATTTTTGCCTTTAGGTGCTTTGGAAAGATTTACCCTACATTCCTTGCTGTTGTACGGGTCAGATTCTGCATATATAACTGACTGAATTATGCAGTTTCCAGGAGTTCTGCTGTTCATTATTGGTTTTTAATGGTGACATATACCAATCCGGATCATGGAGGAGAGTGTATTTTATTCCATACCACATGACATTCCTTCCAGAATGCCGGAAAGCACTGTTGAGATACCTGTGAATATTCCAAGATGCCTTGAAATGTCAGAATAGTTTTGCACTTAAATATAATTGGCCCTATCCTCATCAGTGCAGCTCGATTGATTTCCATGAGTCAAAAAAACACAGAAACGTAGGGCTGGAAGGAACCTTAAGAGGTCACTAGTCCAGGTCTCTGCCCTAAGGCAGGACCCAAATATACCTAGCTACATCAATTTTTATCAGAAGAGGATTTGGCCCAGAGAGCTTAAACAGAATCCTTTGACTTCAGCAGTTCCTTACATACCAGAAAACCAGTATTTCTAACCCAAGCATTCAAAAATCAAGAATTAGGTCCCCCAAAATCATAAGACTGGCTTTCAAATAAAAAAAAAATTCATGTGTCCAGGTTTTTGAACCTTTATGACATGATGGAGACTCATTTCCAAGCTTTACTCTGCAATCATGAGAACTAGAAACTTAGTTAAAAAACAAAATAAATAAATAAATAAATAGAAGTAGAGATTCTCAAGAAATAACTAGACTTCGAGAGCCAGGGCTTTAAGAAAAACACTAGATGTCACAAGAGTTGACAACGCAGAGAGTAAGTATCACTCACAAGGTGAAAGAGCTCATTAAAATGGTATGTAATAAACACCACAAATCATGTTGATTCCATAATTAAGATCTTTCCCACCTGTTTTTTCACACTATCTATTTCAGATTTCAGCCTCTGGATCACCCGGCTCACTTCAGCGATCTCATTCCTGGTGACCTTCAGGTCTTCATCATGTGTCGTGGCCGTGACCTGAAGCTCTTGATACTGAAAGATACGAGCCATAAGGTCATTAGAAAAGATTTTCATACCTGGATTTGAAGACATGTTTCAAATTTCCAATTTCCCAATTTCAAATTGGGAAAAACTTGAATGCAATTTCCCCTCTGTTTTTCTACCAGTGAATGATATTTTTTTTTATGTTGTTGAAAATTATCTAAATTTTGACATTTTTCTATTTTTTTTTCATCTTTAAAATAAATAAATAAATTGGAAGAGGAACTAGGGGGAGATGGGAAAAAAATTGCAGTTTCTTCTAACCAGCTGTCAGCATAATATCAAAGGAAACGTTTACCAATGTGTGTGAGATGTTCAGATCATAGAGTCATAGATTCTACCACCAGTAGGGACCACTGTGATCATCTAGTCTGACTTCTTCTATAGCAGAGGTCACAGAACTTCCCCCCAAATAATTCCTAGAGCAGATCTTTCAGAAAAACATCCAATCTTGATTTTAAAATTGTCAGTGATGGAGAATCCACCACGACCCTTGGTAAATTGTATCAATAGTTATTTACTCTCACTGTTAACAATGTATGCCTTATTTCTAGCCTGAATTTGTCTAGCTCCAACTTCCAGCCATTGGATCATGTTATACCTTCCTCTGCTAGACTGAAGAGCCCATCGTTAAATATTTGTTCCCTGTGAAAGTGTTTATCGACTGTGATCAGGTCACCCCGTAATCTTCTCTTTGTTAAACTAAATAGACTGAGCGCCTATAAGGCATGGAATCTTTCAATCATTCTCATGGCTCGTCTCTGAACCCTCTCCAATTTACCAGCATCCTTCTTGAATTGCAGGCACAAGAACTGGACACCGTATCCCAGCAGTGCTTCCCCAGTGCCAAATACAGAGTTAAAATAAACTCTCTCCTCCTACTCATGATTCCCCTGTTTATGCATCCCAGGATCACATTAGATCTTTTGCCCACAGCATTGCACTGGGAGCTCATGTTTAGCTGCTTATCCGTCGCAATCCCCAAATCCTTTCCAAAGTCATTGCTTCCCTGGATAGAGTCCCTCAGCCTGTAAGTATGGCCTGCATTCTTTATTCCCAGATGTGTATGTAACCCACACACCTTCTGAGTGGGCTGTTCTGTCTCATCTAGTGGCATTGAGACCACTTAGAGAGAAAGCGATTTAATGAGTCTCCTCTACAGCCTTAGCTAAGGGCCATATGACTTTTAGCTCATGCACTAAACTCCAAAGACCCCCAGTTCGATCCCATCCGCCGACAAGTGGAGCCTGTCGGCGTTACATACATATTTACATTTAGCCACATTAAAACACGTGTTTGCTTACACTCAGTTTACCAAACCATCTGAATCAGCGACCTCTCCTCTTCGTTATTTACCACTCCCCCAGTTTGTGTCATCTGCAAACTTTATCAGTGATCATTGAAAGTTTTGAAAATTTTATCCTCTGTCTTTATGACAGTTGGGAGTGGATGGAAGCTCCATTTCATGAAAGATTTGAGGTTTCAAAATTTGTAATTCTCCATGAAGGCAAATTTCAAAAAAATATTGTTTGAGGATGATTGAAACATTTGTTTTTGAAAAATCCAAACATTTCATTTTGATTTCCAACTGTTTCTTTTGTAATATATTATATCATTTTAAAAATTGAAATGAAAAGTCCTTTCACCAGCAAAAAATAATTGAAATGTTTCAGTCTGACCATATGCAAACTTTTTTCCCCTTGGTTTTCTTCCAAAACGAAATGTGGGTGAACTTGACCTGATTTTGTGAAGTGGTTTGATTTTGGCTGAATGAAAGAGTCCAAAGGACAATGGTTCCATTGGAATTTCTCCAAACAGTTTTTGTGTTTGTTTCATAATGCATCTATCACACTTTTAGGCCTCAAGTGAACAAATACTTTAATAACAGCTACTAAGCGTCAGAGGGGTAGCTGTGTTAGTCTGGATCTGTAAAAAGCAACAGAGAGTTCTGTGGCACCTTTAAGACTAACAGATTTATTTGAGCATAAACTTTCGTGGGTGAATACCCACTTTGTCAGAAGCATGTAATGGAAATTTCCAGAGGCAGGTATAAATATGCAGGCAAGAATCAGTCTGGAGATAGCGAGGTTAGTTCAATCAGGGAGGGTGAGGTCCTCTGCTTGCAGCTGAGGTGTTACTAAGCAGTGATATGACTGACACATTAATATATGAATTAAGTGGGATGGAAAATCCATATGGGTCCTGTCACTTATCCACAGGGATCATGTAAGGACATTCCAAGGGAATCCTATTTTGACCCCAGAAAATGAGAGCACAACTGTGGAAGCTGAGGCTGACGGGATTAGGATGGCTTGATATGCTGAGGAGCGCCATGGGTAACCTCCACTGGAAAAACTGGCATGTAATTACAGTGTACTTAGGGTGACCAGATGTCCTGATTTTATAGGGACAGTCCTGATTTTGGGGTCTTTTTCTTATATAGGCTCCTATTACCCCTCACCCCTGTCCTGATTTTTCACATTTGCTGTCTGGTCACACTGACAGAGCTATTTTCATTGAGGACATAAGAGAGTGGCTGAGAACTTGGTTCTATTCCCATCTCTGCCACTGCCTTGCTGTGGGACCTTGGGCAAGGCATTTGGCCTACCTGTGCCTCAGTTTCCCCATCTATTATAAAGTCCTGTGTAATGTATGGATGAAAAGCTATGGATAAGAGCTAGCTGGTGATACACCAGTTCCAACTGGGTCTTGCCAGAGCCTCTCAGATTTACAGAGTCACAGAGTTTAAGACCAAAAAGGACCACAAAAGCATCTAGCCTTACGTCCTATATATCGCAGGCCACCAGCCACACTCAACATTCATTAAACCCAACAACTGAAATTAGACCAAGGTATTGCAGCCCTCAGGAGACTAAACTCTTAAAGGTGCAGTTCCCTACGCTGGGCGTTATTATTATTTAAGATGGTGAAGATGGATCATTTTGTGGTTAAATTAACCAGTAGAACTGGGTTCTATGCCTAGTGCTGACACTGATCTCCTGGTTGACATTGGGCAGGTCACTTTTCCACTCTGTTGCCTCAGTTTCCCCATCTGTGAAATGGTGATAATGAAGCTGACATTCTTTCGCCAAGTGCTTTGAGTGCTATGGATTCAAAGCACTGGGTTACAGCAATCTATGGGGAGAATTCTCAACCTACTCTTATATGCTCCATAGCAGCACGATGACTCACCCTGCTTTGGTACCAAGCCTCCGCCTCAGCCCGGCTCCTGTTAGCAATGTCTTCATACTGAGCTTTGACCTCGGCAATAATGCTGTTCAGGTCCAAATCTCGGCTGTTGTCCATTTGCAGGATAACGTTGGTGTCTCTGATCTCTCCTTGCATCTGAGCTAGTTCCTGTAGGTAACACAGCACTGGACATAGTATTTCACTAGTGACCTCGCTCATTCCAGGAGTTGCATCATGCACACATAAAGCAGAGCAAAATGTGAGAGGTCTTCCAATTATAACATTGTCACTGGGAAAAGAGCAATGTGGTCTTATGGAAAGGAGCCTCTGAATAGGAGCCTTACCGCTTCATAGACAGCTCGCAGAAAGTTTATCTCATCGATGAGGGAATCCACCTTTGCTTGAAGTTCCATTTTTTTCATGTAGGCAGCATCCACTTCCTGAAACAACACACCAAGTGTTGGGACAACGCTACCGAGGGCAAGAGCTATTGGGTTTGAGTCTGATCCCGTTTACACTCAGGGGTTTGTCTTCTCAGCAAAAGTTGTCTTGAGTTACCAGGGCCACCCAGAGGATTCAGGGGTCTGGAGCAAAGCAATTTTGGGGGTCCCTTCCATAAAAAAAAAGTTGCAATACTATAGAATACTATATTCTCACGGGGGCTTAGGGCAAATTGCCCCACTTGCCCCACCCTTTGGGCAGCCCTGCGAGTTACTCTGCTTGAATTACTAGCTCAAGTGAGAGCAGCCACCCTGGAAGCAACACTGAACCAACCCAGAGCTGTAGCCTATAGCTGAGTCCCCACTGCACTACGCCGCTTAACTGGAGCTAGAGATTTGTGTGTGTGGACAGGAATCAGGTTGGGGCAACACTCGAGTCGTACCTAGAGCTAACACTGCAGTGAAGGCACAACCCAAAGCTGCTTTTCACCAGTCTGACCCGCTAAAGCAGTGTAAAGGGGTCTTTGTGCAAATGACTCAAGCCCAGGAGTGCAGTTATATTTCCACTGAGTTTGATACCAAAGCACCATTGAGGTTCGGGGTCTCAGTTACTGCAGATTCACACTGATGTAACTGAGAGCTGAATTTGGCCTTTCAAATGTTTTGGCTGCATTTTCCACTAAGGTTCTGTTTATAAATGGTTAACAGATGTTATAAGTGTGTTACAGACATGTATTGGTGGTGGTTATAAGCACCTTGGTCGATGGTGCTATAAGCAACCTATTGGTCTGTTGGACCCCATAACAAACGACAATAATCTATTTATTAAAACTATTAACTAATACCTATTTTTAAAAAGATATTAATATTAAACATGGTCAATTTTTCTTTGTCATTTCTTTCAAGAAAAATACAACACCCCCTCGCCCCCCGAAACGTTAATGCAATAAGTAAGACGCTTAAATTAATGCAACAACTGTGGTTACCAACTTCAGGACACAGGATGGATTTATCTTGGATTTTAACAGAAATTATAATACATAGGAATTTTTCCTTGCAGTATTATCTTTTTCACTGTTGCTTGTTCAGTGTCTACAATTCTAAACTTCTGCAACAATCTGCTGCCTTATCCTCAGATAGCTATAGAATAATAACAGAGAGCAAGAGAGAGAGATGCATTGGCCACCTTTTTGAGCACCACAAATTCATTTTCTGCAGATGTGCGCCTGTGGACTTCCTCTTCAAATCTGTTGGGTAAAGAGACATGTTTGAATTCTACCTTCTCAACTACGAGGAAAAAGTCGTAAGCTGTGGTGCAAGGCATGTGGCTGCCAGGTTCTTACATACAATGCTAATCTCTGGCAACTTCATCTGGATGATGACTGCTAACTGTGAAGTCTCCAATGTAAGCTTTGTTGCAATGGATCAGAGATATTATTCAACACATTACATTCTTAACTCAATACAACAGTAGTTTGGACCTGGAGCATTGCTGTGTTTTTCTGATTGGTATCATAGTTTTGCTCTTACATTATGAGTGTGTCCCCTTTATCATCTTCAAGCCAAGATTACGTTTATCTTGGTGATTAAGACTGAGATTTCCAGAGAGTTTACATGGAGTTAGGCACCCAAATTGTAATAAAAGATACTACAGTGATAAGCATGTTAGAAGTGTAAGATAAGATAATATGATATAAAATAAATAGATAGATAGATAGATAGATAGATTTCATATGCTATAAAATATTTTTCCAAGGTTGATGAGCATACCATAAAATGTGCATACGGTTCAAGGCAAACATTGCGTATTATATTAATTATAGCCATGAGAACTGTCCTGAAAGCAGAGCAGATTTGATTATCCTGTAATTACATGATTTAAAAGCTCTCGTTATTTTAATAGGAATGAAAATAGCTCCCGCATGAACCACAACCAGAAATCCGTGCCAAGGAAAGGGAACAAAATCATTACATTTCTCAGGCTGGTCTTTCTGACTTACTTCTTTCTGAAATCTTCCAGGAGATCTTGCATGTTCCTCAGCTCTCCATCTAGCCGACCTCTGTCAGTCACTAGGCTATCTAGCTTCCGCCTCAGATTATTGATATATGCATCAAAAAGGGGGTCAATAGGAATCTTAGTGATGGTGGTGCCCTGCTGCTGCAAGAGGTCCCATTTGGTCTCCAGCACCTTATTCTGCTGCTCCAGGAATCGAACCTGAAACCCAACAGGCAAGAGGATGTTAATTGTTGGACAATATCCCTATGGCATTGGACCAGACTCTGCTGTTAGTTATACAACTGTAAATCAGGCTTGAAGTTGATAGAATTACTCCCACTAAGAGAGATGAAGCAGAAATCCTTCTTGGTTCTTCTTTTGGAATCAAGATGAGAGGGGAAGCTGTCACATCAGAACATTGATGGACCAGCTCCTCAGCTGGTGTGAATCGACTTACCTCCATTGAAGGCCATGGAGATACACAGATTAACGCCAGATGAAGTTTTGGCCCTAGTAATGGGAGTCAGTTTACAAAGCTGCTGATTTACAACAGCTAAGGATCTGGCTCTATATGAGTGCTAAGCAGAGAGGTGGAATATTCCACTCTGGCATTTTTAGGGAAAAATTGAGATAAGGAGTAATAAAAGGAAGTTGGTTATCCCCAAATAGCTGCATAATGAATAAAATAAAATAATAAAATAATAATGATAGATAGATAGATAGATAGATAGATAGATAACTTTATTAAACCACATGGTAAGTACATTGAAGTCACTTTGGACCTGATTCAGCAAAATACTTAAGAGCACATATAAATTGAATCATGTGAAAAGTCCCATTGAAATCCATGGGCTGATTCACATGCTTGATGCATCATAGTCCAATTATGCCCATATTTAAGTATCTTGTCAAATCCAGTCCGTTACAGCTAAGATTCAAATCCATAAAAGCCAATCGCTATGTTGTGGAGGCAAAAATGTATGAAATACAATGATGGAGATAGAGGGAGACAGATGGGGGACACAGGGGGAGACAGAGAAGAGAAAGAGAGAAAGAAAGAGATTCAGTTTTATTTGTACTGTTACAAACACCTGGAAAAAATGTGCTTGGCATAGACATTGCAAATAACTCCTAGTTACTGCACATCATTTTATGCCTTCATGTCCGACCCAAACCTAGGGCCCTTACTTAGTTTTTCAGTCAGTCCTGACTTGAGATCAGTAATAGGTTGCATGAGTAAGGAATAAGTAAAAATGTAATAAGGAGCTAACTCCTAACCAGGATGCTGCCTCGAGATGTGTTCTTCAAGGCCAATATCCAAAAGGACCATTAACTCCTTCTTCTTCTGCAGAACATGGAAGTCTCCCATGCTGTTGGATTCCTCGTGCCTGAGAAGTTGAATTGTTGGTCTCACCTTGTCAATGAATGATGCAAATTTGTTGTTGAGGGTCTTGATCTGCTCTCTTTCCTGCACTTTCACTTTCTGGACCTCCGGGTCAATTTCGATGTTGAGGGGTGCCAGGAGGTTGGGGTTCACGGTGACTTGCTGGATGCCGCCAGGAGACCAAACAGGACCAGTTCTGCCGCCACTAAAGCCTCCGCCACCATATCCCCCACCGACCCCATATCCTCCACTGACATACCCACTAGAGACAAATCCACTGCTGCCACCAAATCCGCCACCACCACCATAACCAGCACCACCAAATCCACCACCACCAAAGCTGCCACCACCACCGAATCCAAGCCCCACGCTCCGGAAGCCTCCACCCCCTATGCGGATGGAAGTGCTTTTGTTTCCGCCCAGGTTATGGAGGCTCCTGCTGCCAAAACCACCACTGTACCCTCCACTTCTTCTCCCAATGCGAGACAACGAAGATGAACTGAAGCCAGCTCTGTTGCCACTGGAAGTGATGGTGGTGGTTGCAGAGCGGCCACTAAAACCCCTAGCCCCACTCCCAGACTTAGAACTGAACTTCCTGTTCATGGTGACCTGTCAGAAAGAAGAAACCAAAGGGTGTGATGCAGGATGAGAGCACAGAGAGAGAAAGAGAGAGAAACGAGACTGAGCCCCCTCTGAGATGGAAGCTGTGGCTTCTCCTTATATACGATTGAAGGGCTGGGCTTGGTTGAAGCTAGTTAATTCATTAAAACTGTTTACGGGCTTGGATTTGCCTTGCAGCAACTCACCCTTTTCAACCCCCTTAAACACACCTTTGAAGTGGATAAAAACGCAGACCTCGCTTGTCAGCGTTCATGGAATGAAATTACCTCTGTTACTCAATGATCGTCTCCCCTCGCTTTGTCTTTTTTTCCCTGCACAGAACTCGTTAATGCAAAATAATTCAAAGGAATCTACAAGAGTTTTAATTACAAGTGTGAACGCTCTGCAACATCTTACTTCAAAGCTGCATGATTGGGACATCTCCTTCTGTCCGTTAGCAACTAGAAGTTTTTATGGCCGCATTCAGCTCCCACTGAAATTGGTTTTATATTACAACATTAAGGGGTTTAGGCCCGGATTCTCAAAGGTGTTTAGGGTACAATATAAAGAAGATATTACTAATCTATCGATCTATCTATTCTAAGTGACATAGGCGCTGAGGAGCCTAAGTCTCTTTGAAAACCAGTGGATCTTAATTGACATAGGTGCTCTTGAAAATGTCACCCTCAGATAGTGGATATCGCTGCAGCTGCTGGATCTGGCTCTATGACTTTCTTGAAATTCCCTCTCACTTTACAGAGATTTCATCCCCACTAGCGGTTGCTGTTGTGTTGTGACCGCACCCTATCCCCAGTATTGTCTCACGGTTTCTTTAAACTCCCCCATCTGTCTGTATCCACCTGTTGTCTCTTGTCTTATACTTCAGTTGTAAGTTCCTTGGGGCAAGGACCATCTTTTTGTTAAGTGTTTGTACAGCGCCTAACACAGTAGAGTTCTGTCCCATGACTGGGGCTCATAAGTGTTACACTAATACAAATAAATACTAAATAATAAAAATACACTGGCCAAACAACCTGCTCTGCTAGTTACCTGTGTTCTACCAGCTCTGGACCTATTCCAGCACTCCTGACTGATAGGTAAAGTCCAATTTCTGTTCACTGGGAATTTTACCTGCGCTACAGGTTAACCACTGAGCCTTTCTTCTGCAAACAGCGGGGTCTAATTTGCAGAACTACTGAGCAGCCACAGCTCCAGCCAAAAGCAACGGGAGCTCCAGCTGACCAGCATTTCTGAAAGCTAAGTCAATATGGCACATTTCACAAGCATTATGTTTTCCTGCTATAAATAAAGATGGACCCCTTCTGGTGTTTTGCTAGAAGTCTTACACTTAGGAAACTAATGATGAGTGTTGCGCTACATGAAGCATTTTCTTTCTTGCAAGAGAGCATGTCACGGCAAGAGGGTATTAAGGCTCTTGAGTATGACTGAACGTTATTGATGTTTCTTTATAATACAGCTATCATTACATTTCCTCTTCCCCCAGAGCACGAGCATTTGTTGGGTCAGAGCCCCCACTGATGAAAATCAACATCACTTCACCGATGTAAATGGAGACTCACTCATTTATGCCAGCTGAGGGGCTGTTTGAAAATGAGGTTGGAACAAGGGCTTGATTCTGATCTCAATTACCCCACAGAAAATCTGTAGTAACCCAAGTAAATTCATTTAAGCCTAACTGTCCACTGCCTTGCACTCTGCATTGTCAGTTTCACCTGTCCACACTAAGTGAGCATAAAGTCCGTGTCAGAGCACTCCCTTTTTGATATAGTGCACGTGAAAATGACTGCATAAGGGGCAAAGGTGGTGAGGAATCCGACAGTTACTTTACAGAGCTCACACATTTCCATTTACAAACGGCCAAAGGCATGACTCTACTCCCGTGTAAACTGACGTGAGTTTCACCACTGACTCCAATGGATGCATGTTTGGCTGCCAAGCCCTGAGTGAAACCACCAGGAGTTTTGCCAGTGGTTAAACTAGAGCTGGGATTTGGCACAAACCCTGGGAATGGCGAGGAGAGTGCAGGGGGATGACCCAACTTGTGCTTTCATGCAACAGCTTGGTTCAAAACTCAAGAGAGCAATGGGAATTGCACAACGCTGTTTCCCAGCAACATGCAGCGTCAAGCTGTTTGCAAAAACTGGTAACGTGGTTATTTTATATACACATCAGAACAGCATTTTTGGAGCCTAGCCATCCAATCACAGGTGTTGCATTTAGTGCTGGACATCTTCCTGGCCACTGACATGAGCAGATTTTGCACGGCTATATGACAAGGCTCAGGAAGCTGTCCCACAGCTGTGAGCATCTTCCATGCTCGCAGCGTGCTCAGCCTTGGCAATGTACCTACCATTCTGCTGTACTGTACCCCTATGTATATGGCTCAGCAACATGGCATTTCTTATGCCTGCTTGCTTCCTTGTGTGGCGCTGGCGTGATGGGTGCCGGTAGCAACTTGCATCTTCTTTGACATTCATGTGTCACCCTGTTCATGGAGCATGGATAATGCTGTGGACTTTACAGACCGCCCATTGACAAGCCTGATGTTTTATGCAGCCAGACTGGCCCCCAGGGAGAGAGTTTAATCATAGAATCATAGAATATCAGGGTTGGAGGGGACCTCAGGAGGTCATCTAGTCCAACCGCCTGCTCAAAGCAGGACCAACCCCAACTAAATCAACCCAGCCAGGGCTTTGTCAAGTCTGACATTAAGAACCTCTAAGGAAGGAGATTCCACCACCTCCCTAGGGAACCCATTCCAGTGCTTCACCACCCTCCTTAGACTGCTAGAGATCCTGGGTTCAAATCCCAGGACAGTGCTGGAAGAAATAGAATTGTGTTCCTTGTAGTTCACCTGGCAGCAGCTTGTGCGGCTACTTCAGAGCCCCACTTACAATGGGGGTATGGTTGTTGCAACTCTGAACAGCAGCATTTCTAGTAGGGGAGGCAGGAAGGCCGCATGAAATTCTCTGCCTTGTGTTATACACAAGATTGGATTAGATGTTATTAGTGATCCGTTCTGGCTTTTGAAAGCTATTAAACTTGACATGACTGTTAATACAATCCAAATCCTGGGACTGGGACTATGACTGCGGCCAGCTGTCCGAGGCTAAAACTGTGTCAGGGGATTTGTGTACTAAGAGAACTATTTCAGTTGGGGGGGCGTGTTTTTGCCAAAATAGTTATGCTGGTACAACCCGTAATGTGGACAGTCACATAAGAGTCCTTCTACCAATATAGCTTATTGCTCAGCCTGCACAGGAATAAGCTATATTGGCATCAGTCATTTTTTGTAATAATATAACGGCATCCATATTATACCACTAACTATGCCAGTGAAGTTAAAGTGGTACAACTTCTGTGTGGCATCAAGGCAAAGAGATGAGGTGGAAGTCCCAAGATTTGTTCCTAAGATAGGAATGCGTCTTGTTTATTAGTGGTAATGTTTCATACCTCTCTCAGAGCAAGGAGTACAAGGGGTTACCCTGCTGAGCCAGAGAGTGGGCCAAATTCTCCTCTTTCTTACACCTAAAGCTGGGTGAAAATTTTCAGGTGAATCCTTTTTTCTCCGAAAAATTGGGTTGATCACAACTATTCGTGAATTTGGGTCAATTTCAGCAAATAGCTTCAGCTGAGAAAGAAAAACAACTGAATTGCTGAAATGAAATGTTTCAACTTTTCATTTCAGAATGATGTTTTGCTCGGTGGTTAACGTAAATGTAATTTGGAAAAAAAAACACATTTAAAAATGTTGAAAACCCCATGAAAATGAAACAGAACGCAACTCAAAACTGAATATGTTTTTGTTTCAGATTGAAATTAAACTTTATTCAAGATGAAACCGCTTTTTTCCCAAAATTTTTGAGTTGACCCCCAAACTGAAAAATAGATTATTTGCCTAGCCCTAGTTATTCCTTCATTTTCAATAGACCTGCACCAGAATTTTGGCTCATTGGGATTAATGTAACCAGTGCAAGGAAACTCAGTGGAGGTTATGAGATTAACTCTGCAACTTTAAAAGGATCCTAAAGATGTACACACTTCCATAGAAAGTCAATGGGAGTCAGATGCCTGAGTCCTTTAGCCCCATTTGAAGGTCCTAGCTTAGAAGAACAACACACAAGAGTTTTCTTTCATGGCTACAACAAGTACAGTAGGAACACACAAAGCAGAGAGCAAGCTACAATCCATGATAGCATCCAGACTGCAGAAATGTATGAGATTTTTTTAGTGTAATATACAGGAAGTTGGATACAAAGTGCAGCAGCGATGGGGGCGTGCGAATGGATTATCTTCAGGCCCAAGATCTTTTGGTAAAACTTTGCTGGGAGGGAAATTCAAAAGAAACAAGATCTCTGGTCACATCAGTTGCATTACTGTGATGTTACCAGTCACTTTTTCAGTGATAGCGTTGGGTGTGAGCATGTGGCTATTTGGTCTCAACAATAATAATACCTACCTCATTTACAGCGTTTTTCATCAGTGGATCTCAAAGCGCTTTACAGAACAGGTCAGTATCATTATCCCCATGTACAGATGGGGAAACTGAGGCACAGAGCCCTGTCCAAGGTCACCCAGGGAAGAAGTGGGTGAGCTGGGAATAGAACCCAGGTCTTCTGAGTCCCAGTCCAGTGCTCTGCCCACTACACCACAATAAAGGAAATCAGCTGGTGCTCAGGTGATAGTGACTACAGTTCCTAGGCTTTAGCATACAGTGGTTCTTTTGCTTGAAGAGGTTGTCGATATGATTTTCACACAGGAACTACCTCCTCTGCCTCCATAGCTGTATCCTCCAATGCCTCTTCCGCTTCCAGAGCTGGAGCCACCTTTGCCAACACTGAGCCCACCTCCTCCGACACTGAGCCCACCTCCTCCTCCTCCCCAGCTTATCCCACTCCCGCTTCCAGAGCTGCTGCTGACTACCGCTGTAAAAGACCAAGATGTTCAAGTTATTCCAGCTGCAGCCCATGAATCACAGAGCAAAACCCAAACACATTTCTTTAACCAGTGTCACGAACTAGCTTAGTGGGTCACGATCTGCATTCTACTCCTTTTTGGTGGCTTCCTGGGATGTGCAGTCTGACCAGGGAGCCTGGCCCATGCGGCTCATGTACTCCAAATCCTATAAGATGCCCCAGCTGTATTTCCAAATCAAGGTATAATGGGGTTCGAATTTTGGCCAAAAAAAAATAAATTTTCTATGGAAGGGGTGGGGGGCGGCATTTTCCAAACAGCTCTAGTTAGGGCCTCTATGCATCACTCAGGTAGTGCAAAGGGTCTGTAATCAAGGTGCAAATGCACAACTGAAAAGTCTCATGTTTGCATTGATACAGCTGCAGGAGATGGCATGAGAAGCATGTCAGGGGAGGGAAAGCGGCATATTGGCTGTAAAAGGGAGCATGGTGGAGTATAGTTCCATGCTGCCAATCCTCCACTGGCATTGGGTTTATTAAGGACCCTACACCCATGGTGCAACTTAGAGCAGATACTGGGCTGCTCTAAGCATCATTAGAGCCAGGGCCAGCGATAACCACCAGGAAACTGGTTCCCATTCTGTCCTGTGCTGAGTAGTGATCGGGGGGGGGAGGAGAATAGAGGCTTCCAGTTTGCCTGTTCCTATCTTTAATAAATAGATGCTCAAATTACTTACAGATGTTCACAGCACTGGCACACTCTCCAGACATCCTGTTGGGGAAAGAAACACCATTTAGGTCATTGATTTAGCCTGGAAGGTACAAGTTAGGACACACCCTGAAACCTGAAGTCAAGGGAAGCCAAGTGGCTACAGAATTTCCTTCCCAATAGTAGACATAAGAACATAAGAACAGCTGTACCGGGTCAGACCAATGGCTCATCTAGCTCAGTATCTGTCTACCAACAGTGGCCAATGCCAGGTGCCCCAGAGGAACTGGACCTAACAGGCAATGATCAAGTGATCTGTCTCCTGCCATCCATCTCCATCCTCTGACAAACAGAGGCTAGGGACACCATTCCTTACCCATCCTGGCTAATAGCCGTTATTGGACTTAGCCACCATGAATTTATCCAGTTCTCTTTTAAATGCTGTTATAGTCCTAGCCTTCACAACCTCCTCAGGCAAGGAGTTCCACAAGTTGACTGTGCTGCGTGAAGAACAACTTCCTTTTATTTGTTTTAAACCTGCTGCCTATTAATTTCATTTGCCGACCCGTAGTTCTTGTATTATGGGAATAAGTAAATAATTTTTCCTTATTCACTTTCTCCACATCAATCATGATTTTATAGACCTCTATCATATCCCCCCCAGTCTCCTCTTTTCCAAGCTGAAAAGTCCCAGCCTCTTTAATCTCTCCTCATATGGGACCCATTCCAAATCCCTAATCATTTCAGTTGCCCTTCTCTGAACCTTTTCTAATGCCAGTATATCTTTTTTGAGATGAGGAGACTACATCTGTACGCAGTATTCGAGATGTGGGCGTACCATGGATTTATATAAGGGCAATAACATATTCTCAGTCTTATTCTCTATCCTCTTTCAAAAGGGCGCAGTGCAGCTCCTGGCGCTACATTTCAATGAGGTCCTTAGAGCTGGTGTCGGGCAAGTCTTGGGTGCCTCCCACAAGGTTTGGACACCTCTTATATACCAGTAAGCACAGCTCACTGGAGACTACTGGGGTGCGGTCACCCAGTGGGAGACCAGTGATTGGAACAGGGTTATTCAGTCCTCCAAGCTCAGAGTTTCCCCAGCCACTGGATCTCCATCTAATCACCTGTAGGTTGGAGCTGGTCAAAATTCAGAATTTCCATCCCATGAGAGAGTCTGAGATTTCAAAATCTGGATTCATCCCAAAAGGGACGAAAAGTCAAAATCTCTGGATTTTTGGTTAAATGAAACATTTTGCAGACAGTGTCGAACCTATTGAGACGTGGTTCGACTTTATCATTTCAAATATATTAAAGTTGAAACAAAATGTTGCGATTATTTCTTGTGAAAATGTTGACGAAATGGATAGAACCCTATGAAATATTTCAGTTTTCTGGATCCAGCCAGCAGAAACCTGCAAGCACGGTGATTTGTGGGCAAAAAAAGTATACAGCAACCATAACAGAGGCTGCTTTGCAAAAGTCAGGACCTATATATATATTGCACCTGCATTCTTCTCCCTCCAGCAGCGTCTTGTACGTGGCAATCTCAATATCCAGGGCCAGCTTGATATTCAAGAGCTCCTGGTAATCATGCAGCAAACGAGCCGTCTCCTCCTTAGCTTTCTGCAGGGCCATTTCCAATTCAACCAGCTTTTCCCTCGCATCCTTGAGGGTAAGCTCCCCACATTCCTCTGTCTCGGCAACAGTCGACTGCAGTTTGGCGCACTGTAAAGAAAAGAAGAAAGAAAGCTAACCATGTGGTCATCCATTCTCAACACCTCATCTGGAGCCCCATGACCGTCAATGAGCATCTTCCCATTGATTTCAGTGGACTTTTGAAGCAGGCCTTAAGACTTCTAAATGAACTATTTATCATCAGACCTTTGGATCATCTCCACTCCACGTAGACCAGAACCAGTACGTAGATACTGTGGTGAATGACACTAGATAGATAGATAGATAGATAGATAGAGGTGTATTTAAAGATGATTAGGTGGGTAGACAGATGGAAGTAAAGAGGTATTAGACGGATAGATGATCTAGGTGGAAGGAAAGAAAGAAATTCATTTATTTCATTCCTTCTTGGTCTTTACTGTAACTGAATTAGATCAAGGCAATTGTATATAACACCTCAAAATGTCATATACAGATGTTAAATTCCATGGGCACTTTTTAACTATTCTTCAGGGAAATCATGAAATATGTGGATGAGACTTGATTTGCCCTGGGACTACTTTCATTCACATTGTAGGGCCTCTCGTGTCATCTTTGGCATCACTATGGGCACCATGGCAGTATTCAGGACAAGAAGAGCACATCTGTCACTCTATACTAGTGGCCAGAGTTCATAGCAGAGCTGTGTGGATGAAGGATTTTTTGGTTGGCTGGCAATTCCAAAAAATAGAAAAGAAACTGTTTTGTGTTGAAGATAAAACAAAATGTATCAAATTTTCAGCAAATCAGAAAAGTAAAAGACAAAATTTCCCTTTAGATCACATTTTGGTTCTACACAATGGAAACATTTTGTGTCGACGTTGACTATCGTTTTTATTTTTAAAAAAATGTATTGACATTTTGAAATGCAAAGTCATTTTGAGCCCCCCAAAATGGAAACATTTTGAAAATGTTTTGATTTGGGGGGAATTTTTTCCCCACCAAAACAATTAAGCAAAACCAAAACGTTGTGGTGTTGCTGTTTCTGCATTTTTCACACAAAAAAAAGTTTTGGATGAAATCTTTTCCTCAGCTTCAGTTCAGGATGAACACGTTTGTTTTACATTAAGCAGAAACAACCTCCTTGATTTTAGCATCATTACGGGCCCCGTGGCAGTATTTAGGACGAGAAAAGCACGTCAAGCAGTCTGTCACAGTTGCCCTCATGTCCAGGGTCCATAGCACATCTGCCCATTTTATATTAAGCAGATGTGCTCTACCTGTTTTTTCACATTTTCAAGTTCAGCCTGCAGTCTGTGGATCAGCCGGGTCAGCTCCAATATCTCCAGCTTGGAGTTTTTCAGATCATCGTCATGTTTCCGAGCAGTGACCTGAAGCTCCTGAAACTGATGGCCAGAAAAAAAAAATGATTGTAATAGATTGTCTTTTTCCAAAGGCAGATCTAGCCTGATCAGGGCTAATTTTGAGAAGCAAATAGGAGCTAAGCTGCTCCACACCTGCTTGATTTGAGAGGGATTATCCAATCAATGGGAGATGGATATATTTCACAGCATCCTTTATTAAAGTAACAGGTACCTCTCTGATTCATGCATTATGTTCTGTATTCCTTAGCAGGGTGGTTAGGGTGCTATCCTGGGACTTGAGAAACCATAGCACAATTCCATGATTTACCACAGACATTGAGAGACCTTGAGCAAGTCATTTTGTGCCTCAGTTTCCCCATCTGTATAATGGGAATAACACCTGCTGCGCAAGGGTGTTGTTAGGATAAATATATGAGGCATTCAGATACTATGCTGGTGGGGCCATAAGTAGATTTTCAGATGTCACTAAGAAGTCAGAACTCAATTAGACAAGATAGCACTACTATAAACATTGTATTAATTATATTTAGTTCACATAAGTGGTGCTGAACTGGAAAACTCTATTTTATCCACAGAATAGGTGCACAGAAGATCTGGTTGACTCTTTTCCATGTGGTAAAGCCACGAGCATTGTATGGCTCCATACCTTGAAGCCACGTGATGACTCACCTTGCCTTGGTACATGGAGTTGGCTTCAGCTCGGCTCCTGTTGGCCATGTCCTCATAGTGAGCCTTCACCTCAGCAATGATCCCATCCAGGTCCAGGGCTCGGTTGTTGTCCATAGACAAGATAACGCTGGTGTCACTGATCTGTCTTTGCATTTGTGCCAATTCCTGAAAATCATACAAAGTCCCCATCAGCGAGTGGCCCTTTCTCTCTGGATGCCAGATATTGATTAAAGTGCAGTAAGGGCAGTTTACGTTGGACATTAGGAAAAACTTCCTAATGGTCAGCATGGTTAAACAATTGCCCAGGGAGCTTGTGGAATCTCTATCATTGGAGATTTTTAAAAGCAGGTTAGTCAGGGATGGTCTAGATAATCCTTAGTCCTGCCATGAGTGCAGAGGACTGCACTAGATGACCTCTCGAGGTCCCTTCCAGTCCTACAATTCTCTGATTCTCTCTAGAAACCTGTTGCTCTCATCTATTATCATTCTCTATGTATTTCTTCCTCCTTCCCCCAACTCTTATTGCTGTCTTTCTAGCTAGCTCGTGGTCCCATAAGTACATACGTACTTATTTATCTAGCTACTGAAAATAAAAATATGGGGAAATGACTCATATGGCCAAATGTTGTACAGAGCCACAAGGAATGAACCTCACCGTCCTTACCCTCCTTTACTCATGTCTTATTCAAACGCCCAATGATGTTGATGGTTATTTTGCCTGAATAAGATTTGACCCAGAGTTTACCCATCAGACAACGCTATGCAGAATTTTCATGGGTGTATTTTTTTTCTAAGTAGTTGGTCTCCAAAAGCTCATATCTATCAGGCTGGTCACTTGTATCTGTCATTATTTCCTTGCATATATCATCTAGCCTGCAGGGTAGTATTCTCAGATATGTCTTACCGTTACAGGCACCCTCTTGACCAACATCAGGGGATGAAGAGATGACCTCCGGCGCTTTAAGGATGAACATCTACAACCTGAGCTAAAGCTGCAGAGTAGGGGAGGGGCTGTAACAGCTCATATTCTCTGGGAATCAGGGGGACTTATAACACACACTCACCACTGGGTTACACTGGAAAGATAGGAACTGCCAGACTGGACCAGATGCAAGGTCCATCTAATCCAGCATCCTGTCTCTGACAGTGGCCAACACTAGCTCCCTGGAGGAAAGTGCAAGAACACAATAGGCCAGCGAGGGATGGTCTCATCCTGATTCTTAATAGAGATTGCTTTGAAGCATGGACTTTTTAGCCCTTCCAAAACTCTTATGTCTTATCTAAATGACTATAGAACCTCTGCAGTGATGTTCTTCCTGAGGGGGCCCCACCCTGAAGTTCTTCCACCAGTGAAATTCTCTTTGTACTCGGTATGAGTTTTGCCTGAGTGCATACCGAGAGTCTAACCCTGAAGTCAACTGGAGTTTTGTCATTGACATCAGTGGGAACAGGGTCGTCTTCTTGCTAAGGACATCAGGATCAGATTCTTGGTTTTTTCCTGGCACCTTGCATCATAGGTGCTGGAACTAGGTTTGCTGCCATACCCCATCGCTTACAGCGGTTTCCATTATACACAGGGTTTACAGTTTGGTTCCATGGCTCCCAGCATCCCCACTATAAAAATTGTTCCAGCGCCTCTGCCTTGCTTGGTCATTCACACCAGCATGGTGAGGGTAAAATGGATGTAGATTTCTACCTTTTAGATTCAGTAGCGTTTGCTCTCATTTTTGCACTTATGTATATACAAGATGCAGGTCAGTGGAGAATGTGGCACTGAGTGCTGGATCTTTGGGCAAGTATTCTACCTTCCTCCAACTTCTCCTGCTATTTAGACCTTTCTGTTCCTTAGCGTTGGGTCATCCTGCCATGTTTGTAAGTTTTCTGGAAGCAGTCAGGGGCTTGCTTAGAAATTCCACCACTGCAATTTTTCTGGTGACAGGTATAAGACATAAGTAAACATTTAAGGTGATCTAGAAAAGTGCTAAATATTATGTGGAGCATTTCTGTGTGGATTAGGAGAACAGAGAACATCCTCACCGCCTCATACAGGGCTCTCAGAAAGTTGATCTCATCTGTCATGGCAGCCACCTTGGCCTCCATCTCCACCTTTTTCATGTAGGCAGCATCCAAGTCCTGAAAAATGGCAATGGAGATCATTCTTTCAAGCTCAGGGGAACAGGTGACAGTTTCGAGAACAGGAAGGGCTGATTTCCCATTGCCTTGCTCCTGGTGTGGTAATTTCCACTAGTATGAAGAATATGCAAAGTGAATGCAAAACACCAATAGGTCAGAACAACAGAGTTTCACATGGGCCTTGCACAGGAGGCAAGATACATCGGGACCAGGACATAGGTAGCCAGGTCTAGTGGTTGGAGCAGGAGACAGAGTCAAGCCAAGAGTCAGCACTGGCGTCAGAGACCAGGAGGGCAGGTACCAGGAACAGATCAGGAAAGCATGGTTAAGGAGTCAGGCAAGAAGGCAGAATCCATTGTAGCAGCCAGGCAGAGCCCAGTTGTGCAGACAACTTCTTGCACCTCTCTTTGGGTTTAAATAGGAAGCCCTGACCAATCAGAGTGCACTGTGTGCCTCCAACCAGGCCCAGGGAAGCCCTCCCTGATGTAACTTCAGGTTTCATCATCTCTCCTGCTCAGCTGGTTCATAGGGAGACAGCAGGTGGGAACAGCAAGGTGATAATCTGCTGGGGGCCCAGCTTTGAGACACAGGGATACAGGACTAGAAGGGTTCTCTTGGGTCACTGAGGACAGTCTCCTATGATTGCAGGTCACCCTATTCATTATAATATACAAAGCTCCATCTAAAATTTTGTTAGACTGTTTTCCCGCATCACTCCTACTGGGAGGCTGTTCCAGAAGATCCCTCCTCTCATGGTTAGAAACGTCTTCTAATTTCCAGCCTCAGTTTATGCCTGGCCACTTTACACGCATTTTTTTGTGTGCCAACATTGTCCATTAGCTTAAATAGTTCTTCTCCTTCCCTGGTGTTTAGGCCTCTTGATGCATTTATAGAGAGCAATCATATCCCCTGGTGCTATAAAGTGCCATGTGAGGAGAATCTTCCCCACTGTCTCTCAGAATGGGAAATTTATCCATATTCTAGATAAGCTGACTTTGCTGCTTCCAAAACACCTGTTGCTTGTGTGTCAACTAATACTGAATAACTCTGTGCTTTCGGGGCCAGATGCATTGGTATAGCACAGTGCAAAGCAGCTATCAGCCCCACATAGCCAGTTAATCCAGATTGATGGCCACTTTGCATTATCCGAGTAATGTGCAAAGCAGCCAGAGGATAGAGATTAGGACTGAGCAAAACTTTTTTGCCCAAACTGCGTTTTGACTGAACACTGTGTTTTTGACTAAACTAAATTTTTCATGAAAAGTGTGTACTTTCCACAGAAAAATGTTGATAATCTTGTCACGGTACCGAATGGCTGAAAATTGAAAAAATTTTGACTAAACTCAAACTATTTCAGTTCACACCATGCCTTATGGGAGTTGTAGCTCAACTGCCTTACCCTTCCATTCTTGTCTATGGGCTGGGCTCTTTGGTTCGTCTACATCACTCGGGATGCACCACTCTATCTCCTCACCAAGTGGCAACAAAGCAATGCATCATGGGAGATGTAGTCCAGCCAGACAGCCTGGTTCACAGATAGGGTTGCCAGGTATCCTGTTTTCAACTGGAACATCTGGTCAAAAAGGGACCCTGGTGGCTCCAGTCAGCACTGCTAACTGGGCCATTAAAAGTCTGGTTGGCGGCTCTGCTGGCACAGCAGGGCTGGCAGGCTCCATACCCGACTCCGTGCATCTACCGGGAAGTGCCCAGCATGTCCCTCCAGCTCCAAGGCATAGGGATGGCCACAGGGGCTCCGTGCGCTGCTCCTGTCCTGAACGCCAGCTCCACCGCTCCTATTGGCCAGGAACTTCGGCCAATGGGAGCTGTGGGGTGGTGAGCAGAACCCTGTGGCCCCTCTGCCTAGGAGCCGGAGGGACATGCTGGTCACCTTTCAGGAGTCACCTTAGGTAAGCGCCACCTGGAGCCTGCAGCCCTCACCCCCTCCTGTGCCCTAACCCCCTGCCCCAGCTCTGAACCCTTTTCTGCACCCCAAATCTCTCATTCCTGGCCCCACCCCACAGCCCGCACCTCCAGCTGGAGCCTTCACCCCCTCTGCACTCCAAACCCCTCAGCCTCTGCCAAAAGTCCCCTCCTGCACCCCAATTACTTCATCCCCACCTCAGAGCCTTCACCGCCTCCTGCACGCCAACCCCCTGCCCCAGCCTGGTGAAAATGAGCAAGTGAGTGAAGATGAGGGAGAGCGAGCAACGGAGGGATGGAGGATGGAGTGAGCAGGGGTGGGGGCTCGGGGAAGGGAAGGGCATGGCAAAGGTGTTTGGTTTTCTGCAATTAGAAAGTTGACAACTCTATGCACAGAAGAGGAGAAAGCGAGCATAAAGCACCTGAACTACCATCTCCAATGTGACACCATAGCACCATTTTGAATCAAATTATTTTGGTTTTTAGCCTAAAGATTCCAGTTTTCAATATTTTGTCAAAAAGTTGCAATTTTCCATGGGAAAAAAATACCTAGTTTCTAATCAGCTCCAGTATAGACGCATCTGACCCTAATGCTGTAACACATAATGTTGCATTCCAAACGTGCCTTCCAGTCGTACGCTAGCTGAAATTTAACACCTCAGTCCTTTCAAACTGTGTAACTATCTGTATATAATAGTCACGTATAGACATTCATTAAATACATTTCCTGACCTTCTGTCCCAATTAGGTAGGTCAGTATTGTCTGCCTCTTGCAAATGAGGAAACTGAGGCAGACAGCAGGAAAGCGACTTGCCCATAGTCACTCAGCATGCCAGTGGCATTCAGATGCCCTGGCTCCCAGCGTCTTGCTTTAACCACTACACTGCATTGCCTTCAGCTTATGCCAGTGGCCAAGCCTTTTCCTAATAGCATATCTTTAAAGCCTTTTCCCTTCTTATGAATGGTCCAAGGTAGGGTGACCAGACAGCAGTGTGAAAAATCGGGACAGAAGGTGGGGGGTAATAGGAGCCTATATAAAAAAAAAGCCCCAGATATCAGGACTGTCCCTATAAAATCAGGCCATCTGGTCAGCCTAGTCCAAGGTTTCCTTTGTTTAATGTGTTTTTATTTTTATATTATCTCCTCTTCCCCAAGCGCGCTCCCTGCCAACATTATTGTTATGTTCATGGCATACACACGGGGAAGTTAGATAAAGAGCATAAAACACCTTTTCAGGAAGGTTGCAGACATACACTACTTGATTTCTTAGAATCCAGAATCCTAACACACAAGAACCAAAGACAAAGAGAGACAAAGCAGGCTGCTCCCTAACAAGGAGAGGCCTGGGTCACCTTGCTCTAGGCCAGGGGTCTCAAACTCAAATGACCACGACATCTCTGCCCCGCCGCCCTCGGCCCCACCCCCACTCCACCCCTTCCATGAGGTCCCACTCCTGCCCTGCCTCTTCCCATCCCCTTCCCTGCCCCCATTCCAACCCCTTCCCCGAAATCCCCTCCCCAACTCCGCCCCTCCCTGCCCCCAGGAGGTGCAGGAGGGGTGTGGGGTGTGGCAGGGGCTCAGGGCAGGGAGTTTGGGTGTAGGGTGCAGGAGGGATGAGGGGTGCGGCAGGGGGTAAGGGCAGGGGGTTGGGATGCCGGAGGGGTGTGGCAAGGGTTCAGGGCAGGGGATCAGGGTGCAGCAGGAATGCAGGGTGCGGCAGAGGGTTCAGGGCAGGGGCTTGGGTGCAGGTGCGTCAGGTGGCTCAGGAAAGGGAGTTGGGGTGCAGCAGGGAGCTCAGGGCAGTGGGTTGGGGTGTAGGAGGGGTGTGGCAAGGGGTCGGGGTGCAGGGTGCGGCAAGGGGCTCAGGGCAGGGGGTTTGACTGCAGGAGGGGCTCGCGGGGGGCAGGCTCTGGCTGGCATGCATCAGGAGCAGGGCAGGCTCCCTGCCTACCTGCCCCCGTGCCGCTCCGGGAAGTGGCTGGAATGTGGGGGAGCAAGGGCACGGGGCGGGGGGCGATATTGCTGTTGCTGCAGGCACCGCTCCCAGCATCTCCCATTGGCCGGGAACAGGGAACCGTGGCCAATGGGAGCTGCTGGGGGCAGTGCCTGAAGCAACAGCCACACACACCCCTGTGCTTATTCTCCCCCAGGTTCCATTCGCCGGGCCGGGACCTCTCTAGGTAAACACTGGGGAAGGGCAGGGGGGCCACGAGGAGCTTGTGGGCTGCAGAAAATAACCTCGTGGGCTGCACATTTGAGACCCCTGCTCTAGGCTGATTCTTTGCAGAATGACTGCTCAAAGGCCAGATTGCACGCTTTCCTACAAAGCCCCCCAACCAACAAGCAGGACCAGGAACCCCATCACACTTCAAGGGATAACATGTCATTTTTAACACAGTTTTTGTTACAGCACAAATTATCCTGCTGAATCAGGACCCCATCGAGCTAGGTGCTGTACAAACACATAGTGAGACAGTGTCCCTGCCCCCTGACAGCTTGCAAACTAAATAGATAAGACAGACACAGGAGAGGAAACAGAGGCCGGAATTGACTCACTCAAGGTCACAGCCAGGAGGACAAGAAGCCAAGTGTTTTGAATCCTAGCCCAGAGCCCTAACCGCTGGACTAAGGCATATGCTCCAATTAGCACCCATCAGAGTGGAGCACAGACAAAGAACCCTTGATCTTTGATAAGATGTTACTCACCTTCTTCAGCAGCACAAACTCATTCTCCGCTGCCATGCGCCTGTTGATTTCCTCTTCATATCTGTTAGGGCAGAAGACAATATGCAGTACTACTGCTGACATGTCCCAAATAACGTACCATAACCATGTAAACTACAACGCAAAATAACATTCAAAATGAAATCTTGCAGAAACAAATCTTTTTGTTTCAATATTTTCCCCTGTGCAGGTCAACATTTTGATACAATTTCACATACACAACACACACAAAATTAGTTTGGTCAGTTTTCCTGTTTCAATGACGTTTTTCCAATCAGTGCTGTTTGCAATTCCTGCACTATCCCTGGATTGGTAGACGCGCTGGGTGGGACTTTCGAAAGCATTCTTTGCTGGCGTAATCCTGCTCCCGTTTCCCCAGCAATGTCAATGGGAGTAGAGTTAGGCCAATACTCAGCACTTCTGAAAATCCCACCCAGCACCCTTTTGTTCTCGCTCAGGTTAAAAAAAATCTCCATCGAGCATCAGCAGCATTGTTAAATGCTTCACGCTGTCCAGGGACTTATTGCAAAGCACCAGCCCAGAATTATTATTAGGCTTGGCAGTATTCGATGTTTAGGTTTTTATCATTTCAACAGATAACGTCGAAGTTTATTTTTAACCTTTTTTTTTAGATTTTATCATCCATTTAAATGTCCACAGTTGCACAAAATTATGGGGTTTAAGCATGTTTGAACATTATTTGTATTGATTTAAATGGTCACAATTGCAGAAAATCGTGGGGGGGAGGTTCAGACAATAATTGCTTAACGGAGCATTTTATACACATGAAGAGGGGACTCTAATATGTTCTCAAGCAGCAGTTTTCTTATTTTGCTGGTCAGTACATTCAGATTAACAACTATTGAATTTTTTTTTCATTGGTTTCCGTGTATACGGTGAAATCAACATGTACCAACATTGGCACACAGCCTAATTGTTACGCAGTGTCAAAGGACCAGAGTTTTAAAGGTATTTAGGCACCTAAAGATGTAGATAGACACTGTAACAGGGTATACTGGCCCTTAAATATGTAGGGGGCCAGAAGACCCCATTCCAGGAAGCGGGAATGATTAAAAACACTGGAAATTGCCATGTAGTGCAGTGTTTCTCAAACTGGGGTCGCCACTTGTGTAGGGAAAGCCCCTGGTGGGCCAGACCGGTTTGTTTACCTGCCCTGTCCGCAGGTCCGGCCGATCGCGGCTCCCACTGGCCGCAGTTTGCTGCTCCAGACCAATGGGACTTATGGCAGCCGCTTCCAGCAGCCCCCAGTGGGAGCCGCAATCAGCCGGACATGCAGCTGGGACGTGTAAACAAACCAGCCTGGGCCTCCAGGGGCTTTCCCTACACAAGCAGCGATCCCAGTTTGAGAAACACTGTTGTAGTGGAAAAGAAGTAACAGTCCCAGGAAATTAGCTATTGATGGAGGAGGTGAGGAACAGGACACTGTTCCTTTAAGGGTCCAGGACCAGAAGCCCTGTAGGCTAGGATGAGTTAGGGCTCTCCTCTCTTCCGGCCAATCAAGAGGATTTCTCTGGAAGAAGACTGTATATAGACAGCCTTCTCCCTCAGAACAGGAGAGAGGCAGGCAGGAGAAGGAAGCTATATCCGGAAGGCTGAGCTCTAGCTAGAAACAGCTAAAAGTCACAATCTTGCAAAGAACAGATGCTGGCAGGAAAAGAACTCCACGGGTCGTGGGCAGAAAATCCAGAGACTGGAGCGAAGCCCTGGGGTTACAGTGCTGGATTTTATTTTTGAGACACTAAGGACTATGTGGAACTACCTGTGGTCATTAAACCAGTCCCAGGTAGAGGTTGGTTGGCATTACTCACAAAAGAGACTGTGTGGAGTTCATCAGGGGCCCCGAAGAGGGACACTAGAGGGACAGCACTGCAGGGAGACCTCTGGCCATGAGGAGGCGCTCAATAAGTGGCAGCTCTGACACAAACACGTAGTGGGATTTTCAAAAGCACGTCAGGAGCTGGGCACTGAGGTGCTTTTGAAAATCTCTTTAGGTGCCTTTCTGCATCTTCAGGAGCCTAGATACCTCTAAAAAACTGGTCCTTAGTCCCTGGAGAATGTGAACATGACCCAGCGCTTTCTTCACATACTTGTGCTTCAAGTCCTCCACCAGATCCTGCATGTTCTTCAGTTCCGAGTCCTGCCTTCCCCTCTCCCCCACCAGGCTATCAAGATGCTTCCTTAGGCTGCCAACGTAGGCCTCAAAGGCGGGCTCCAGGTTGTTCCCTGCATTTGACGTGGGCTGCTGCTGCAGCAGGTTCCACTTGGTCTCCAGAACTTTATTCTGTTGCTCCAGAAATCGGACCTGAGATCCAAACAGAGAGAAGAGATGCCAGATGTGGGAGACGATCCTCCAGAGCACTGGCAGGTGGCAGGTCAATTACCATAGCAACCTGCTCATCTCCAATTCCAGCATTAGGGAAATCTTGGTTAGTCTCAACAGGATTTGGTCATTTGCTATTTTCAATGCAATGGAAATAAAAAAAGATTGGTAGCGTCTGCCCCTCTGTTTATTTATCAATCTACCCCCTACACATTCCACTACTGATCAACCGATTGACGGATCTATGTATCCCCCTACACATCTCTCTAGCTGTCCTTAGAAGGAGAATAATGATGATGGTAATTTCAGTGGGACTTGGGCACATGCTTAAATTTAGGCCCATGCTAAAGTGTTATCACGACTATGGAGGCTTTGCTGAATCCATGACGATGATGACAACAATTAAAATAATTAATAAACGACCGGGCCCACCTTGTCGATGAAGGAGGCAAACTTGTTGTTAAGGGTCTTAATCTGCTCCCTCTCCTGCATTCGCACTTTTTGGATCTCCAGGTCGATCTCCAGGTTGAGTGGCACAAGCAGGTTCTGGTTGATGGTCACTTCTTGGATACCACCAGGCGGGCAAAAGGGGAACCTAGGGCTACTCCTCCCACCACCAACTCCTCCACTGAACAACCCACCACCACCAAAGCCAGCAGCCCCACCACTAGTACCAAATCCACCACCAAAACCACTACTGAGTCTCCAGCCTCCACCAATCAAGCTATTGGAAATGCTTTTAATCCCATCTAGATCATAGAGACTTCTGCTGCCAAAGACACAGTGTCTACTTCTTCCTCGGCTCAGAGAGGTGCAGCTGGATCTGCCCCCACTGGAAACAATCGCAGAGATGCTGCTGAAGCCCCTGCTGCAACCTCCCACTCTGGCGTTCAGCTGCCGACTCATGGTGACTTGTTCCAAGAGGACTCCGAATCACTATGACAAAGCTACAGCGTGAGAACAGAGCTGGGACAGAAGGAGTAGGCGCCCCTCTGACATGACAGCTGCTCCGTCCTCCTTTATATGTCTTTGAGCTGGGGTTCGAAGAGCAGGTGTAAAGAAAACAATCTCAGCTATTCATGGGCTTGGTTTGCCTGGCAGGAAGCCCATTCTTTATTCCAACCTGCTAAACACTTAACTTCAGCTAATCTCACCCCCGGCAAAAAATGATTTTCATTCCAGGGTGGATGGGGTTTTTGATGGTAAAATAAGCACTGTGTGACAATCCCCAGGTTGGCCAACACACTCGGGGTTGAACCAGCGACCGACAGAGCTAAAATGAAGAGTGACTGCATCTTTCGCTAAATGATGGGCATTAAACAAGTGGAAGCTTTTCCGGGAATTGAGGAATGATGGTCCCGTAGTTAGGGCATTCACCTGCCATTTGGGAGATCTGGGCTCAAGTCCCAACTCTACCATAGAATTCCTGTGTGACTGTGGCAAATCATTGACCCTTTTTCTGTGCCTCATCTATAAAATACAAATAGCAGCACATCTTACCTCCTCGGGGCGAGGGAGGATAAATACATTAAAGATTGTGAGGTGCTCGGATACTACTGTAAGGGGGGGGGCTACATAAGAATCTAAGATGGACCTGATGTGAACCTCTGATACTTCCTTTGTACACAGAAAGTAACCCATTGATGAGTGCATGTTCCTAACCCTCCTTCGTGTCCAATCCACAGAGGATATGAGTCAGTTACTACCCCTGTCTAAGGAGCTGGAGCAGCTCATGCTTTTAGCTCTGGAGGTCCCCCATTCAGTTCCTGATGTGTCTATCAAGAAGGCAGCCTTCATACATAGGCTATGTCTAGGCTACAGGCGCAAAGACACTGCGGTTGTGTCCTTGTAGCGCAGACACTTCCTGTGTCAATAGAAGGGTTTTTTCCATTGATGTAGGTAATCTCTCTCTTTGAGAGACGATAGCTTGGTTGACGGAAGAATTCTGCAGCATCTACAGTCAACATCTACAGTCAATCTAACTATATCAAACAGGGTGCAAAATATTTCACATCTCTAACCCATGTGGTTGGGCAGATGTAATATTTTAGTGTTGGCAGGCACAAGTCAGATGCCAGTGATGATGTTGCAAAGTTAACATTGTTAACATTTTCACAGTTGTCAACGCACATGGGAAAGAAGAGGAAAGCTTGGATTATGAAGCTCTACCCCAGCTTTCCACAAAGTAACTAATCGGGAGGGCATGGAAATTGTATCAGTTAGGACAGGTAAGACACATGGAAGGGCTGCTGGTGGAATTGCAACTGGTGTCATTATCATGAAAGATGGTTCAGCTTTCAGAAGTTTGGGGAATACTTTCCTAAGATATTCAGTAGGGTTGGTTGAAAAATTTTCCCACTTGAAAATATGGTTCCATCTAAATTGCAGTTTTCCGCTGGAAATTTTCCAATTGGAAAAACGCAAAGCCACTGAGAGAGTGTGAATTTTTCTGCACTTTCTCTCACTTTTTCTAGTGAAAAAAAATGGAGAGAACAAGGGGTAGGGGAAAAGTACAAAACTGCAAATGGAAATCTGAAATTGTCATTTCCACAAACCGAAATGCATTTTATGTTTGAACAAAACAAAATTTTTCATTTAATTTCAAATCAACATTTTAAAATCACATGAAAGTTTAGGTTTTGTTTTGATAGGTCCTACAGAAACTGGGGGAGGGGTAATTTTGAAGGAAAATTAGGTTTTCCAATCTGTTTGGAAAATATTTTATGTAGACAGTTTGCTATTATTATGGTAGCAGCTCAGAGCCCCAGTCATGGATCTGGACCCCAGTGTGCTAGGTGCTGTACAAATACAGAACAAAATGATGGTCAATTTCCCAAAAAGTTTACAGTCCAAGTAATGCTGGATTTTTTTATTATTATTTAATAGATCTTACATTTAATACATCTTACATTTTGAGCTGGATGGGAACCAGATTTTCTGTTCACTAGGCCATTCCTCAATTTCCAGTTTTTTTTCTTGGTACTGAAATGGAACAAAAATGTGAAACTTCTCATGAAACAAAATTCTGAAAAAAAACCTCATCAGCACATTTTGTTTCAATAAAATCAAGATGTTTTGTTCCCGCATCAACATTTTTTAAATCCTTATAAATGTTTTATAATATAAAAGAACATTTGAAATGAAAAATAGAAATGTCACGGTCCAATAATGTTGAAATGGAATAAGCTCATTTAAATACTTTCTTTCATTTATTTCCCACTTTCTGCAAAAGGTATCACTTTAGATGAATCAAGATTTTCCAACAGAAAAACCTTACCTTGGAAAATTTCTGAGCCACTTTACTTACATTTGTTCTTTAATAACATGGAATCTGATGCACCTTATCGCTGTAAGTGAACAACGAAGATTATTTTGTCTTATTCTCCTGGTAAGGACGCAATTTTAGGAGCTGTCATAGCATGAACAAACGTACAGCTCTAGTGACTTTCGCTACATGCAATTGTCAGTCTTTGATCTTTCATATCACGTAGGTGCAGAATGCTCTGCACTGCGGTCACCCTGCGTATCTTAAAGATGATCATCTTTTTCTGCCAAAGGCATGGGAATTATAGTCATATCAAATCAGTATCAGGAACTGGAGATGGAACACAGCTGTGTTGCTAATCTTATTAACAACCCAGTTTGGCAATTCTACAATTGATCACTAAAGAGTGATTGAGAGGTATGTGACAATGATAGTCTTGTAAAAAAATTAATTAATTGTAAAAATAGGTGAAAGATTTGGGCCAGATTCTCACCACCTGTTCTGGCCACTTTTCACCACTCAGCTGGTAGAATCTGCATCTAACTGAATATCCCTCTCATTTGGCTGGGCTTCTTCCCTGCTTCAAAATATACACTGCCACCCTCAGGCTTCTGCAAGAAGATTGATTTTCTTAACAGAAGCCAGCAAACAAAGAGAAAAACAGTCCTTCCTTTCAGTTTTCAGCTCCACGGCAGCTTCCCAGTTGGGCTCCCTCTCTGGGGCAGCAATCTCAGGGCTGTCTTTCTGATCCCCTCTTTCTCCAGGGAACTCACCACAGGAGTTAACACCATTCAACTGTGACTTTCCCACCCCAGGCATAGCCTGTCTCCATCAATCCCTCCTCCACATGCCCACTCATAGCCCTTTATATGACCCAGGTGTAGTCCAGTCCTGGATCAGACTCACCAGCTCTGGGCCAGGGGAGTTGGGCCTAGTCGATCCATGGGAACCAGTTACCCTGTGGCAATCCC
Source organism: Chelonoidis abingdonii (assembly GCF_003597395.2). NCBI lineage: Eukaryota > Metazoa > Chordata > Testudines > Testudinidae > Chelonoidis > Chelonoidis abingdonii. The sequence continues at coordinate 12,445,241 of NC_133794.1, forward strand.
CAAAATAGGAATCTCATGGCTGGGGTAAAATGGCATATCTGACTCTGAACGACTGCCCCTGTCCTAGCATGATGTATGGGGTATCTTCTGAGGGGGGATGTCAAGAATGGGAGGGGACCTGTTCGGTGTGGGGTCAGACCAGTGCTCTGCCAGTTTTCAATTGACCTCTGGGGAACCACAGTCAACCAGTATAAGTGAGAGCAGCCCAAAAGCTGTTCTAACTTTGCATGGGCTTGGAGCAGCTTGAGAATCAGGAAGCTGTAACCAGCACTCTGACTGGCCTGTCCTCCATGCCAAGCTGACCTCAGGACCGGAGAAAATCTTGGCCTTTATGACTCTGATACTGAGCTGTGCCCCATGTAGAGCGAGGAGGAAGGGGTACAGATGGCTGTAAGCCACCCTTGAGGCTCTCATCCTGGGGAAGCTCAGGAGGCAGTTCTGGTTATCTTGCCCCTGTGCTAAGGGACCTTCATATCAACTCTAACAGCTCACAGGTTTAAAGTTAAGCCCGCGCTTAAGGGCTTTACCCTATGCATTCAGCATCTTATAGGATTGAGCCCTATAACTAGTCACTTATTTGTAATTCAAGGCATGTGACTGCTCAGCCCATGTCACATGGTATCATTTCTCCTCCCTGATTGGCTGGCTGAAGTTTTTTAAACAGAAGCATAACAAATTTGCAACTAGCGTTGCTGTCCCTGTGTTGGTCCCAGGATATTAGAGAGAGAAGGAGGGTGAGGTAATATTTTTTTATTGGCAGACCTGAAGAGCTCTGTGTACGCTCAAAAGCTTGCCTTTCTCACCAGCAGAAGATATTACCTTACCCACCTTGTTTCTCTAAATTTGTAACTAACGGTTAATATGGTTTCTGGTCTGAATATCTGGATGAATGATCATGTGCAAGTTGCAGTTCATGCATGGTGAGCCTAAGTCACATGGCGTTGTTACAGCTGCAGCTAAGCTGATTGGATAACTGAATTTTTTAAAACAGGACTGTAACAAACAGCTGTTTCTGCTCTGCATATTTGGCGGAATGATCACGCATGCTGAAATTTGTGATTTCTTGACATTTCGATGATTATGTTACAATTGTCCAAACACCCGCACAAACAACAAAAAATGTGACCAATCCTAGCAGAAACCATCAATCCAGAACTGGTTGAAAATTTTAGATAGAAACATTTTTTTAATGAAAAAAATGGCTTTTCAAACTAATCACAAATTTTGTGTGAAAATGTGGGCAACAGTTTCTTTCTGAAATTTTTTTTTGATTTGTTCCATCGAAAAACTGAAAGATTTGAAATGAAACAAAAGTTGCCTTGAATTTTCCAATTTTTTCATTTTCTTCCAACTTCATTTTTCTTAAAAAAAAAAAGCAAGCAAAAACTATAAAACTTTGAATGCAGCAATTTTTCATTTTGTTTCAAAAGTTGTCGGCTTGCTTCTTTTCATTACAAATCCTTGAAAGGATAGTGAAAATTTTCAGATGAAACCATTTCTCCTTTCTTTCAACATTTATATGGAACATACCTACACCCAGATGTGCCCAAATTAGTTTTGTTTTCATAACCCACCAGCATTAGTTGCTTCTGTTTCTTAAAGAATTCCAGAAAGGAAATGTGGGTACCTGAATAAATTCTCTTGCTGATTTTTGTTTTTAATTATTTGCCTTTGAGGTACAATGTTCACATACTTTTAGCATACACTCCCAACTAAACAGGGAGTGATAGATACCCTTGAGGATCAGTTTCATGTCAGCAGTGTGGGTGTTCTGAGCTTAATGAAATCCTTTTAAACGGTAGTCAAGGTGGTAATTATGTATGTTGGCTCTGGATCACCATTCAATCACCCTTGTGGGAAGTTGTTCGCCACTGAGCTGTTGGCTGCAAAAGGAAAGTTGAACGAGTATTGGAGATTGCAAACTTGGCTATTGCTGCTGTTATCTTTCATAAATACTTGTTTGCCTATTGAAGAGATTGATGGGAGAATTAATGTTTGACGAGTGCTTTGAACATGTAAGGCACTATATGATTTATTAATTATGATTCTTAATACAACATGCTTTTCTGTAGCACTCACTACCAGAATATCCACTCTCAAAGTTATCATAACTGGGACCTGATTGCGCAAGGTGCTGTGCAAACAACAAAACAGTCCTGTGATGGGCTGTTACCCCATACAGGGCCTGGAAGGGTTAAAATGGCCGAGTGAGCCAATAAACTGCCCAGGCTTCATCTGGAGAAGGAGACAGGGAGCAGGGATTTAAGACAACCAGGCTCAGCTGGGCAGGAAGCTAGCAACAGAAAGGACTGCAGGGAGGTAGTCTGCGGTCGCTCCCTGGGAGGAAGGAGGTGTGTCAGATCTAGAGAGGGTAGTGCACAGTTACTCCCTGGGAAGTTGGGAGGCTGGCAAACCCAGAGAGGGCGGAAGCCAGGAAGGTAGGAGCAGGCTCAGGGGTAAAGAAGGGAGGAAGAGGAGTATAGACCTTGGCTGCTGACTGAAAGGCCCCTGAACTGGAACCCGAAGTAGAGAGTGATCCTGGGTTCCCCAACCAGCCACTGGGGATGTGGCACTGACCAGATAGAGGACAGTGGACTCGCTGATTCATTCCAGAAAGACTTTGTTACATACCCCTGAAGGGGGAACCACATAGTGACCTAGCTGGAGAGCCGAGTCACGAAAAGGAGGCTGTGGTTCCTGTATTGAGAGGAATCTGCAGGATGAAAGGACAATGGGGAAGACACCGCCAGAGGAGGGTGAAATGCCTGGTCAGAGCTAATCACCTCTGGAGAAGGTGCCTCCTGTAGTGGGTGGACCCCGTGAGAGGTCCCAATCCCAAAGAATTTACAAAAATAAGAATAATAAGATTAATTTCTCTTCCAGTACTGCCCATAGGAGAGGCATCTGGTTCCTCATCTGAGCACGCTGAGGGTCCAAGGTGTTTGGATCCAGGGTTTTGGTTCTGGGCTACTTCAGAAGACCTCACATAAGGTGTTCCCTGGCTCTAATCCCCACAGTCCTGCTTAGCATCATGTCATGTTAACCTGAATGAATTTCCACCGAAGATTGACAGCCCCAAACACTCTGTGAAGCCCATCCGATGTTCCCTTTTGAGCCTTCAGATCGCCGGTGGGATGGGCAGAGTGTCAGCTCATTCCACCGAGTTGTTTGCACAATGTGTGTGATCCAAAAAAAGACCTTAATTGCCTCAGCAAAACCAGTTGGTCGTTTTCTGTCACTGCAGAGAGCACATCTGCCACCCCTCAAGGCATCAATTTAATTAATATCAGCCTCTCCTAGCTAGTTTCCACCCGCACAGGACAGGTGTCGGGAGCCAGAAAAGAAAAGAACTTGGCTGAGTCCTGTAGATGGGTACTGTAACAACTCACATCCTGTAACGCACGGCCGCAAGCGGGTTACAGAGACACGCTATCCAAGGCAAAGTATTTAGCAGCAACAGCACTGTGCCTCTTGCGGCAACAGCCTTTCTCCGAAAATAGCTTGCCCGTCTCTTCTAAACACCGAATCAACCCTTCAGCCAGAATTGCCGGTTCAGAATTCTCTTGCATTCTTCCCTATTATATATAGCGTATAGGCGTGTATGGTGGTAAAAGAAGATTGCAGACCTGTGTTATTATAGCGACAGTGTCTCGTAAATGTCTCCGGTGTCTGTGACTCCCCTAAAGTATCCACCTGTGCCTTTTCAATTTGCCAGGCTATTAATTTCCCTTCTTTCCTGGGGTGTATTGAAAATGGCTTTAAAATTGCAAGCTGTCCCTTTAAATTCTAAAAGTTTTCCTAGTCCTGCTTGCAGGCTAGAGGGCTCTGCGGGAAGCATGCGATCTGGATCCTCAGCCATCAGCCTGCAAGAGAATGAGTCTGGAGCAAGGTGGGTGAAGTTGGGCACTAGGTAGCAGCCTGCTGTGTGCGTGTCTCTCTCTCTGTATTTGGCCAGGTGCTAGATTTCAGCCAGCCCTAATCAAAGCAGAAGCTGAGCAGCAGAGAAGGAAAGTGACCTGCCGAGGTACATGATACCTCCCCCACCCCACTTTGCTACCCTTCTCAGACTGTGACTCTGGCCAGCGGGGCTTCTCATCCGGTGAGTACGCTCCTTCCAAGAAGTGCAAGCAAATATGGAGGACGGGGCTATGCCCTTCTCTTTCTGGGCAGACCGTTAAGTCGATCACCAAGGGAATCATTGTCAGGATCTGGGCTAGAACCCAGATTGCTTGCATTCAAGTGCCAGGCCTGAGCACTGGACAATTAAAAACAGACAGTCCAAGCCTGCTTGTTCAGGTGCTGTAATCTTTCCTAAACTGCATTGAACTCAAAGTGCATTGCGTCTTTAACAGCAGGCAGGGCGCCTGCAGGCTGCACACAGCTTCCAAAGCTCTACTGGTGCTCCTGGAATTCCAAGGGAATCTTATCCCCAATCATATGTGCCCGGTACATATGAAAAGTTTACAGGCGTTACCGGCTTCTTCAACTTCTCAATTTCAGCTAGCAGGCTCTGGATACACCTGATTAGCACTTGGATCTCTCGTTTGGTGTTGTGCTGGTTGTCCCCATTCCTTCCGGCTGTGTTCTGCAGCACTTCATACTGATTGTCACAAACAATCACCAATTGTCACAGTCGCCAGTGGCTATATGATGGTACACAGGATATGGACGTTGCTGAGGTGCGGAGGAGGATTGGTCAACCTGGGGATATTTAAATCATCCCTGAACAAGGGCAGGGTGTGGATGTGGGGCTATTTCAACTACCCAGACACATGGAACCAACCATGGAACATCTGTTGGTCTTCCAGCTCCCAGAGGAACTGTGCACTACAGAAGATCTCACCAGGGCTACAGCCTGGGTCATATCATGTGCCCAACACTGGAAAAACCCATGATTGTGGTAGAAGGATATGAGAAGAAGACATCGCAGACAAAACAATCATTGAACTACATAGTTGCACAAAAAAGTCCTTTGCTTGTTTCCAAAGTCACCCTGTTTATAAGACCTAGTCAAAAAATTTCAAACAACATTTTTGGGGGTTGAAAAACTGCTTTTTTTTCTCAAAATCTAAACTTTTCAGGACATAATTTCCTTTCCTTTGATGAAATCAGAAAACATGTTTTCATTTTCACTTATACGAAAAAGGGAGGGAAGAACTGGGGGTAGGAAATAAAGGAGGAATCTCCTGCAAAAATTGAGGGGGAAAATGAAAAATCAGCCTTTTCAAATAACTTCAAAATAGAAGCAATTTTGAAATCTTGCAAAAATCTTAACAAAATTTCCTCTTGTTTTTTTGACCAGCCCTAGTAATTACCAAATGAAATTAATTGGTGTCACCAAAAGAAATTAATAGGCAGCAGGTTTAAAACAAATAAAAGGAAGTATTTCTTCACACAACGCACAATCAACTTGTGGAGCTCCTTGCCAGAGGATGTCGTGAAGGCCAAGACCATAACAGGGTTCAAACAAGAACTAGATAAATTAATGGAGGATAGGTCCATCAATAGCTATTAGCCAGGATGGGCAGGAATGGTGTCCCTAGCCTCTGTTTGCCAGAAGCTGGGAATGAGCGACAGGGGATGGATCACTTGATGATCACCTGTTCTGTTCATTCCCTCTGGGACACCTGGCACTGGCCACTGTCCAAAGACAGGATACTGGGCTGGATAGACCTTTGGTCTGACCCAGTGGGGCTATTCTTATGTTTTTACACAGAATTTCAACATTTCTGAACAAGGCTACTTCAGTAAGCACTTTCAGTGGTGAACCCAAGGGTGAAATCCTGGCCCCATTAAAATCAATAGCAAAAGTCCCATTTTTTTCATTAGGGCCAGAATTTCACCCAATCTCTGTGAAGTGCTATGCAACAAGTTCCAAGAATTCTTGAGGCCACTTGTGACAAGACAGGGAATAGAATTGACACCTTCCCCAGCACTGAGTTAAGTCCATTCTCCGGTGGCTAAAATGATCAAACATGGTTGCTTATATTTGGGCATCTAAACCCATATTTAAAACTCTAAAAATTTAGGCTGATTTTCAGATGTGAGGAGCACTGATAGCCGCTTTTGACTTCATTAGAAGCTTGGGTACTCAGCAGCTCTGAAAACCTATCAGCCTAAATGTGACGTTAGGTGTCATGGCATTTGGTTTGTAGGTTAGAAACAAGTCAGTCTGTATCTGTATGGAGTCCAGACTCTCTGGCACAAATGTTTGCAGAAGGATAAAAATTCATCATCATTTTCAAACAGAAAACAAAAGAAACACAACCCTGGTATCTATTAAAATCAAGCCCCTTTGGAAAGTATGCACATCACCCAATTATCAGCCGCCCAAGGGGCATGGAAGACTCATTACCTGCTCAAATATATATCTCAGGAAGTTGATTTCATCAGTCAGAGCTTGCATCCTTGTTTCCAACTCTACTTTAGCCATGTAGCACAATCTACATCCTGAAGGGAAGATCCGAGGTACAGTGAATTGTTTAATCTCCCATTAGGTATCGTTGAGCATGGCAGAAATAGCATCCTCTGTTCCCTGTCAAGAAACAGCTTTTCTGCTGTTGGTGCTGCCAATGTAGAGGAAATGTGGGGAAAACAGGACATTATTTTAATACCCTTTGCAATAAAACCAAGGGGGACATGGCATAAAGTCATTCATTTGCACCACTATAAAGGTTAGAATGTTCTTTCTTTCTTTCCTTCCCCTACTGCTCTCCCTTTACCAAATATCCCTTTGGCAAGTTTCAGGGACAGTAAGTTCAGAAGCTGAAAACGGGACTTTAAAGCACAAAAATGTGGCAATTTTTGTGAGGCACTCAGATGCTACAGTGATGGGCATCACAGAAATACCTTTATTAGATTGAGAGGTGGACGTATATTTTTCGGGGCATTTTCTGGGGAAACTGCACCAGAGGTAGTGCTGGCTGCAGCGCTGAATGCACACCAGGGGAAAGGTCTCTATGCTGTCTGCATGGGGCACACCAATAAAAGGTCATGAAGGGGAAAGGTAAGTGGTGGGCTCAGGAAGAAACCACTGGATCTTTGCTTCAACAACCTGTGCAACTGATGAAGGGAGGGTTCCACATTGGTCTAACTGAGCCATGGACGTGGAGGAGACTTAATTAGGGGTGTCATGGTATAATTCCCCACTCTGAACCTTAGCGTCCAAAAGATGGGGTACCAGCATGAATTCCTCTAAGCTTGATTACCAGCTTAGAACCTGTAGCGCTGCCACCAACCAGGAATTCCAGTGCCTGGTACACTCTGGTCC